>NC_133619.1:334370875-334675843 GCF_048593235.1 Sminthopsis crassicaudata | reverse complement strand
AGGACTAGCTCCCTTCCACTTCTGAGTGCCAGAAGTTACACAAGGAATTTCACTCCTATCCGGAATAATCCTTCTAACATGACAAAAAATTGCCCCTACAGCCATTATCTACCAAATTGCCCCTTGTCTTGACATAAATATTCTCATCACCTTCGCACTTCTATCAAACATTTTAGGCAGATGAGGAGGCCTAAACCAAACCCATATACGGAAAATTCTGGCCTACTATTCTATTGCACACAAAAGCTGAATAGTAGTTATTGTTCACATTAACCCAACAATAACAATCCTCAACTTAACCATCTATATCATGGCCACACTGACCACATTCATAACCCTCAACATTACTAATACCACTAAAGTAAAATCACTTGGTGGCCTGTGAAACAAATCCACCCCAACAACTATTATCATTCTCCTAACACTTTTATCTTTAGGGGGTCTTCCACCACTCACCGGATTCATGCCCAAATGACTTATCCTTCAAGAGCTAATCAACAACGGAAATATCACCACCACCACCATTATAGCTCTTTCCGCCCTATTAAACCTATTCTTCTACATACGAATTATTTATTCATCCAGCCTTACTATATTCCCATCTACTAATAAATCAAAAATGCAGTGATTTAATCACCCAATAAAACCTACTACACTTATCCCTACAGCCACCATCATCTCTTCACTACTACTCCCACTAACCCCTATATTTATTACACTCACATAACTAAGAACTAATATTAAGACAAATTGTCTACTAAATTTTTTTTCCCCCTTGAGGCTGGGGTTAAATGACTTGCCCAGGGTCACACAGCTAGGAAGTATTAAGTGTCTGAGACTAGATTTGAACTCAGGTCCTCGTGAATTCAGGGCTGGTGCTCTATCCACTGTGCCACCAAGCTGCCCTGTCTACTGTTACTCCCATTTCCAATTACATATCTATATCAGATAATGAAAACAATAGGTCAAATGAAGAAACAGATGGGAGAATACAACTTTCTTCTATTAAGTCAAACATTAAACAGATTTGTAAAAATATGTGAAATTATGCTACTCTTCTCATTAATTTTTTTGTTATAAAAATATAGTGTTCATAAAAAGATGTCATGATAACATATAATGGATTTATTATTATTTTAGAATAAATTGATAAATAGTTCAAATTTTTCCATTTTTGTGGCAAATATTGGTAATTATAACCAACAAAAATAAAAGTTCTTTGACATCCTCAATGATTTTTAAGAACATAGGGGCTCCTAAGACCAAAAACTTTGGGACCTGTAGCATTAGAACATGCCTCCACTCTTATCACGGGACTACTTGGATTGCTGCTTGCTCTTTAGACAGGACTTAAATATGAATAGAAGTTAGAAAAAGAGCTTTGACTGGATTGAAGTGAATGTCGGTCTGGGGAAAAACTGTCCCAAATAAAGAAAAATTGAAATACACAGTCCTTGTAAAATGTGTATCTAAAATAAGTCACAGAGTGTGAAATGAACATCTGTGATCATCCACATTTGGCCTCCCTGGTGAAGAAGCAAGTTTTGCCCCATGACTTCCAGTGAGCACAACCATGAGGTGTTGTTACATATTCATTAATCTCCCAGGTCAAGCATTACAGGCCTTATGAAAAGCTAGTTCTATGAGTCTCACTCTGTAGGATCCCAAGCATACAAAATTATCCAAAAACATATTCCAAGAACTTTCTGCTTCCTCCCTACCATGATCTTTTGGGCTCCACAATCATTTGGCCCCTTTTATCACTCACACAAAATACTTTATCTCATCTTTTTGCTTTTGCTCTCGTTGTTCCTTAGGAATACTCACCCTTTTAACTTTTTTAATTTCTTAGAATGCTTGGCTTCCTGTAAGACTAAGCTCAAGGTGCCATTTTCTGTGGAAGGTCTTTTTCAATCCCCCAAATTCCAAAGTTTTTCTCTCTGTGTCTACATAGAATGTACTAATTTAGGTATATGTTGTCTTCACATTAAAATATAAACTTCTTGAGGACCATAACTATTTTCCTTTGTACTCCAACACTTAGTGTTTATAACATATTATTAAGTGCTTAATAAATGTTTGTTGATTGGTTTTAGAAATTGTTGATATTGTTAAGAGCTTTTAATGAAGGTTGCCCTTGTATAGAATAACTCTTTGTAGGAAACATGAGTTCAAATCCCATAAACTTCATGACCATGGCTAAATAATACAGCTCTCCAAACCTCATTTCCATTTTATGCAAAATAGGGACAATAATTCCTTTCAGTACCTACTTCCCAGAATTGTTATAATGATTAAATGAGAAAATAGCATGTCAAGTGCTTTGTGAAGTAATAGATATATGTCAATTGTTTAGCAAATTCATAGAATACAACTTATTTTCTGAGTTATAAATAAGAAAAGAGATGATCAGGTCGTTTAACAAAGAATTATTGGAAAAATTATTCCAATGCTAATGATTGGGAAAAAGAAAATTGAAGTAACACATCCATCAAGTTGGCAAAAATTATTAAAAGTGACAGAAATGCATTGCTAATGTGAATAAACAATTATAGTTATTAGTTTTATTGGTAAGATACTACTATCTTTTGAGTAATTAAGTAATAGAAAATATGAAACTAACCAGAGCCTTTGATTCAGGGATCCTTTTGCTAGGATATGATCTGCTTATACAAAAAATACCCATTACTGCTTTATGACTAATAATAAGTGAAATAACTCTTGTGGTTCATATTTGGAGAATGGTTAACTCTAAACTATGCTATAACAATGGAATAATTTTACACTATCAAAAATGACCACCATAACAGTTTAAAAGGAATTGAAGCAAGGCAAAACAAAGAAAGTAGGACTAAAATAAATTATTATGATCACATAAGAATAACAATAAAGCTTCATATGTCTTGAGATGAAAAACTAGAAGGCCTCATAGAATCAATAAGCATTTAATGCTATTGTTTAATTAATGTTATTTTCTTTTTAAAAATGTAAATAGTTTTATTGTGAATACATTCAGACATTCTGGAGAGCAATTTGGAACTATGCTCAAAAAGTTATCAAACTGTGCATAGCCTTTGATCTAGCAGTGTTACTACTGAGTTTATATCCCAAAGAGATTTTAAAGAAGGGAAAGGGACCCACATGTGCAAGAATGTTTGTGGCAGCCCTTTTTGTGGTGGCTAGAAACTGGAAATTCAATGGATGCCCAACAATTGGAGAATGGTTAGGTAAATTCTGGTATGTGAATATTATGAAATGACCAACAGAATGATTTCAGAAAGGCCTGGAGAGACTTACATGAACTGATGCTGAGTGAAATGAGCAGGACCAGGAGATCGTTGTATACTTCAACAACAATACTATATGATGATCAATTCTGATGGATGTGGCCCTCTTCAACAATGAGATGAACCAAATCAGTTCCAATAGAGCAGTGATGAACTGAACCAGCTACACCCAGTGAAAGAACTCTGGGAGATGACTATGAACCACTACATATAATTCTGAATCCCTCTAACTTTGTCCGCCTGCATTTTTTATTTCCTTCACAGGTTAATTGTACACTATTTCAAAGTCTGATTCTTTTTGTACAGCAAAACAACTGTTTGTACATGTATACATATACTGTATTTAACTTATACTTTAACATATTTAACATGTATTGGTCAACCTGCCATGGGGCGGGGGGAAGGAGGGGAAAAATTAGAACAAAAGGTTTGGCAATTGTCAATGCTGTAAAATTACCCATGCATATACCTGGTAAATAAAAACTATATAAAAAAATGTAAATAGTTTTGGCTATATGATCCTACTGGGTTTTATTTTCTCCCTTTTTATGTGTTTGCTAAAAGGATAATTTGTAATAAAAATGATTTTAATTAATAAAAAGCAATTTTAATTATTTTAATATTATACTGCAGTAACACAATGATTCAAGATATCTCTGAAAGACTTATGATGAACAATGCAATCCATCTCCAGAGGAAAAAGCTATAGTGTCTGAATATAGGTTGATGCATAATTTTTTTTACTTCATTTTTCTTGAAGTTTTTTGGGGATGGGACAGGGGTTGGGGGAAGGGGTTGGATTCTTTTACAATATGATTGTTATGGATATGTTGTATTGGACATGAGTATAACCTATATTGAATTTCTTGCCTTCTCAACGAGGGAGAGAAAATATTTAAAAACAAATGTTAAAAATTGTTTTTCCATGTAACTGGGGAAAAGTAAAATACTAAAGAAAAAAATATACTACATTAACACAGCAAAAAAAGCAGCTGTTCTATGAGAGCAGTAAGGAGTTGTATGATGTTTAAAAAGTTCAAGGGACATAATTTCTGCATAATTAATCATTTTATTAATAATGCTAACATTTTACTAATAAAAGAGATTAGTGACACTCTCAAATGTCAAAGATCATTCATGGCAGTGGGCTCACAATTTATATGTTCTTGGAGGAGTGAATATTACAGAGATGGTATTCAACTCTGGTTAATAATTAATGAGAGAATGAATTTTATAATAAGAAGTGGGCTTATTACCCAGATGGGTTGAGAGAGTGACATCATGGCACTCTTGGACAAAGAGACTATCTCTACACCTAGAACACTCCCAGCCTTGGGCAATCTAGACAAAAATCTATCTTTGTCCAAACTTGGATGGAGTAGAAACACAAAGGGCAGGAATATTTACCGTAGATAAATTGGTTTAGATAGGGTGAATTTTTGGCAGAGGTAAATAATTATTGATTATTAATAAACATTTCTCTCAGCACAATAATGTTGGAAAATTCCCCTATGCTTCCATTTTGATGGGACTGTAATTAATCAGCATATTTAAGCTACAAGTTGCAGTCCATATTGCTGGTGTTAATCTTTGAATCTTTCCCCCCAAATCTGTGGTTGTCACAGATAAGTAATATGGAAGCATATTACTGGAAACCAGATGTCCTAAGGCTAGTCAAAGACTTCTGTACAGCATTTCTTTTTGTCTCTGTGCTGTGTACCCAGCCTGGATACCTGTCTAAAAAGAAAGATTGCAGGAGGGGTATGTTCCATGTCTCTTCTACTTTGGTTAACTGGTGTGCCTGAATTCCTGTAGATCCAGCAACTTTGGGCTTTAGGCATGGTGATTGACACCTAGGGGGAACTGGTTTTAATTACTTTGTACTATAAGGTTGTTAGCAAAAGCTACATCTTTCAGAGACTACCCTGAACAATTCCCTTCATTTTCAGGCCTTTGATGGACATTGTTGTTTTTTGTTATGTGTTCTCAGAGAGTACCATGACATCAGGGAAGTGATGCATGACTTGCCATTGAATTCAACTTAAGTGAGGGAGGACTGTTCAAGGTCACCTGCCTCATTTTCCCCTCCAGAGCTTCTGGACCTTGTGGCAATATATAGATCAGGCTGACTGGAGACATTAGTAATAGGACAGTAAAAGTGGCTAATGTTTGAATTGTTTTCTCTTTGACAAGATTTACTTGCATATATCAGACCTTATGCCTGTATTATAGCTTGTTTCTCAGTGGTCTCATTCTGATCCATATAAGATCTAGATTTGGAAGGTTGGGGAGTAGGAAGATACTTTGCTAAGCACTCAAAATACAAATGAAGACAAAAAGAATGACATTCTCTCCCCTAAAAGAGTTTATGCAAGAAGATAACATAAAAGGGAACTTAAAAACCAGGATTGAGAGAGTTGGGAGAGAAGGAAGGTTTTCATAGATGAAAAAATAATACTTATTTTTTTAAAAAGTAAATGTTTAAAAAAAGCGTTATGTCAACAATCCTAACTTTCCAATTAAATGATTAATGAAAATATAATTAATTAAATATTGAAGGAAGGGACAATGATATATATCTTCGCATTTTCAGACTTGCTACATGACCTTGTACTTTGTAGGTTCTCAATAAATGTTTCCTGTTGGCAAAGTAAATAAGTATATCAAAAGGTAAGAGAAGGGAAGGTATCTATGCAGGAGAATAGGAGCAAAATCCAGTGTCAGAAGTGCAATGCCGGAGAAACTGAGCAAGATAGAGATCAGAGAGTATTCAATACAGAATTTATTAAATGGAGAGATTTACTGGGACCAAATGGATCCATAGTTTGGTCCTAGGGCTGAATGAGATTATCCTCTCAAAGAATCCAGCCTGGAATGTCAGATACACAGGATTCTTTTATTGGGTAACAAGAAGAATGACATAATGGGGAAGGTACCTGGATGGGGATGACCTAATGGGGGGAGGCACCTCGGATGACCTAATGGGAGGTATTGGAGAGGCTCCTGATATTCTAATGATATCTAAAATGTATAAAGACCTTTATCTCATCAAACATTAAGAGGGAATGGTTATAACCTGAGGCAGAGTAATTGAATAGGACTGTTAGGGAAACTGGGTCAGGACATTAAAAGAGAACTGTGGCACAACATTAGCAAAGCCTGGTGAGGGGTGGGGTAGGGGGAGTGGAGAATGAAGGATGGAAAGAACTCTTTAATTGAAGAAGGGGACTGGAAAAGTGAAGAGATGGTACAGATCGAGAAGAGCCCAGGCCATAAGTAGGTTTTCAGGGTGAGAAGGTAGCTTAGGTATGGCAGTTAAATCTGAAAAGTCAGAAGCAGAGCTGAGAGTGCAACCTAGAAATGACTTAATGCAAGTTCAGGACATGATGAACAAAATGAGGTCTAAAAGGGTTAGATGATTTATTCAAGGTCACATATGTAGTGTATGCAGGAGATAGCAGTAACAAATAGCTCCATCCCATCCCTCCACCCCCAATCAGCTTCTGCTTGTCAAAACTTTTCTTAAAATGAGAATCTCTCTATTCTCCCTCCATCCCCCCCCCCCATCTGCCTCTCTTTCTTAATCTCACATGTGATGAGAACAGAAAGACAAGTTACTGATCTTCTGAAAGAAGAAATAACTTTTGGCTGGAACTCTTGTCTGCAACTCTCCAGAGTGGCTAAATATGGCTCCAATAGGTGGAAGGAAGGGTAGAGTCTTTCTCTACCTTAGTGGTGGCTAGTGCCAGGGGCTGCAACAAGGTGAACTTAGATCTGGATCCCTGGGTCCCCTGTTTCTTTTGTTTCCTCGAGTAGTTGATCCTGTGGGCTTGAAAGAATTGGAGGTTTGTGAATGGTACAATGGAATAGCAGTGTCCATCAGAGTAGTTAATTTTGGTTGTGGCAGGAGGGGATTTTCAGAAAGGAGTCCCTAGCAATTTCTGGGGACTTTTGTATCTTTTGTATCAGAGATAATGCCACCCCAAAGTAGATTTATTCAAGATTGGCCAATTGGTTGTGCAGTACTAAGGCTTTTTAAACTTTTCCCACTGTTGACCCCTTTTTGCCCAAGAAATTTTTACATGACCCCACACATGTAAGTAGGCATACAAATCAAACATTTACTGATAATAAATCATAATTTTCTGACTCCCACATTTAGTTATGAGACAGACCTCCATATGGGGTCATGGACTGCATTTTAACAAGTTGTGTGCAGTACTAAGCTTAGAGAAATGTGAAATAATTAATTTACATTCTTGCAAACCATTCTATGTTTTGATAAGCTTCAAATACCAGGATCTCAGCAGACTATCACAGTAGATATATTATATATTGCTGTGTTACAGTTCTCTTTTAATGTCCTATCCCAGTTTCCCTAATTGTCCTATTCAGTTACTCTGCCTCAGGTTATAACCATTCTCTCTCAATGTTTGATAGGATAAAGGTCTTATATCTTAGATCTTAGGCTATACTTATTTCCTCTTAATGTTTAATGGGATAAAGGTCTTTATCCATTTTAGACATCATTAGAATATCAGGAGCCTCTCCAGTACCTCCCATTATATCATCTTAGGTGCCTCCCCCCATTAGGCCATCCCTATCCAGGTACCTCCCCCATTATGTCATTGTTCTTGTTACCCTATAAAAGAATCTTGTGTATCTGACACTCCTGCTGGATTCTTTGAGAGGATAGTCTCATTCAGTTCTAGGACCAAACTATGGATCCATTTGGTCCCAGTAAATCTCTCCCATTTTATAAATTATTAAATTGTTCTTTAATCTCTATCTTGCTTAGTTTCTCCAGCATTACAATATAAGTAGATATAAGTTAAGTCTCAGAATTTAGTTTAAGCCATTCTGTTAATGCACACTATGATTCTTTATATATTTAGTATTTTTTTCTGGGTAAGAATAAACTACCTGTCCCATGTTTCATTCATATTATGTACTAAATACCTTTCTTTTTTTTTCTAGGAGGCCCTCGAAGTTAGTAATATACAAAATTATCCCTAAGGCGATGATCTTAATGAACTGATAAGAGAAGGTATTGGAATTCAGTCCAGGATATGGATGGGACAAAATAATGGATATACCACCTAACCTGGAATCAGAAAGAACTGAGTTCAAATACAGCCTCAGATAAGTATTTGATTCTGGGTAAATCACTTAACCCTGTCTGACTCATTTTCCTCATCAGTAAAATGAACTAAAGAAGAAAATAGCAAACCACCGTAGTATCTTTGCAAAGAAAACCCCAAATGGGGTCACAAAAAGTTGGACATGAATGAAAAAAATGAATCAACAACAACAACTAAACGGGAGGATGCAGCCCTCTGGCTGCTGTGGTTGCTTAATGCTAGACTCCAGGCCTTTCACTGACAGCTATAATTTTTCTTTGATGTATTCTTTTGTCTGACCCAGTGCTATTTGTTCTTTTGGAAGGTCCAGAGATGCAGCTTGTTTATCCACAAGAAAAGAGGACACATTGGAAGATGGAGACTTGGCTATGGGAGGCAGTAAAATGTAAGGGAAAGAAGACTGGCTTTGGATCACAATACTGGCTCTGCTATATGCTGTGTCACCTTAATAAACCACTTCAGTTCTATGGTTCTCATTTTATTCACCTGCTAAATGAGCTTGGACTAGATAACCTTTTTTTATGTTATTTCAGTTTTGGATCTATGACTATGATCTTTGAAGTTAGAACTTGTATTCAATTCCTGCCTCTGAAATGTGCTAGCTCTATGTCTATGGGTAAGTTGCATAATTTCTCAATTTTGCTGTTGGCTAAACTATAGACAAATCATGTATTTGCTTTGGAGAAGGGAGTTTCCACACTGGAAATTTTCACCAATGTGAATACAGTTCTGGAGGAAAAACCCCAAGGCATTATCATAATTGCATTGGGACCCTGGAGTGGGGCTGATCCCATATATTTTCTGGGGTGGGAGATACTCAAAGCATTTTCTGCAGAAAAATAAGAGAGATTAAGTACAGAACACTAGGGACTTGAAGGAGAGGGAAGAGGATGGGGATGGTCAAATAAGCAAAGGGTGAGGGAAACTCTGGGGAATGTGGGCAGGACCAATGCCCACCCAATCAATCAAGCCAAACTTTTTGTGGTAAGATGATTTTTAAGAAGTTAAGTACTATGTTTAGCCCATTTCCACGTTCAAGACTGAGTTGTCACAGTTTCTCAAAGTTTTGTTTTCCCTTTCTTTCCCATATTTTCAAAGACAGAATCAATAATCCGCAATTCCAGAACTATACTCACCTTGGAAAAAGAGGATTCTTCATTCCTACTCGATTTTGTTTCTTCCTTGCAATGTTGTCCATGAAATGGATCACTGAGAACCACAAGAGGAGAGATGTTGGGGGGGGGAATGCCTAAAGTATGATGAGACTAGGGCCAGACAGAGCCCACAGTATCCTCAAAAAATGGAACATGTGGCCACTTCCATCCTCTAATTACATGTCAAGAGTGAAGCAGCTCAGTGGCAGATTGAACTGGCTGGCTTTTTCAAGGAAAGCCAGCCACAAACTGTGTTAGCCTCTGGTTCTTTCCCTTCTCTGAATTCTTAGCACACTTTATCTTTTCTTCATGCATTTCAGATCATGGATTTGGAGCCAGGAGGAGCTTAAAAATCAGCTGTCCAGTTTTCTCATTTTATAAGGGAGGATACTCAGGTCCACAGATTTAAAGTAATTTCTGTAGACCAATTTTCTCTATTCTAATATTATTCTATTTTCTCAGTGTAGTTCAGGAAACAGTCACTGGACCAGGAGTTAGAAAGATATGGTTTCAAATTCTTCCTCAGACATTGTAATTTTGTGACCTCAGTAAGTTATAAATATCTCTGGGTTTCAATTTCCTCATCTTTAAAATATCTCTCTTTAATGTAAATTAGATAATATGTATAAAATACTTTGCAACTAAGTCTTATGTAAATCTAAATTGTTACTTTAACAGTTTCTCTGCACTACTCCAACTTGCTGTTAAGAGTTGGTTCCTATGAGTATGGCTGCTTTCTCAAGGTTCAAGGAGCAATTTGGTGGGTATCTATTCTTAACATTATGGTTTACAAGTCCCTATCAGTGTGCTTCCTACTGGACAGTAGCCAAGAAACACTTAGCTCTTAGCAAAGATATTTACCATGAGAGCTTAGTAAAAATAGTAGAAAAAAATCATTCCTCTCATTATTTGGAATATACTCTCCCACAAATAAACATAGCATATCTGGGAGGAGTGGGCTCAAATTTAAAGTACAGTGACAGTGGGGCATATGTTTAGAATGTAAGCTTCCTGAATTCCCTTAGCCCAAAGGAACTTAGAGTAAAGAAGGGAGTGAAGAGGGAAGCTCACAACTTCTCTAGGAGGAAGGATCACTAAAAACCTAGATATGCCCACTCAGAGACTTCTTCTGAATCTATATTCAGATTGTGATGCTATCACTTAGCCCAGTAGAGCAAAATGGGTAGAAAGGGCAGGGACTAGATGACATATGATTATTTTCTCTATGCACAAGAAAGAACAGTGCAGTTAATGGAAATTAGCAAACTTTTCAAAAGAAAACTGTTAGAATTCTTACAAGGTGCTAAGTTAGTGGAACAAGACAATGGTTGTTTAGCAGTGTGCTTAACAGTTCTCTAGATGTACTTAGTACTTAGAGTTCCACAAGATTCACACCTTTAAGAGAGCATATATAAGGAGGAACCCACTAAAGGACAAGCCCATTAATGCACAATTCCACTCTGGGAAGCAGAGTCAGATTCAGTCCATATTCCACCTTTGTGCTGCCTGGAGATTCGGAGGGAGCTAGAGGCTGAAGCTGGCAGAGGCAAAGGGCTAGCTGCAGGAACTAAGGAGAGAGATAGGCCTCTAAGAAAGCTAACTGGGCCCAAGGAAGGAGACAAGACTTAAAAGGAAACAATAAAGGATTTGGACTTTAACTCCTGGCTGAATTTGAGGTGATTATTACTTTGAACTGAAACTAAGGCTGCCTCCAAAAGCTCCTCAAGAAACCTGCTCTCAGAAAACATTATATTTTAGAGAAGAACATTACAGAACTTTTTGGCTTCAAATAAGATATAATTAGAGTAATATAAAGTTTCAACTCATAATCAGAAAATTAACAAACATGACAAGGTGAAAATTTTGGGATAGGGCATATATGCCCAAAGAAGATAAACTATTATTCTGTTAGTGGGGATATGAATTTTTCGAATTATTTTGGAAAACAGTTTGGGGAAAATATCTATACCTTCTGATTTGGAGTATGAATTGTTAGGTGAATATACTAAGGGAGAGCCATAACATAGAGAAAGATCCCTTAAATACCAAAATATTAATATCAGGATGTCATCAAGGTATCTTAGTATCAAGGAACAGTCAGCAAAGTTTTTATTTATTTATTTATTTTTTTTCCCCTGAGGCTGGGGTTAAGTGACTTGCCCAGGGTCACACAGCTAGGAAGTGTTAAGTGTCTGAGACCAGATTTGAACTCTGGTCCTCCTGAATTCAGGGCTGGTGCTCTATCCACTTCGCCACCTAGCTGCCCCTGTCATTCCTGGGGAATGGGCAATGACTGCAGAAATTGTGATACATATGTGTAAGGAATAACAAGTATAAAGAATACAGAGAATATTGGGAAGACATTCAAACTGATTAAGAGTGAAGTAAAATTAGGAAAACTATAAGGACAACAAAGGAAATCAAAAAAAGAATAACATGAGACCTAATGCTGTATAATTCTAATGATCAAGCTAAGACCCTGCTTCTCCCCAGAAGAATTAAAAAAAATGCATGTCCTTGCCTTAATTTCAAGGGTGGGATGTTATGAGTATGGAATTTTGCCATAGACTGTCAGTTACAATTAGTATGTTGATTGGTTTCTATGAAATATTTTTTTCCTTTAAATCATTGTGACAAGAATGATTTGTTATACAAAGGAAGGGATAAATTTGCAACTTAATATAATATAAAACAAAAATTATTAATAAAAATAAAATAAAATTTATTAAAAACACCACTAAATCTGGAGTCAAAATACCTGGGTTTCAATCCTGAATCTACCACTTACTCTAACAATAGGTTAAGTCGCTTAATCTTTCTGGTCCTCAGGGTTTACATTTCTAAATGAATAGACTGAATTAGATGACCTCTAAATCTATGATCTTGTGGACAAAATGCTCCTGACTTGGCTCATTGAATCATTGGTAGTATTAGATCATGCCCTTTGCTTTCTTGTGCCAAAAAGGAGTGAAGATGTAGTTCTAAGGATAAAGGAAGATGGGAGGAGGAAGAAGAAAGAACTTGGTAACTTCAATTATTTGAAAGACTGTCACATTAAAGAAGAATTACAGGGGCAGCTAGGTGGCAGAGTGGATAGAGCACCAGTCCTGAATTCAGGAGGACCTGAGTTCAAGTCTGATTTCAGACACTTAACACTTTCTAGCTGTGTGACCCTGGGCAAGTCACTTAACCCCAGCCTCAGGGAAAAAGAAAAAAAAAAGAGTAATAGAAGTTGAAAAAATATAGATTTAGGATTGACACAAGAAAAATCTGTTAATAGCTCTTTCAGAAATTAAGAATGGGCTGTATCAGAAGCTACAGATTCTTTTTCATTATAAGTCTTAAAGAAAAGACTGGATTGCTACAAGTTGGTTTTGTTGTTAAAAGCATTCCTGTTACAGAAATTGATATTAGGCGATCTTTGAAGTATCCTCAAAATATTAGAGTCTTTGATTCTATGATTTAGAATCCTAGAAAAGAAATCTGTATAACTGTATGAAAATACAATATGGTTTGGACCTGTAATCAAATGTTATACATAATACATACCTATTTTAAACACACGCACATATATACACATGTGTACATGTACATGTATTTATATTTGTATATGCATATGTATGTGTATATGTATACACACACATATACACACATACACATACCTGCACATTTAAAGCTACTTTTGAACCTACAATCCTACAATTTGAACTGACAAGTTGGGCCTTCAAGGTATGGTACTGTATCTTCCCTCAGAATCTAGAGATCCTTGTAACAATCTCATTCTATATCTTATTAGTTGATATCAATTAGTTAGTCAGATTTAATTAGCCTTTAGAAATGGATATTTATTACAGTGGTGTAACTGAGACAAAACATCTTCATCAAGAGTATGTAGCATACTTCTCTACCTGTACATACAGAGTTTAAGGGAAGGTAGACTCAACTTTAGAGAATGTATATAGGAATGACTCAAAGCTCCTGCTTTCCAATAGTACTCTCCTTGGTTTCAGGAGGCACGTAAGAAGTCTCATTAGGAATGGTGTACCATTTCTGCAGGGTTTCTTACAGAACCTTAAATAGGTCTTTCTCTTCAGCTGATACCAGGGATGCTGTCAGGGCATTTACGAAAAAGTCCCAATTTTCTAAATACTTCAAAGCTTACAAAATCCTATTCTGACCAAAAAGGAGACTGAAACCCACAAGTGATTTTTTTTCTCTCTATGGCTTAGACTTTTTTTTTTTTTTTTTTCTCAATGATTTCTTCTTTAGGTTTCCATGCTCTAATTTCCCAAATTATGAATTAACTTCTGGTTTTATACAAACCCCACCATGATATGACCAAATAGTTTTTAAGGACTTCTTAAACTTACTTTAAACTCTCTGATTAAGTTTTCATCTGGTTAAGGTATTAGTAAATCAGAGGAACGAGGGGGAGGTGTGACTATGACCTAATAATAGTTTATTTCTGGTATAGTTTGTAAATCGATTTTAAAGATAATTCCAGAAAGAGGAATTTCAAGTTTTTTTTTTTGGGGGGGGGCCACAATAGTCTCATTAGAATAAATATCTACCTTCTAAAGTGATTAAAAAAAATAGAAACACAGTACTTATTTGAATGTCTAGGTTCTGATACGTTTATTTTTTAAAAATCTCTTTACTTTATACCATAACTTAAGTGTATCTTTAATGCCTTATCATAACATGGTGATGATACTGGGTTCTTTAAGGTCTATGGTAGTCCAAGCCAGAGAAGCTCTGCCAAGCTGAAAAGGAATTGAGTTTGGGCCCAGGAACTGCTTCTTCTGTTATTTGAGGACTACTCTAGCAAAGTTCCAAGAACTTAATTTCTAAATAGTTGGCCAATAAGTAATGCATTTTGAGAGGATATAGTACCTGATGAATAGTTATTGAATTACAGAACTACAGAGCTGGAAAGACCTAAGTGGCTATCCAGTCTAACCTGCATTTAAAAAATAATACCATTCTTCCACATATTGGATGAGTCTTTGCTTGAAGATTTTAAATGAAGAGGAACCCATTACTTTTTTTTTTTAATAGCTTTTTATTTTTAAAATACATGTAAAGATAGTTTTCAACAGTCACCCTAGTAAAACCTTGTGTTCCAAATTTTTCTCCCTCCCTTCCCAAACCTCCCTCCCCTAGATAGCAAGTAATCCAATATAGGTTATACATGTCTAATTCTTCTAAATATATTTCCACATTTATCATGCTGCATAAGAAAAATCATATCAAAAAGGGGAAAAAATGAGAAAAAAAAAGGCAAGCAAACAATAACAAAAAAGGTGAAAATACTATGTCATGATCCACATTCAGTCCCCAAAATCCTCTTTCTAGATGCAGATAGTTCTCTCATAAGACTATTGGAATTGGCCTGAATCACATTGTTGGAAAGAGCCAAGTCCATCACAGTTGATTATTACATAATCTTGTTGCTATGTACAATGTTCTCTTGGTTCTACTCACTTCACTTAGCATCAATTCATGTAAGTCTCTCCAGGCCTCTCTCAAATCATTCTGCGAAACATTTCTTATAGAAGAGCAATATTCCATTACATTCATATACTATAACTTATTGAGGCATTTCCCAACTGATGAGTATTATCAGTTCCTTGCCACTACAAAAAAGGCTACTACAAAGATCTTTGCACATGTGAAAACCATTACTTTTTTCCCCCCTGAGGCAATTGGGGTTAAGTCACTTGCCCAGGCCACACAGCTAGGAAGTGTTAAGTGTCTGAGCCAAATTTGAACTCAGGTCCTTCCGACTTCAGGGCTGGTGCTGTACTGTGTCATTTAGTTGCCCCCAAACCATTACTTTTTGAGGCAGCCCATTCCTACTTTTGGATAGCTCTAAATTTAAAAAGATTTCAAAAGGATTTTGCTTCAGTCACCTATAAAATGAAGGAATTGGAATATCTGATCTCTTAGATTCCTCATAGATCTAAATCTATAATACCATGATTCTATGAAATTTGGGATAACTGGCTGATCCAACTATTCTGGAAAACAATTTGAAACTATGCCCAAAGGGCAATCAAACTGTGCATCTCCTTTGATACAGGAAAATAACTACTATGTCTGTATCTCAAAGAGATCATAAAAAAGGAAAAAAGAACCTTTATGTAAAAAAAATATAGATATTAGCTCTTTTGGTGGAAAAGAATTGGAAGTTGAGGGAATGCCTATCATTTGGGGAATGGTTAAACAAGTTGTCATATATGAATGTAATGAAATACTATTGTGCTTTAAGAAATGATGAGCAGGCAGATTACAGAAAGACCTGGAAAATCTTATATTACTTGATTCTGAGTGAAGTGAGCAGAACCAAGAGAACATTGGACACAGTAAGAGCAACATTCTGCAATGATAGACTTAGCTCTTTTCAATAATAATACAATGTAATAAGACAATAATCCAAGAAAATTTCAGAAGACCATCCACATCCAGAGAAAGAGCTTTGGAGTCTACTGTTTTCACTTTTTTTTGTCCTGGTTTTTCCCTTTTGTTCTGTTTCTTCTTTCACCATATGACATGGAAATATGTTTAACATGATAGCACATGTATGACCTATATCAAATTGTTGTCTTTATGGAAAGGGAGGAAGGGAGATAAATTTGGAACTTAAAATCTGATTTTAAAAAATGAATTTTGAAAAACCTTTACATGTAATTAGAAAAAAATAAAGTACTATTTACTGCTCCCCCCCCCAAAAAAAAAGATAGAAATTTGGATGAATGGATAGTTTCTGATTTGTAATCCATCCCACTGAGATGATACAGTGGGTTGAGTGCTGGGCTGAGATCAGAAAGATCTACATTAAAATTTAGTTGACTAGTTGTGTGGCTCTAGGCAAGAAATTGTTGTGGGCCTTACTTTCCTGGTCTGTAAAATGGAGATAATAACACCTATCTCCCAAGGTGTTTTTTAAGGACAACGTCTGTTACATATTAGGTGCTTTATCAATGCTTGTTTCTTTTCCCCTTCACAATTTATTTAAAGCATATCGGGACTGGAAGCCTCAACCTTGGCAGGACTGTAGAAATTAGTACCAGTTAGAGCAATTATTGGTCAGAGTATGAGAAAGCTTAAGTGATTACAGGTAATACCTTCTTTAGAACAGAATGGAACAGAGCTTGTGGGAGCCTCAGAGGTAGTTAACTGAAAAAGGAAGATAAGGCAAGAAGGAGAGAAAGGAGAAAGATGTGACACAATTTGGGTTTAATAACAGAGACAATGCCTTCTTTGATCAATGGGTCCTTTGGAAGCAAAACTTTTAATAATTAAATAAAATCTTCAAATATATGGGGAATACAGGATATTCCAAGAGTTTAAGGATCATTTTAAGCTTTAATAGCTTAAAAGTCAATGTACCAACATTTTTGGGATTACATGTATGTTTAGGACTGGGTGAACAGTAGTGAGGAGCAGAAATTCTGGGTTCCATTGTGGTAGATCAAAATCCTCAGGAGCAGAGAAAGAAAACTTGTGAGATTCATCAGGTATATTTGCTTCTTCTTCCCCTCCTTTTTTCTATCTTCTGCTACCTTTTCTTAATTTCGCTGATTTCCTTCCTCTCTATTTTCTATAGCTAAATATTTTTATTCCTCTTTTCTTTTACTCTTTCTGTCTTCCTCCTCCCTCTTCTCTTCTCTTATCCCTCTCAGTCTCCTTTTCTTCTCCCTTCCTGTTCTCTCTCTTATCCTTATGATTATCAAATTCTTTATGGTTTCTTCCTCTTCCTGCTTCCACATGACTGGGTTCTAACTAACTCATATAACATGCTCCAGTGCTCAAAGGGAGGGGAGAATCCCCAGTTATAGTTGGGAAGGTTGTACTGCTATAGTTTTATCTCATTGCAACTATAGGTCAATGTCAGAAGCAAAAGAGCTGTCCACCAGGTAAGTGCTGACAAACCTTGCTGAGATCACAAAAATTATGGTTCACATGTGCAGGAGATGGGAGAGAAGACACCTGGCTATATTCACAAAGGTCAATACATCTGTCATTGAAACTTCCGACCCCCCTTCCCAACTAACCTTGCTAAATTAGTACCCCCTGCAAAATGTCTAAGGCAACAGTATGAAGTAAAGAATAGAGAGTTTGAAGTAAATACACACATTCTTTCTCTGTCTCTCTCACACACACATATACTCCTCCCCCCCACAGTTTGAGTACCACTTTCAAACCCTAACCTAGGGTTAAATGAGTCTAAGATCCAGATTTGTAAAATGAGGAAAATTCATGTGCTACATGTAAATAAATATTACTTCATCACAACTACCTTATTAAGGAAAAAACAAAAAACAAAAAAACAACACTTTGTACTGCAAAACACAACATTAGCATCATCTATTCCTGTAGCAGATATCCACAGCTGTATTGTGATATTTTTGCTCAAGAGTAGTAAATGCTAAAAGTCATTTGTCATAGTTCATGTTTTGAACTTCAACATTTAATGTTAGCGTACTCAGCATTAAATCACATATTGACATTATAAGGCCTTTTTCCTGCTGATCCTTTTCTTATATTATTTCTACTTCTGGTAGTGTTTTACCAGAATGCTCTTTAATATGTAATTATTTTTGAATGCACAATGATGCCACTATAGATGCATTAGATAACCATTTCTTTCAAATTTCCTTAAAGTTTGAATTTTTAAAGAATTTTAGGCACAAATATTAAATATTCTACTTTAAACATTGCAATGGCTTATGATTTTTGTATATTCTTGTCTATACAATTTTCTTGTGAGATTTCTTTTGTAATACTGTTATACTTTTTTACTCCTTTCTTTCTCTAGTCCAACAAATCAAATTTAATCTTATTCCCACATAATTTCTTGCATATCTTTTTACTATTCCTGTTTCCACTACTCATGCCCTTATTATCACATGGACTATCATTTCTATCATTTAATCTATTACATGACTGCAATATTAATTTTCCTAATGTACATCTCTGATCATAGCAATCCACTGTTTAAAATTTTAAAATGGTTTTCCTTTGTCAAATATAGTTCAAATTCTTCAGCTTGGTATTAAAGACCTTGATCTTCCAGTCTTTTATTTCCCTATGCTCTTCTTCTACCTGATCTCGTTACCCTCATGATTTCTGTTTTCTATTCCAACTTCACAAACACATCCTACACTTTCTTACCTCCATGGTTTGTTATTACTGGAATATCCTTCCCCTCATTTTATCTGGTGACATCCATCCTTAAAAGGCAAGGCGTCTTTAATCTCTCCAGTCAAAAGTCATCCCTCCTTCATTTAACATCCTAGGATCTTATATAACTCTTATGTATTTATCATTCTAGTTTATTATGCATCATTTTTACCTTTGTACATCTAATATGACTGTCATAGAAGCAAAGAATTGTAGAGCTGGAGGAGACTTGAAAAGTCACCAAGTATAAAACCCTGCCAAAAGCATGAATCACATCTTTAACATTCCTGATGAATGAGTTCCATTTGAAGACTTGCACTTTTAATGTAATCAGCACCCTTCCTCTTTCATTGCACTCTCATTCCAGTTTGAGAAAACTAATTGTTAGGAAGCTTCCCCTTATGTTGAGCTGAAATGTGCCTTCCTATAACTTCTACCCATTGAATTTAATTCTGCCTTCTGGAGCCAAGTATAAAGAGTCTAAACCTTTTTCCACATAGAGAACATTCAAATACTTAAAGACAGCTATTTTTTGCTTCCAAAGCCTTGTCTTCTCTAGACTAAATACCTCTGGGCTAAGCTTCTAGAGGACAGGGACTATGCTTTTTTCATGTTTATATCTCTTCCCACTAGCTCCAGCACATTCGGCAGTATTGGCACTCTTAAGAACTGTTCAGTAAGAAATAGTCTAGTCCATAGGCAAATTCAATAAACATTGACAGCTATAAAGGTGGTTAAAAAACAACTCAGCACCAAATTCATATTTTCAGAAAGAGCTAATTGTATAATTGCCTAGTGAGCTAGCTGATATTCTCAAGTAAGCAATAATGCTGGTAACATTCCCTGCAAGTACAAGAAAGATGATATAACTAGTTAAAAAAGTTCCCCTATCCATTAAGAATATGCATTTTAAAAGCAATAAGTAAATGTGTGACATCTTTAAAAGTTCTAGGGTGATGACATTTTCCAGTTATCAATGGTTTCATTCTATGGAAACCTGAAGCATCAGTACATACAAAAATAGTCATTCTGTTCTTATTCTTCTTGATTCAACAGCACTTGCTAAGAAGTTGGCAAGCATTAACAAAACAGATCAGTTTTCATCAGGACTGTCAAATTGTTCAGGAGTTAGATTATATACAGAAAGAACAACTCTGATAAAAAGTCATAAAATTTTTATGTAGCTTCATGGAGGTTGATTTAAAACAACAAATAATCAAACTATGGCCAAAAATGATCTAGTTGGCTTTCCAGCATCTTGCCTTGTTTTGAAATGCAAAGTCACATGTCAGAAAGGAGATGATTAAAATTAACTATATTGCTCCTAAATAAACTTTTTATCTTTTCAGTTAGTAGTGGGCCACAAAGCCACCTTTTGATTTTCCCCATGAGAATTATTTATATAAAATTTCATAACTTCAAGAATTGCACTGAAACTTTAGTTGACTCACAACTATTAAAAAAATTCAACCAGGTTGTTTTCACAGATGAATCAATATTGTATTGATCCAACAAACTTCCCTACACTCACCTTTTCTGAATATGTAAACACTTTTGAATTCAGGGTAAGCTTTTAAAACTTCTTTTTCTTTAGAGAACAATTTGATATACATTTTCTATTGCTTATACAGTACTCTATTGTGTTAGTTTAGCTTGCCACAATAAGTGCAATGCACATTCTGCTGTACAACATTGAATATACTTAATACACACACACACAGAGGGGAGACAGCTGGCTCAGTTGGAGTGTTAAGCCTAGAGTCAGGAAGACATATTCCTGAATTCAAATCTGGCTTCAGATACTAGAACCCTGGAAAAGTTTCTTCCTTCCTTCTTTTCTTTTTCTTTCTTCCTCTCTCTCTCTCCCCACTTCCTCCTTTTCTCTTTCTTCATAAGTTGTCATACCTATGAGTACTTTGCCCAAATGAATAATTTTTTTTTTTGATTGCTGAAACCTCCCAGGATATCATGGAGTTTACCAGCTAGATTTTCTTTCTTTTTTCTTTTTTTTTTTTTTAATAGTTTTTATTTACCAGACATATGCATGGATAATTTTACAACACTGACAATTGCCAAACCCTTCATTCCAATTTTTCCCCTCCTTCCCCCACCCCAGATGGCAGGTTGACCAATACATGTTAAATATGTTAGAGTATAAATTAAGTATAATATATGTATACATGTCCAAACAGTTGTTTGGTTGCACAAAAATAATCAGACTTTGAAACAATGTACAATCAGCCTGTGAAGGAATCAAAAATGCAGGCAGACGAAAATAGAGGGATTGGGAATTCTATATAGTGGTTCATAGTCATCTCCCAGAGTTCCTTCGCTGAGTGTAGCTAGTTCAGTTCATTATTGCTCTGTTGGAACTGATTTTGTTCATCTCATTGTTGAAGAGGCCCATGTCCATCAGAACTGATCATTGTATAGAATTGTTGTTGAAGTACAGAATGATCTCCTGGTCCTGCTCATTTCACTCAGCATCAGTTCATGTAAGTCTCTCCAGGCCTCTCTGAAATCATCTTGTTTGTTACCAGCTAGATTTTCTAAAGGACCATGCTTTAAACCGCAAACACTATGGCTCTCATTGGCTGGCCAACACTAGGCCACAAGGCCAAGGCCTTGTTGGTCATTTTTTGGGGCAGGATTGAGTCAGAGGGAATGTGAATAGCAAAATTTCTGCTTTGTCCAGAAACTCTGAGGATCTTCCCCTCCCAGATAGGATTTTTTTAGGTAAAAGAAGCCATTCTCTGCCCATTGTACTTAGCCTTTTAAAAATATTACATCAACCTTAATCACTGAGAGGTGTTGCCTATGTCAAACTGAGACTTATTAAAGCCCATGCACTCACTTGCATGTCATAATGTTACCTCCCAGATGCCATGGTCCTCAAGAATGAAAGACAAACAACAAATAACAAAGAAATATGGAAAGATGTATTTGAAGTGATGCTAAAACCAAGAAAACCACAAGTGTGTACATATTGACAATCATTTGCATCTTAAAACAAAAAAAGACGAGATAGCAGAAGTTCAGAGAAAAAATATTTTTTGCTTGTCAATTCTGGCCTATATTACTAAAAGATAAGGATTTCAATGTATGGTTTTAGTCACTATTTTGTATGTTTGTTTGCTTTTTTAGATGACTGTGTCTGTAATTGTTTTTTACAAAAGGAAAAAAATGGGGAGTGTTTGATATATTGTTTATCTAATATCCTTAGGTATCTATTCCTGTATTAAACCTAATCAAGCAGTAGGCTTAACCCGCTTTGCACACCACTTGGTAACAATTATCCAAGAAAAAAAGGTGGAAGGAACTTAGCTTTGCAAACAGTAACTTGATTTAACATTACTAGGAAAATCACAAGCAGAGAAATGCCTGCGCTATATAATGATTGTTGGAGTAGAAGGAAAAGCCTCGGCAGGTGAGGTGAAAAAAGCAGGGGATTGGAGTCAAACTGGGATCCAGTCCGGGGAGTCGCTTTTATCTTTATGGATCTCGTATGCAAATTAGGCCCCTTCTAATTCTAATTTTCTTTTATCCTAGAATTTTAATGTGCACTTAGGCACAGTGTTGGTAACAGCCTTTATATCTATAATATCCTGCACAGACCCGCATTAAATAAAACAATTCTAGGGATCATGAATTAGAACTGGACTTCGTCCTCTGGAGGGTGCTGATGTCTCTGAAACAGCCCCCAGTGACACAAATATTTATTTCAGCTGCCTCTCCAAGCAAGTTTTTCACAACGTGGCTGATCTAGAACCCTGAAGAAATAGAGGGCCCCCCCCCCTTCTCCTTAGACATCCCGCCACCTTGCAGTGAAGTGCCCTTCCCTCGAGCGCGCAGCTGGGTGCAGTATCCCTCACTATGCCCTGCCTCCGATACAGCCACCGAGGCCCTTCTGGCGACAAGGGCAAAGGGCTGCCCCTGCCGGCCCAGGTGCCATGGGGGGCAGCACAGACTGCGGCGGTGCTGCCTGCAGTAACGCCGCCCTCGCTTATCTGCTCCCAGCGCCCAGTCCTGCCCTGGGATTGTGGAATCCGAGGCTTTCTCCCCCGCCCCCCGGCGCGAGATCCCTTGCTCCAGCTCAGACCGAGGGTCTCGTTCACTACGCCTCTCTCCCACAGGCCGCTAGCTCGGCCCAAAGAATGGCTCTCCGATCCGGGCAGGCGCGAGATCCATCTGGTTTCCTCAGGCTCGCGAGTTCCACCAGGAGGAGGGAGCGCGCGCCAGGCGCGCTTGCGTACTCGTGCTCGTTCCCGGGCATCCCTTCCCCTAACTCAGCAGGGAGGAAGGTTCACTGCTGGAGCAGGGCGGGCGGAGGGAAGACGTGGAGTGCTTCCCGTGCGGGGTTTCCCATAATGCACTTGGGCAGCGGCGGCGGCGGCGGCGCTCTAGCCGGGGCATGTCTGCATCTCTACTGCTCTGGGAGGAGGAAGAGAAGGAGGAAGAGGAGGAGGAGGAGGAGGAGGGGGAGGAAGAGGAGAAAGGCGCAGGGGTGGGAGCTATTGCTGAAGCTGCCACCACCAAAGTTTCTCCCCCCTCCCCCCCTTCCCCTCCTCTCACGGCCCGTAGAATGGCCGGAACCGCTGCCGCCCCCGGTTGGTGACCGCGCTGTTCGCCGCCCGCGGTAAAGAGCACGGCCTGGCAGGCCGGGCCTGGGCTCCGGGCGGGAGGGGGAGAGCGCGCGGCTGCAGGGTGGGTGGGTGGGTGGGGGCTCGGAGGAGCGCGCGGCTGCGGAGGGGGGGGGCGGCGGAGAGCGCGCGGCTGCGGGGGCGAGGGGGGGGCAGGGGAGCGCGCGGCGTTAACGGCCGCGGGGGAGGGGCGCAGATGCGGGGAGCGTCTGAGGGGGAGGGATGGATGGAGTGGTGGTGGGAAAAAGGGGAGAGGAAATCCAAGAGGGGGAAGCCCGTGAGGGAGAGGGAGAAGGATCGAGGCGCGGAGGGAGGGAGAAGGGGCATTCTGAGAGGGAGAGAGGACCGGGGTGCAGCGGGGCCGAGGGGTAATGAAAGGGCTACCAGGAGGGGAGGGACTCCGTGAGGTGAGAAGAGGGTGTCAGGAGAAGGGGGACTGCCTACCTGTGGGGTGCAGGGAATGTTGGGAGGGGAGGGGCCGTGCCAGGGACGTAGCGGCTAGACCACCGGAGGTGGGCAGGAGTTGTCAGCAGAAAGGGTGTGAAGAGAGCGTGAGGGGGTGCGATCTGCGGGGAGGGGACCCCCAGGTGCCGGAGGATGGCAGAAGGGGGAAGCAGATTCTGCAGGCCGAGGAATTCCTCTCGGAGCCGCGAAGGGCTGTTCGGAGGGGTAGCATTATTGAAAGTGGGAAGTTTCTGTAGTCCGAGGGTTGGGAGGGGGGTTGTGAAGGAATTGAGGTGTGAAGGGAATGTCCAGAGGGCTTGTGTTACCGAGGTGTGAAGAGATTGCCGGGAAGGAAGGGAGCATCTCCGATGTGGAGAGGAGGTTAGAGGGGACTGTCCAGAAGGAAGGACATAACCACTGTGTGTAGGGAGCATCTAGAGGGAAAGGCCTAGAGGTGAAGGGGAGAGGGTACCTGAGGGATGAAGGCATTCTTAGAAAAGAGGGGAGGGGAGAGGAGGTGTGAATAATGTCAGAGCAAGGAAGAGGGTGTCAGAGGTGTCTGTTAGGATGGAGCTGTGATTGAATGAGCTAGATGGGGAAGGGATGAAGCCCTACAGCATTTGGCATTATTTTTTACACAGTTGTCATCGCTCTGATGCTTACCATGTACAAAATAGTATTGATTGGAGGAATGTCTTTGAGTGGCCTTAGGGAGATGGGAAGGACCCATGGTGAGGTTATATTTGAGGACATAAAGTAGCTTTGAGGAATGCCTGATGGAAGGAAGAGTGAAGAGGTATCCTTGGAGTCATTAAGGTTCAGGCAATACTCGCGTGGAGAATATACAGAAAAGGAGAGAAATGGCTGTGAGGAATGTATTATAAAAAATGTGTCCAAGGCCAGAGGGTGTTAAATGTTGGAGTTAAAGAGGTAGGATAGAAAAATGTAACTGAATGAGAATGAAGAATTGAAGAGTTTCTACACAACCTTGATTTATCATCAGCTCAGATAGGACTTTTCACTTATTTTGCTATTATGTTCATCTAATAGCTGGATCTAACCTGTGTTTTGGACTCACTGTGGGAATGGGTCTTGGAGCTTTAATTTGATCCAAGATGACAAGCCAATATGATAGGTCTAGATTGGACCTGAATCCTTTTTTTTTTTTTTTTTTTGCTGAGGCAGTTGGGGTTAAGTGACTTGCCCAGGGTCACACAGCTGGGAAGTGTTAAGTGTCTAAGGTCTGATTTGAACTCAGGTCCTCCAGACTTTAGGGCTGAGGACCTGAATCTTTATGATAGTCCTGGAATAAAGGCAACAAGCAATGGTTTTGAAATTTTAGCTAGTTGAAAATAACATTTCAATGGTTGATGGAAAATGCCAGAATAGAGAACTTTATTGAATCTTAATTGTGTATTATATTCGTCAATTTGATGCAGTGAGCTGGTAACAGCAAATCTGATCTAGAAGGTATGTTATCTAGAATGATGACAGACAAAAGGGAAAAGCCCAGTGCAGTGTACAGCAATACATTTAAGTCCCAGATTCTGTTTTGAAGGACCCTGAGTTAGGTGGGTTGATTGGGAAAGGCTTACTTAATAAAATTTTAGAAGTGGAAGACTATTTTAAGAGCTCATCTAGTCCACCTTCCTGTTTTTGCCAGTGAGGAAACTGAAGTTTCAGGTATGTTCACTTGATATTCGGATGATCAGGATATCAGAGAAGGTATCTGACATAAAAGGATGTCAGGAGTAGTTTTCTTTCTTCTCAGAGATTTCCTCTGCATTCTACTTTAGCAGAAGTGCTGAGAAGAAAAATGTATCAGCGCAAGCGCAGGTGTGCATCTGGATTTGGATTGATTCAGAGATCTCTCCTAGTCTTGGATGGTTAAAGGTATTCAGGAACTGCTCTTTGTATTCTGTATGCTGTCCAGAGGAACCCTAACAAGCTCAGTGTCTTTTGGATCTTACCAGGAAGAAGTACTAGAATCTTTTCATTCAAGATTGACTGGCTGAGCTAGATCACTTAAAAGTCATTCTGGAATAGATGTCCAAGATGTGTCCTATTCTATAGCTGTATGTACCCTGAGACGCACCTTAGAATGTAGAGATTCAGATTAAGATTGGGTTAGAAGGGTGAGAGACCTCTTTACTCCACATTCTGCTTAACTTATTTCATAGTTGAGAGGGTGGTGGTGGAATGTCTTGGAAAAGTTATGAGCAGAATGAGGAAGGGGAAGAATTGAAAATAAGAAGCTTGAGGTAGGCAAATGAAAAGAAACTTGTAATGGGCACTATATCTTTGAAGGGAAAGAATAATTAGAAGTGAAGCCCTGGAGATACTATACATAGGGACAAGGAGAAAAATGAGTGGTAAGGAAAATGGAATGGTTTATAAAAGACATCTTGAGAGGAACAGCAAAGGGAAAAGTTGTTGGGTTGGCTTCTGAGGGAATAAGAAGTGGAGTACTAGATATTGGTACTATGGGTCTAGAAAGGATTAATTTATAGTAAGTTTCAGACCCTGGGGAGATATGATGACCACTTCTTAAAGGAGCCTTGGGTTTTAGACTATTTGGTTTCTAAGATTTTACTCAGTTCCAACATTATGTGAGCCAATGAATTTTGTAAAAATCAGAGGGAGGAAAAAACCTTTAAATTGTAACATAAATGATTCAAATTTCAGATAAATAAAGCTCCTGGATGATGCATTTTAGAACTTGAAAGTAGTTACTAGGTTTATTATGTGATATTCTTGTATGGCATTATTTGTGTGTATGGGTTGGGGTAGGGAGGCATCTGGAACAGCAGCTCCTAAATATCCTTTTCAGTCCTGGATGATAGTTTCTAAAAGGACAGATTGGGGGGGGGGGGGGAGAGTAACTGCAGAGTAGAAATGGTAGCCAATTTGTGGAAGAAGAATAAGGTTATATAAAGGGTGAATGACAATGGTTAATGGATCTGAGGGCATTTGGGTATAAGTACTTGGAGGGTTTTAATTATAGTCATAGACAATTGAAGCTTATGAGAAAAGCCTATTTTATAGATGAAATTCAGGCTGGGGTTAAGTGACTTGTCCTTATACAGAGGGATCCTAGTATCCTATCTTATTTTTTCCTCTATAGCATGCTGCTTCAATAGAATAGTTGAGAAAATATGTGATAGTTTTTAAAGTTTTTTGAGATAACAGAATGAAATGTTTAAAATGTTGACAAAAATCTCAACATGAATATGCGAGACAATATGGGCAGTTCTAATAAAGCATAAAATGCTTCCAAGTTTTACAGAATATCTTCATGTGAACCTTATGAAATAGCGAGTATAAATATTAATATCCACTTTTTATAAATTGAGGAGACATATTCAGGTTAAATTATTTGCCCTGGTCATAAAACTAGAAAGGGTTGGACCTGCAGTCCTGGTTTCTTCATTCTAAGTCCAGTGGTCCTACAGTACTTGCTGGACCTAGGATAATAGATATTGGTAGGTTCTCTCCTTAACAAATATTGCTTGACTAAATAAAATCAACTTGTCATGTTTCCTTAATTTTAGTTACCTTAACACTTAAATACATTATAAATATAATTCAATAATGCTGCTGCTTATATATTTCCTAAGAATTATTCTATTGATTATTTCATGTATGTCCATCTTGTTTTCCTAGCTAGATTTTAATCTTTTTAAGTAGTATATTCCAGGATTGTGTATTGTTTCGCTCATATCCCTTACAATATTCAGTATAGTGGTAAGTCACAAAGTAATGATTTAAAATTAAAATATTTTTTGAATTAGTTGTCAAATAGCATTTATATATTTAAGATTTGAAAAGCACTTTACAAATATCTCATTTGATCCTCACAGCTCTTGAAGATAGGAGCTGTTATAATCCCTATTTTTATAGTAGAGGGAACTGAGGCTGACAGAGGTTGTGTTTTATTCCAGGTCACATGGCTAGTGACAGGCTGGATTTGAAACCAGATCTTCTTGACTCCAGGTCATGTTCTATAGTCACTGTAATGCTTTGGTATTTCAGGTATGAAAGTAGTGTGTTATATTGGTAAGGAAAATGGTGGCACTTTTCAAGATAGAGGGAGAGTTACAGTTGTGTGGTAGGAAGGGAATATATTTTTGGAGAACAGCAATATTGGTTTAGTTAAATTATGAAGCATTTATTGGGCCCTTTCTACATGCCAGGCACTTTGATGCTAGTAATATAAAGACAAAAATGAAAGTTGAGGGCAGGGGGACAGTTTACAGGGAGGAGAGAAAAAAATGTTTTTGTTTTCCAGGAGGTGAAGAGATTTGACAGGACAGATTGCATTAAATTTAGGTGGAAATGAAAAGGTAGAGTCAGTAAAAATGGGGCTTTAACAGCTGTATCTAATGTACAAAGGGACCCAAGGGTTTTCTCCAAACCTAATTCTTTTTGGTTTGGAATTGGACTGGCCTGTAAAAGAACTTGGTTTAGTCTTTGGTTCCTCCAATCTGTATAATTGCTTGTAAGCTGGGTGAGATCTGTATTGGTCCAAAGATTTTTATTCAGTTCATGAAATGTACTGCAGAGGAGAAGAAAAGTTGCAGGACATAATTTATTGTCTGAGAGGAAATAAAAATATATTAAAGTTAAGTAATGATGTGAAATGTCAATATAATATAAAAAATTTAAAAAACCCTAATACATCGTTTAAAGGTATAAATGTGTTCTGTTGTCACTCTGTAAAGTAATAAACTTATTTCAAGGATGCCATTCTTCAAAATGTTTTTTAGAAACTCTTTTTTGGAATTAACTTCTGAACCATTTGCACATTTTTTTAGATATTCTCTTTGGTTCTTTGAATATGTTTTTAATTTTGGGTTATAGTGAAATCATTCAGAGCTTTGTGTAGTGAATAAGGTAGCTGATCAAGCTAGATAATAATGGTTTTGGTTAAAACTTGTGATTGTAAGGCACTGAGATGTATGGAAAGAGTATGGAAGCTTATATAGTTGGATGTTAATACTGTTTGCAAAAAAATATTTTTTTAAACAAGGGAAGCACTATTGAAATAAATGTAGACCCTTCTTCCCAGAGGTGATTACTTTGAAGAACATAGTCACCTGATTATATGTTTTTTGGTATACTAAAGATGCCACATTATACATATCCCAAATATGATTAAGTGCCAAAAATGAGAGAAATAGCAAGTGCTATAGGAGTTCAGAGAAGGAAGAAGCCATTATGACCTAAAATCACTGGGAAAACTTATTGGATTTAGGCTAATTATTGAAGAGATCTTTGGAAATCTAGGAAGAAAGCAGAATGGAATTTAATTCCATTCATATCCTATCTACTGTAGATGTTCTGAATGAATGAAAGTACTCTAAGCATAATTTTGGGAAATCACTGGGAGAACTAACCTAAGTTGGGTTTGATGAATCGGTGTAGAGGATGTGAAAATTGTAAGCTATAAGTAAAAGGAGTTTGAGATGGAGAAAAAAGGAAAATATCTGATAGAGGCGGTGGAGGAAAACTTTATAGGACTTCTGGAGATGATAAAGGGAATTGTGATATTTTGGAATACCTATTAGTGTTTAGCAGTGAACTGAGACAGGAATGTTTTGGAGAAGAGAAAAGAGAAGAGCAATCTGGAAAAAGAGAAGAGTATACAAATATTTAAGGGAAGATTGAAAAGACACAGAAATTACTGAGTTACATATTTATAATAATCTATCAAAATTATGCTTATTTAGTGGCCAGTTCACATACTGTCCTCTCCATGATGCTTTGCAAAGCCATGCTTCTAATTTTGTGTAGGAATTTATGCTAATAATAGTTAAACTAGGAGAGATTAAACTGAAAATAACTGGAAATTTATTGAGGGTAATAGAAAAATTAAAATAATAATAGGGGACAATTGAATAAGATTAGATTTTTTTTTAGTTTTTCAAATTATGTCTTTAGTTTGAAAGACATAGGGGAAAAATTAATTCATGCATTATTGTAACTTGTGCTCAATAAATATTTGTTGAATTAATATACCTGAAGTAGTGTAATGTGATGAACTCTGCATTTATTCAATAAGCACATTATTGAGCATCTAATTTGTAAGGTCCCCTGTTAAGCATTGTTCATATGTAGAATTGTGCCACATATAGTCAGATCTTTACAATACTCCATAGTGTTTGGTAAATGTCTTCTAAATTGTATAGATTAGGTGTATTATCATTGCTGAGAAGTGAGGCATAGCTTTTTTGTTGAGTTGATCAGGAGAGATATCATTGGAAAGTTGGCATTACCTTGAAGCTATACCTTGAAGGATGTGCTGAGAAGGGCAGAGAGAATAGCAGGAAAGTTAAAAAGAAAAATGTGTATTTAGGGAATGGCATGTAATTCAGATTGCTTGGGAAACAGAATTCATATGGGGAAGTAGGTTTTTTGGAAGATTATAGAAGGCCCCAAATTGCAGACAAATTAAGTTTGGCTTTTAATCAGCAAATGGGGGATCTTTAATTTTTTTTTTTTTTTTTTTTGAGCCATCAACTTTTTGATGACATAATCATGTGTTAGGAAGTTAGCAATATAGATAGATTGAAAAGCAAGTTATCATAGAAGGTTAGAATTAGAGACCATCTTAGAAATCATCTGATCTAACTTCCTTTTTTCAAAGATGAAGGGTCAGCGAGATAAAATGAGTTGCCACTGGTCACACATTAAATGTAGGATTTGATCTCAGGTACTAATTCCACATTCAGTAATTTTGTTACCCAATGTGATACTGGGAATGGAATTATTTTAGTCAATATTTGTTACAGAGATTTATAAGGAATTTTTTAGTTGAATGGGAGGGATCCAACAGGAGCTAATTTAAGAAAGAGTAAGCAATATTTGGCAGTTAATTATTAGAGGTAAGGGAAGAAGAAAATGTCATATAATTTCAGGATTTCTATCAAGGTTGACAGAGAATGGCACATAACCAGGATGAATTCTTTTTGGGTGGGAATGGTGTTTTTTCCTTTTAAACATTGAATTGCAAGCATTTGTGAAGCATTCACATGTAGATATCCAATAGGTCTGGGGAAATCCAATAGGTCTTGGGAGAAGGGTTGGGACTTAGAGACTGGGATTTGTCCCAGGAAACTGGGATCTCTATAGGAGAGAGTATAGAAAGAAGAGTCAGTAAAAGAGTGATTAGAGGAATAAATGATTAAGGAGTAATACAGTGACATAATAAACATTTAATCAAGGCGGGGTAGGTGGCATCAAATACTGCAGAAATGTTAAGGATGTAGATTGGGAAAGGCATTAGATTTGGTAACACGGTATAGGCTGTTGTATAATTGTATAATAGTGGAGATTGGCAGCTCTTCTCAAATTGTTAATCCTAGGAAGTTGTCTAGGGGCTCTGAGATGAAATTATTTGGGAAGCTCTACCGTGGGGACTGAACCTTCATCTTCCTGCCTCTGAGGCCAGCTCTTTTATTTACTACAACACCCTGTATCTCATGAGATGGTATAGTGTTATAGGATTTAGAGGTTATATAGTTACAGAGAAGGAAACTGAGGCCTAAAGAGGTAGTGACTTGCCCAAGGTCACACAAGCTAGGAAGTGTTAAGTGTCTGAGACCAGATTTGAACTCCAGACCTCCTGAATTCAAGGCTGGTGCTCTATCTACTGTGCCACCTAGCTGCCCCCCTTATCATTAATGACCTACAGAAGACAGTTTCAGTTGAGCACTGGTGACCAAAGCCATCTTGTAAGGGGAAGCTGAATAAGTGAGTGGTAAAGATATCTTCTATTTTAAAAAATATTAATTTAATTTTTGTCAGTTAACAAAAAAATTATTTCCTTCCCCTCATGTTCTGAAAAAGAAAGAAAAACAAAACTTTTCTTTCTTTCAATTCTCCAGGATTTGTCATGTCCAATATACATATATATAGGAGATGACTTCTTTAAAAAATTTGAAGCAGTAGCTAGGTGGCCCATCTTTCTGCTGACTATAGACGCTTACTACCTTTGTGACCGTGGACAAGTCAGTTTCAATTAAAATGAATTGGAGGAGGAATGGCAAACTGCTCTCTAGTATCTTTGTTAAATGGGGTCACAAAGAGTTGAACTCAGTTGAACAATTAAAAACTACAACTAGGTAGCCTTGAAAGGGAGGAGATGTGCTTCTCTTAGACATGAGAAAAGGTCAAGAAGAGGTTGAAGATTGAGAAATTTGGAGATAGAGGAAAGAAGTTAGGAAGCTCATTCATGTTAGAAGGTCTTTATCACTTCTTAGCAAAGTAAATAGGGAGGTAATTAAGAATGAAGGCGGTAAGAGGCAGAATTTGGGGTTAGAAAAGAAATTTGGAAAATTTATTTCTGGGAAATGCCATAGTTAATAAGCAAGCAGCATTGAGGACCTAAGGTTAGATAGCAATGAATTTGCAATGGGCTGAATCAGTTAATAACTTATTCTAGTAACTTTTGGCACTATGGGCATAACTGATATTTTGAACTGACATGGTGGGCACAGCAGAAATCAAGGGAGCCAGACTAGAATAGTGCAGAAGGCAAGATTAAAATGGTTTACCATGTAGTTCATGCTGTGAAGGGAGGCAGGAGAGAGTAGAGAGCCTGCTCTGACAGCACAATTTTGGGCTGCTGGTTTGAGGGAGTGATAGAAGTAGAATTTTGAAAGTAGTTTATTTTTAATAATATTTTCAAGTTTTATAAAAATTAATGTCTCACTTCTCCAACCATCGAATGACCCCTCCCCCTCAAAGCCCCAAACCATATTCTTTAATGCATAGTTGTTCAGCAAATAAATCCTTACCTGAGCCATTTCTGAAAATACTTGTCTCTGTATTTTGAATTATCTGTTATCAGGAGATGAGTGGAATGTTTTATCATCATTCTTCTAAACTTCTAGTTTATCATCATGTCATTTGTTTCAGGTTTTTTTTTTTATTTAATTCTAGCTCTAAGATTTTTCATAGTTGTTTTTCTGATATAATATTGTTATTGTCTAAATTGTTATTGTTTCTGCTCACTTTTCTTTGCATTACTCGGTGAAGGTCTTACCGGTTTCCTTTGAAATTGTCCATTTCATTATTTGTTATGGTACAATATATTTCATGATGCTTATGTGCTGTACTTTTAGACATTCCTAAATGGGACATCTACTTATTTTCCCTTTTTTGGCCAGTTTAGTTAGCTATTCCCCAATACGATGTTCATTTAGTTTCCATTTTTTGTCTACCACAAAAAGACATGCTACAAGTATTTTTATACATACAGGTCTTTTTCTCATTTTTTTCAGGGTATGAAACAAGTAGTGGTATAGTTGGGTCAGAGGGTATGACAGTTTCTTCCTGGGCGTAGTTCCAAATTCCAAAATGGCTAGATAATTTCACAGATCTCTCACCAGTGTACTAGTCTACCAGTGTTCATATAGTCACCCTGACATTTGATATTTTCTTTTTTTATCATCATTGCCAGTCTTACAGGTGTGAAGTGAAATCTCAGAGTTGCTTTAATTTGCATTTTTCTATTAGTGATTTAGAACATTTTTTCAAATGATTGTTCATAGGTTGGATTTCTTTAAGTCTGTCTCTAGAAATCCTTTTAAAAATGTATTTCTAATTAAGGAATGACTTTTGTTTTTATAATTTGATTCAGTTTTTTATAGACTTGGATTTGAGACCTGATAAAGGTCCCTTATATATCCAAGTCTATAAAAAACTATCATAGAGAATTTTGGTACAAATTTTTTTCCTTAACTTTCCTATTTCCCTTATAATTTTAACTTTGGGTTTGTTTGTACAAAAACTTAAATTTTATGTAATCAGAATTATACTTTATATCTCGTGTGGTTCTCTATCATAGAGGTAGAATGTAAAATCATTTTATAAGAGAGGAGAACTCATTTGAAATCAGTCGATTTTGATGTACTGTTGATGCCATATTCAAAAGTTAATAGGTACTATATAAGTACTGAAATGAAATGGAGAAAATAAAAACTGAGGTTAAGAAATTTGGAAGTTCCTTATATGGACCATCAACATAGATACTGAAATTGCCAAATATAACAGGAATTGAAGTGGTGAAGACTTTAGCCAGGTGCTGAAGTCACCAAGTGAGATACACTGTTTAGAAAGACAGTAAATAATGGTAAAGAGGATATGAAAAAATTTACAAAGAGAAAGCTGTGTTGTTGATGGTCTGAAAAAGAGATATTTGAATTCAATCTTATTTTTCCTTTCCTAGAGAATAGTGTAGGATAAGCGAGGTGGGGTGCAAAGAAATCCTGGCTTCTGGGTAAGACTACATGAAGAGGTGGAGAAATTAGTTATAATAAAAAGCTTCAGGATTATTAGTTCAGAGTTTGTTTATAATAGAACAGGGATTCTATATGGGATTAGTAGTTAGACAGTTGAGTTGAACTCAATGGGATTTGAAAGTGAAGGGAAGAAAGCCATATGTTAACAAAGATCAAAGAAGCAGGAAGGTTTGGGAGGAAAATAAAAAAGTATTGAGCTCTTATTAAGTTCCAGGTTCCCTTGCTAAGTATTGTGAAGAATGCAAGAAGAAATATTAGACCCATATCTTGTTTCTGATTTCCAAAAGTTTATAATGTGGGGAAAGATAAGCTTGATTAGTAAAACAGTAACATTAAGTAACAAATATAAGAAATATTTTAAATTAAGTGACTTGTTAAATGATAAAGATAAAAAGATAGGCTCTTCTCCAGACTACTACTTCTTACCTAAAATTCAATAACTCTGAAAATGGATGGTATTTATTATGTGTTTATGATTTTTATTAGATAAAGTGAATAGAAATGGATGGGTAGAGTTGAGAATGATATCCTGAAGGATTTAAAATTTTAATGTTTTGCTTTTTTCTTCATTTTTCTAGGGCCATTTCTTTTTTTGTGTGTCCTTTGCTAATTTCTTTTTTACTTTGCCTTTTAACCAAGCATCCTCAAAGACTGAGTTTGTGTACCTTTTTTTCTAATACAAATGGTTTCCTTTGTCTTCCATATTCATGATTTCCATGACTGTAACTTCAATCTGAAAACATTTGATTTCTCTATTTTTATTTCTTTTGTCCACAGAATTTCTGTGAAGGTAATCGATTTTTTATAAATGTGGCTTTCTTCACAACAATCCACTTTTCTGACCTTCACATTTTGACATATTAGTTCATTTGAAGTTCTGTATTGTTTGTTAGATTTTTATTATTGGAGTACTAAGTTTAGTAAAAAGCATCTCAACTCTAAGAGGATCTTAGTTGTAGTAACATTCCTACTTCTAACCTTGAATTATTAGCAAAAGGACTTTTATTAGTCATCCTTTTCTAAAGTCTTATTTTTGTTGGTATCTTTTGTTTTTACATTACCTTTACTTTTAGCATACATTGATTCCATTATTCCTCAACAAAGATTAAAAAAAAAAAGAAAAATATTTCAGCAAATCTAATTAGCATGCCAGTTGTCTCTGATATTGTAATATTATATATATTATATATAGTATAATTCTCTAGTAGTAGTCTTACATATCTGCAAAGTGGGTAGATTTTCTCTAAGACCAAATTTGGTCATTATATTAAAGTATATAGTTTTTTTTCCCCCTTGTCCCATTTAATATGGTGGTATAATCAATGTATATTGTTTTCCCATGACAAGGTTTTTTACTTGAGAGTCTTCAGACTTACCAGCATTCAATATACCAGATGAAAACTATTAAACAGTTTAGGATTTTAGGGTACATACTGTGTCTGGGAAAGGACAAGTTTAGGATGGAAATATGAAGTGATAGGGAGAAGAATGGCAAAACCACCGGTTGTTTGTTTTGGGCCTTTTGCCCACCTTCCGTATTAATTTGGTTTATGTTTAGCTTTAGGGTACTTGTTCACTCTGAGGGAAGCCAAAGGCCATCTGGTCGAGGCTTGGATTATTGAAGTGAAGTTGGAACCTGGGGCTATTCCAGAAACTCAAGATTTTGATTTGATTTCAAGCTTTTCCTTGGATTATCTCAGATCTTTCATTGAAGAACAAAGAAAAAATACTGGATCTATTTGGAGTCAGATGAAGTGTGTTTGGCTCCAGTTTGGACCAGAATGATTGAGGATGGGGCAGGAGAGAAGAGTGAGTGAAGATAATCTGTGAGGGAAGGTATTAGAAGAGTTTAGGATGAAGATAGGAGATAGGGTTTAGGGGAATGTGAGTAGGAACAGAGGGTTTGTCTGCTTGGAAAAGTAGATTGAGACAGGTGTTTTCTACAAGATTAGAATTTAACAACCAAGAAAATACTTTCCTGGTCCCTCCTTCTCTGTGGGTGTATAGCGTCAGAATTTTAGTAGAACTTGGAGGCTGAGGACTTGATAGACCCCCCCCCCCCTTTTTTTTTTTTTTTCCACTTTACCTTACTGGGCTTCAGTTTTCTCTTCTGTGAAAGGAGGGAATTTAAGTAATTGGTTCCAAGGCCCCTTTTAGCCAAAAAGTACCATGTTCTGAGGCATAATTTCATCTTTTATATTTTCCACTTACCATATATTTCATGTTATGATAGGTCAACCCTTAATTTTTAAAGATTTAAAAATGTACTCAAAATCATAGCTAGTTAGAAACTCAACAGGCATTTATGAACTATTACTTTATTGTTACAAAAACAAATGGAGGGAGAGGGGGAAGCTTCTGCCTTGAAGCACATAACATATGTAACTCTTGAAATGTAAAATGATCTAGAAAAATTGTTAATTTGAGTTCCATAACTAGAGGCTTTGGAGGTATGTTTAGTGCTAGGGATTTTGAATGACAAAAGGTAATGACTCAAAATTATAAATTGGAAAACTGTTGAAAAAGTCGTTATGTAAATTAGCAGTACATCTGTAGGTATTTCAATAATTGATTATTGTAGAAGGTCATTTTTTTTTGCCTGAGGCTGGGGTTAAGTGACTTGCCCAGGGTCACACAGCTAGGAAGCGTTAATGTCTGAGAGCAGATTTGAACTCTGATCCTCCTGAATTCAGGGCTGGTGCTCTATCCACTGCGCCACCTAGCTGCCCCAGAAGGTCATTTGATAGGTAGGGATTCTTGTGGCTCCAAAAATTAGATTAACACTGGAAGGGCAACATGGGCTTGTTTTTTGGTAAAATTTGAGAGACGGGATTAGAGGGATTGAAAGTCAAGAACATTAGTTATTTAGAGTCAAATGTTTGTGAAAATATAGTATTTGAGGATGTTCTTCTTTAGGAATTTATTTAGTAGAAAACGGATGATTGCTGAAGTTATTTGTGGAAGAGTTTTGTATAGATAATTGGGGGATGTCTAAAGAGATTTATGAAGAAGCTAGAATTAGGAAGGAATTAAGTATGCTAATTAAAAAGAAGTAAAATAGGATATAGAAGAAGAGATTTGGAGATGTTTATTTTGTGGGGGAGATGATTTTAGGAAAAGAGTAGGGGAAGGACTAAAATGATTACGATTAGAATGAGGAGTTGGGATGGGATTTTTAGATGATTGAAAAGCAGTTAGTTATTAGAATGCAGTTTTGTAATAGGTAGGTGATAATGTGGGAATATATTGGACTTTGAAAGTAAAAAGGGAATTTAAGTTTGGGGTGTAGTTAGTTGGTAGGCTGAGAGTTTTTTAGGAGCAATTCAGAGTTAGTTTTTTGTGTCCCCTCTGTGGGAACTGATGGCTTTCCACGGAATCTAGAGTTTAGGTCCGTCGTTTTTGTGGGGTGGCAGTGGAGTTGTGGGGGTGAGGTTGGGGAGAGGGGAGTAGGGGAGGTATCAGATGTAGAGATGTGGCGGGATTGTGTTATCTCGGGGGCGGGGGAGGCTGTGAGAGTCTGTACCTATTATGAACCAGGGCTACTGCTGCCCGTGCTTCCAGGGTGCCGGTTTCGGGCCGGCCTCTGTCATGGAGGTTGTACACTAATATTCAAACACACCAGCGTGAGCGCACACAGTTTACATACATATCATGGGAAAGCTAGTAAGTGAACAGGCCCCGGACCCCCGTGGTTGGGATTGGGGAGAGGGAAAATGGGCAGGAATTGGGCACCGGTTGAGGAAGGAGAAAATATTGCAACCCCTTTTTTTTTTTGTCCAACACGCGAGTTGCACTGCCCTCTTTTGTTTTGCGCTATGTGTATGTGTATGTACGTCTGTGTGCGCTAGCGGTATAAATGCTTGCGTTACAGGAGGGTGGCGCTGCAAAGCCGGGGTTTTTCCTGCTAGTGTTGCTCCGCGTGGCTGCAAGTGGGCCGGCTAAGTGGGCCCTGGAACTGCGGTAGGGCCGGCGGGCCGCGGCAGGGCCGGCAATATTCTGGGAAAAAACAGGCCATATGATCTAGGCTCCCAACAGTCTCAGCTAAACTACCCAATCACCTGGATTTCCAGGAATGAGTGCTGCTTGGCGATTTGTACAGATCAGCTTAGAATTTAGCGCCCTTCTCTGTCCTCTCAGGGCTCAGCCTCAATAAGAAACTTTGTAAGTGGCCTCTCACTAGGCAAGTGTCTTGTCACAGCAGAAGGGGTGAGGATGGTGTGTTATAGGTGAGAGAGGACGCAGATCTGAAATTTAAAAATCGATTTCATCCACATCAATATAATGCCTCCATTTCAGCCTCTTATGTGGATGCAATTTATACTTTATTATTTCAAACAAACAAAAACTCTGAGATATCTTAATTGACCTACCAGACTAGGGAAATAGTTTTCATCCTAGCATCAGTTGTTTCTTCCCTACCTCACTCTCTCTTTCCTCCTCTTTAAAAAAAAAAAAAAAAAAAAGCCCAACTGTGTCTTTTGTGGATTATGCAAGTAAAACCTGCATGTATGGTATTTCAAAAGGGAACAGTCTCTTCAAGGCCATTCCTTTTAGTGTTGCCAAGATTAGGCTAGGAGGCAAACTTTTAATGCCACTCTCTACCTTAAGGAGCTTTGATTTTGCCATCAGAATTGGAATGTGTTATTAAGAAAAAGTATTTTTAAAGTGTTAAGGATATTTACTAGCCTAAATGAAAATTAGGAAATACAAAACTTGGAGCAGCCTGTACTTAAAACATAAAACATAATTTATATTGCAGAAACTTTTTCTTTGATAATGTTTCTAGTATTTAAAACTCAGGGCATGGTTAAATATGATAGGAAACACGAACTCTTGTAATTATTCAAACTAGAATAAGTAAAAATTAGAACTTTTGTTGTTTGACTTTTAAAAATAAAGTAGTAAGAGTATTTGTATTTAATATAGTCTTCACAATCAGTGTTGTGAGTGAAATATTCTTTTTATTTTATATAGAAGGAAACAAGTTCAGGCCCAGTAAATGCTAGAGCTTGGACTTGGTCTTCTGAAACCTAAGTCCAAATATTTATATTCAGAAATTTAGAGTTCTTAAAATAAAACAAGTTTCTGAAACTTAACTGGTGGAGGGAGACTAAAGTCAGTCCTGGCTTCTTTGTTCTATTCATTTTCAGGTGATCTTCAACAAATGGTGCCTCGTAGATGCAAAATCTGAAACTTGGTGAATGACTTACTTATAGTTACTTAGCAAGTCTAGTGGATCTGAGAATAGGTTTTTGTATTCCCAGTCTGGTGACCCATTCAGGAATAAACCAAGAAACTTCTTAAGTATTTGTATGTTTAGTGGAAAAATGTGAATGGATGAGTTTTAGTATTTAGTTAAAAGCCAGAAAATGAACTACATTAGTTTGTTGTTGGAGCTTTGTTAAATATAATTTTCTTTATGTTGAATTTCTTTGGTGTTTTAAAGTCTTAAAGATAGTGGTTGCCTTACAAGGTTGATTCTGTGATAAGCTTTGCAATAAAATACCCATTTAAACAGATTTGCTTCTGGTATTTAGTTAGGAATGAATTTTCTTATTCAGGAATTCTCAGGAATAGCTTGAAATCAAGCAGGCAATTTGAGAATATCTGCTTTTCTCATTAATACTAGGGAGAATGGGAACTGTGGTAGCCTTATTAATCCCTGTAGAAAATTTTAAGTCTTTATTTCAATATGCTTAAGTCAGTTCACTTTTTTCAGTTTAAAGTACTGTTCAGAATATTACATGGTGACATTCTTATCCTGGATTGTTATTCACATTCAAAGAGCAAGGCAATTGGGGTTAAGTGACTTGCTAGTTAAGTGTTAAGTGATTGAGTCCACATTTGAACTCAGGTTCTTCCGACTTCCAGGTCTATGTTTTATCTACTGCGCCATCTAGCTGTCCTGAAATTTATTTCTTGTTATTTTAAAGGATTTCTATTCCTCTTTCTTGCTGACCCACTCCTTAAATATAAAGCAAGAGTCATTATTTGACTTGCCCAAATCTTTAGGCAGGAATCTTATTGGCCAAGAAACTAGCCATGGAACATTTTAAGCTAATGATTTGAGAATACTTTCCTAAATGCATTGAATTTGTAAATAGCTTTCATTTATTATGAACTTGAGGTCCTTGTCATATTAACACCACAATAATTCAAAGGTGAAGTCTGGAGAAATTTTGGAATTTAGAATTTTAGAACTGGAAGGGAACTTAAAAGGCAATATAGTTTAATATCTTTAACAGTTTAGGAAAGAGTCTTTGTGGGATTTATTGATAGTAGCAGAATTTAAATTAGAATGAAGGATTTTCTTTTGAGTTTTATTTTTAAACAATTATATATTTTAAATTAGCACAAATCTGCCTCTTTTCATTCCTCTTTTCCCCTCAATTGAACTAAAGAAAAAAAAAATCATCTGTTAAAACATATAGTCAAGCAAAACAAATATCTATTTCAGTCATATATATATATTTCTCTGCATTTTGAGTCCTTCATCTTTAGCTGGAGGTGGGTAATATGTTTAGTCATTACTTCTGGAATCATTGGTGTTAATCACACTTACCAGAGTTCCTAAATCTTTCAAAGTTGTTTGTCTTTACTAAATCGTTGGCACATAAATTATTCTCCTTGTTCTATACTTTCTGCATTACTTTATGTCTTCTCAGGTTTCTCTGAAGTCATCTCCTTCATTTTTTACAGCACAGTAAATATTATCATATTTAGTTACTTTAACTTGTTATCCACCCTCCAATTTTTAAGGTATTTCCTCAGATTTCAATCATTTTACTATCTCAAAAAGCGGTATAAATATTTCTGCATATCCTTAAGTTTCTTTTAAGAGTAATTTCTCTGCCTTAAACTACACTTTCCTAATTCCTCTTTATTTTTGCACATATGTGTCTGTTTGTTCCTTCTTTTGACTATTTCAGATGAGAGTAAGGTTTAACTGTCAAACATTCCTTCTACCCCTACCTTCTTGTTTTTAATACATAACTTGTGTACTCTGATAATGAGATAATTTATCTTCCTTTTCTTCCCTGCTTTGTATTTCTTATCCCTTTTCCCCCCCATTTTTCTATTGACTATTCCTATGCGTTCTTTCTAATTAGACCTGATGATGATAGGATTCAGTGAGGACATGTATCATTTTTTAAAAATTAAAAAAATTTTAAAAAAATTATAGTCCTAATACATGTTGTATATGTTAAATACAATATATGTATACATATTTATACAGTTATCTTCCTGCTCAAGAAAGATCGGATCTAGAAAGAAGGTAAAAAAATCTGAGAAGGAAAACAAAAATGCAAGCAAACAAAAAGAGTGGAAATGCTAAGTTGTTCCACACTCATTTCCCAAATGAGTTTTCTGAGTGTAGCTGATTCCCTTCATTACTGAACAATTGGAACTGGTTTGGTTCATCTCATTGTTGAAGATGGCCACGTCCATCAGAATTGATCATCGTTTAGTATTGTTGTTGAAGTATATAATAATCTCCTGGTTCTGCTCATTTCACTTAGCATCAGTTCATGTAGGTCTCTCCAAGCCTCTCCGAAATCATCTTGCTGGTCATTTCTTCACACACACACCCCTCCCCCTCCCAGTTTCAATGCCATGCTTTTTTTTTTTTTTTAATTTTTTTTAAAATAACTTTTTATTGACAGAACATATGCATGGGTAATTTTTTACAACATTATCCCTTACACTCACTTTTGTTCCGACTTTTCCCTTCCTTCCCCTCACCTCCTCCCCTAGATGGCAGGCAGTCTTACACATGTTAAATATTTTATAGTGTATATCCTAGATACAATATATGTGTGCAGAACCATACAGTTCTCTTGTTGCTCAAGAAGAATTGGATTCAGAAGGTAAAAATAACCTGGAAAAGTAGTCCACATTCACTTGCCAGTGTTCCTTCTCTGGGTGTAGCTGATTCTGTCCATCATTGATTAATTGGAACTGAATTAGATCTTCACTTTGTTGAAGATAATCCACTTCCATCATAATACATTCTCATACAGTATTGTTGTTGAAGTATATAATGATCTGGGTTCTGCTCATTTCACTCAGCATCAGTTCATGGAAGTCTTTCCAGTATTCATCCTGTTGATTATTTCTTACAGAACAATAATATTCCATAACATTAATAAACCATAATTTACTCAGCCATTCTCCAATTGATGGGCATCCATTCAGTTTCCATTTTTTAGCCACTACAAAAAGGGATGACACAAACATTTTTGCACATACGGGACCCTTTCCCTTCTTTAAGATCTCTTTGGGATATAAGCTCAGTGTTATTACTTCTATAGTAACTACTACTACTGTATCAAAGGGTGTGGTATGCATAGTATGATAACTTTTTGCACATAGTTCCAAATTGCTCTCTAGAATGGTTGGGTTCCATTCACAGTTCCACTAACAATGCATCAGTGTCCCAGTTTTCCCGCATCCCTTCCAATATTCATCATTATCTTTTCCTCTCATCTTAGCCAATCTGAGAGGTGTGTAGTGGCATCCCAGAGTTATCTTAATGTGCATTTCTCTGATAATTATTTGGAGCATCTTTTCATGTGACTAGAAATAGTTTCAATTTCTTCATCTGAAAATTGTTCATATCCTTTGACCATTTATCAATTGGAGAATGGCTTGATTTCTTATAAATTTGAGTCAATTTTCTATATATTTTGGAAATGAGGCCTTTATCAGAACCTTTGACTGTAAAAAATGTTTTCTCAATTTATTGCTTCCCTTCTAATCTTGTTTGCATTAGATTTGTTTGTACAAAAACTTTTTAACTTAATGTAATCAAAATTTTCTATTTTGTGATCAGTAATGATCTCTAGTTCTTTTTTGGTCACAAATTCCTTCTTCCTCCACAGGTCTGAGAGGTAAACTTATGTTCTTCTAATTTATTTATAATCTCATTCTTTATGCCTAGATAATGAACTCATTTTGACTTTATCAAAGGTATTAAGTTGTGGGTCAATGAATGCCTAGTTTCTGCCATTCTAGTTTCCAATTTTCCCAGCAATTTTTTTCAAATAGTGAATTTGCATGGATAATTTTACAACATTGACAATTGCCAAACCATTTGTTCCAATTTTTCCCCTCCTTCCCTTCCCCTCCCCCAGATGGCAGGTCGACCAATACATGTTAAATATGTTAGAGTATAAATTAAATACAATATATGTATACATGGCCAAACAGTTTTGCTGAACAAAAAGAATCGGACTTTGAAATAGTGTACATTTAGCCTGTGAAGGAAATCCAAAATGCAAGCGGACAAAATTAGAGGGATTGGAAATTCTATGTAGTGGTTCATAGTCATCTCCCAGAGTTCTTTTGCTGAGTGTAGCTGGTTCAGTTCATTACTGCTCTACTGGAATTGATTTGGTTCATCTCATTGTTGGAGAGGGCCATGTCCATCAGAATTGATCATCATACAGTATTGTTGTTGAAGTATATAATGATCTCCTGGTCCTGCTCATTTCACTCAACATCAGTTCATGTAAGTCTCTCCAGGCCTTTCTGAAATCATCCTGTTGGTCATTTCTTACAGAACAATAATATTCCATAATATTCATATACCACAATTTATTCAGCCAATCTCCAATTGATGGGCATCCACATAGTTTCCAGTTTCTGGCCACTACAAAGAGGGCTGCCACAAACATTCTTGCACATACAGGTCCCTTTCCCTTCTTTAAGATCTCTTTGGGATCAAATAGTGAATTCTTATCCCCAAAACTGAGGTCTTTGGGTTTGTCAAACACTAGATTGCTATAGTTATTATTTTGGAGGACACATTATTAGAAGCAACTTTTAATGCTTGTTTAGTTCTTTTATCATTTTTTTCATGTTTACCTTTATATTTTTCTTATTTCTTCTGTTTGAATTTCACAATTTCTATAAAGCTCTAATCTTTTCATCAGGGATCCTTGGAAATCCTCTGTCATTAAAGGGTTTTTTTTCTTTTTATGATTTTGTTCAGTTTTGCTGAATTATGATTATAAGCCTTTATCCTTTGTTTACTAGAATATGGCATTCTAAACTGTTCCTTGATATTGGTGGTTTCTCTCTATTTGAATTCTTATTTTCTTAACAATATATGGTGGTTTTGTTCTTTGATCTGAAAGCTCTGTGTATTGGGTATAATGTACCTGAAAATTTTCTTTTAGGGGTTTCTTTTAGGAGATAATAGATGAATTTTTTTCTATTTTTCCTTAAGAGCTTTAGGCAGTTTAAAGATTTCATGAAATATGGATGCTTAGGTTCTTCTTTTGGCCATGGCATTTGAATAGTTCAGTGATTCTTAAATCTGTTCATTGTTTTTTAGGTCAATTGTTTTTGCTATGAGATATCCTACATTTTCTTCTTTTTTTGGTCTTTTGACTTGATTTAAATATTTTTGATTGTCTCATGGAATCATTGGCTTCTATTGAGTCTATTCCAATTTTCAGGTTGTTTGTTGCTCAAGAAAGTTGTTCCTTTTGTGCCAAACTGTTAATTTCCATTCCATTTTTTAAAAAATAGTGCTAATTTTCTTTCCCACTCACTTTCATTTTACTGACAAAAGTTTTCAAGCCTTTTGCTTCATTTCTTCCAGGAAATTAAGTTGAACTTGTGCCCAAATTGTTTTTCTTTGAGGCTTTGTTTGTTGGAATTGGTTTCTTCTTTTGGATTTGTCTTCCTCTAATCATAATAGCTTTTTGGGATGGCTTTTTGTTTGCTCATTTTTCCAGTTTCCTTTCTGACTTTGGACTTGATATTAGGACTAGGTTCTTGAGTATTTCTGTGGGGAAGGAAATAAAGCAATCTATTGCTACCCTCTTCAAGTTTGATACAGTAAAATGTAATGGCTGCCTCCCTGGTCTTAGTTCTGCAAGTTGTTGAGGTCTGAGCAACAGTTGATTGCTTCTGAGTTCAGCTCCTATTATCCAGTTGGAAAGTTCTGCTGGTTCAGAGAGACAAAACTATTGTTTTTGAATTCTTGCCTCCGTTGTTATTCTGCAGGCTTCAGAACCATATCATTGCTGCTTCCTTCTGAAGCTATTCCATTCTCCTAACTGTCCTGCACCTCCCTATCCCAGACCCTTGGGGACAGATTTTTATTTTGTATGATCTGTTTATATTGTATAATGCTATCATGGCATTAAGATAGTCCTTTTACATTTCTTTCATTGATTCACTATTTCATTTACCACAGTATCTTTTTTTTTTTTTTCATTCCTCCTTAATTCTTCTGTGACTTCTACTCCTTTCTCCACCCTGTTAGCTAAGCTATACCTTATATTTTCTTGAAAATATTGAGGCTATTCAGGAGAGTTCCCTCATTTCTCCTCTTCCTCTTTGTCACTCAGATGTTTTCCTACACTATCTTCTTTACCCCTCATGTGAAGTGCTCCTTCAGCTTGCTGAGGCCAATGTGTCCACATATATCTTGGAGCCCCTTCCATTCTGTCCTTGGTTACTGCCTACAAGCATGCCCATACATATCCTTTCTATCCTCAAAAAAAATTTGATCTGTTCATGCCTTTTAGCTATCATTTCACATCTCTCTTTTTTGGCAACTTTATTTAAGAAGTTGTCTATAAGGAGCAGCTCGGTGACCCAGTGGATAGAGCACCAGCCCTGAGTCAGGAGGACCCGAGTTCAAATGTGTCCTCAGACACTTAATACTTCCTAGCTGTGTGACCTTGGCCAAGTCACCTAACCCCAATTGCCTCAGCAAATATATATATGTGTGTGTGTGTGTGTGTGTATAAAATCAATGCCTCTACACCTACTTTCATACTCTTAGAAATTGTAATCTGACTTTTTTACTTCATCATTCATCTGAAACTATTCTCTCAAAAATTACCAATGATCTCTTTTTTAAACTTTATTTTTGCAATGATCTCTTGTCAAATCTAACGGGTCTTTCTCAATTCTTAACCTTGACCTTTGAACAATGATAGGGTCTCCTCAGACACTTTCTTTTTGATAATCTCTTCTCTCTATTTAGGTTTTCCTGACATTGCTTTCTCCTGGTTTTCCTCCTGGCTGCTCCTAATTGTGTGTGTGTGTGTGTGTGTGTGTGTTAGCTCCTCATTCGTCCACTAGCCACAGATGTCTCCCAATTGCTGTCCTTCAATTTAGCCAACTTATCAGTTCTCATGAATCCGTGAAAATAAGTGCTTCTAGGCAGATCCTTCTTGGATCTAATACTCTCTTCTGCTGTGCAGTCTCCCATATCCAGTTGCTTATTGGATATCTTGAACTGGTTGTTCCATAGACATCTTAAATTCAATATATTTAAAAACTGAACTCATTAATCTTTCTTCCCAAACTTCTCTATTGTGAACTTTTCTGTTTTGGTCCAGAATACTATCCTCCAACTCACTTGTCTATTTTATCTTCATAATATCTTTCATATATCCCTTATTATATCCTTAGATGCTGCTCTAACTTTGGTACATGAGTTGAACTATTTTCAGTCTTATGGTTGGGCTCTCTTCCCTTCCTTACCACTCTCCAATTAGTTATGAAAGTAATCTTCCCCCATTCAGTAAATTCCATTTGCTCCCTGTTATTTGCAGAATCAAACAAAAAATCTTCACATCTTGGATCTTTCTTGCCTTTCTAGTCTTAACTTACATACTCCCCTCTTAAGAACTGTACAACCCAGTAAAACTGGCCTTTGCTTTTTTTCTTCCTTTTCACTGGCTGTCTCCCATTCCTGAAATGGTCTCTTAAAATCTCTTTTCCTGACTAAAGATCTTAGCTACCTTCTTCAAGAAGCCTTTACAAGTCCCTCTGTGTCAGTGTCTTCCCTTTGCCCTGCATATACTTTATGTACAAAGTGGTTTGCATGTTCTCTCCCCAATTTAAAAAGTGAGCTCCTGGAGAGCAGGCATGTTTTTAGCTTTCTTCCGTATACCCTACACTGTGCCTGTCACATAGTGAGTGCTTACTCAATGTTTGTTGACTTAATTTGACTTGAGGACAAAGATATTTTTCTTCCTTTTTTTCTTCTATGACTCAGAGTAGCCCTTACAAAGTTTGAGTTCTGCAGAATTTTTTTTTACATTATTACTTATATTGCAATATGAAAATTCATATTAAAGATTCAATATTGACTATTCAAATATGTTAGAAAATTAATATTTAAGATAAATAGTTCTATTGTTGAAGGACTAAGAAAAGTAACAAGTTTTTGGTAGTTGAGAAAATAGATATTTTTTCTTGAAGATATGATAGGACCAGGATCATGTCTTATTTATGAATATGACTCCCTGGTGTCTAGCACAGTGTGTTCCAAATAGTAGACACTTAATAAGTACTTGTTGTATTGAATGAATGAGTGAATGAATGCCTGCATGGTTATCACATTTTCTATAGGAATGATCTTCTTATAAAAACTAAATCACTGCCTGAGTGAGACAAATGGAACTGTAGTTCACTACTGTTCACCATTAAATGGCAACCTGCTGGAGAGATCCAAATGGTTAGTTTTCTGTTTCATAAACTGACTTAATTGCTCTTCGGAGATTTGGACCTTAATTTCATTGGTATAGGAAAATCTTGATGAGACTCCCATCTTCAAATGATAGCTCTATCTCTGTTTTAGAGCAATGCAGTGGGTGCTGAGAGGATAAATGATATCCGAGTCACCAAGCCAGTATATGTTAAACATGAGATTTGAACTCACATCTTCCTGACTTCTGAGATCATCTGTTTCTTATAAAATAATATTTATATTTTTGAGCCTATCACTTTTACAACAGGACAGATGGAATGTAGTCTAAGGAGCCCTGATATATATTATTTAACAAAATTGTGACAATAATAGTAAAATGGAAATAAAAAAATAGTAAAGTGAAATCATTCCTTTCAATAAAAACTGGTTCTTCTAATATACAGGGTATTTTAAAATCTAAGACTTTTTGGATATACTATTCAAATTGATTATCAAATCATGTAACTTAATTTTGAACTGCTATATGATGGCATCTAGAATGATAAATCATGTTCTTTTTATAAGTGAATTCAATTATTCTTGGTATTTAAATTTGATGAATATATACCAAGAAATAAGTTTTCTATAATAGGAATTACTGGTTTGTTATATAGGAGACTTGTATTTTAGTTCTGGCTCTTCCACTAGCTTGGCTGTGTGATCTTGAGCAAATAATTTGTTCTGTGGGCCTTGATTTCTTTATCTGTAAAGTGAGAGGTTTAAATTAGATCATTTATAAGGGTCTTTATCAGTTGTGAAGTTCTGTAGTTAATTAGGAGCCTGATTTTTAAAAATCATTAGAAAATTAATGATAGTCCCAAAGCCAAAGTAAAGTCAGAATGGAATAAATAGTGGTCTCTTCAAATTACAAAGGACAGTGTTCAAGTTCAGTGTCTGATCCAATGCCTTTAGCAATTATCTGAGGTTATAAGTTGTAGAACAGATGCTGATCTGTAGAGAGGGATTTTCTATACACATAAAATTATAGCTATAGTCAAAGGAAAGGCAAAAAAAAAAAAGAAAGAAAAATCACCTTACTCTTTTTACTTTATTAATAATCGATGGAAGTGTTTTACTTCTATTGGAATTACTTGGGACAAAACAGAATAGCAAAAATAACAAAACAAATCTGGTAAGCTTTTTTTCTCCTTTCCAACTTGGCTTCTTCCTATCTTTATTGTCTTAATAGCAAATATCTCTCTGCACATATACTGTGGCCCAGGCTTACTGAGCTACTTGTTTTCTTCACTGGATGCTTGCTATCTTGTTTTGAAGTTTTCATTGGTTGTCTCTCTTACTTGAATTTATTATATACCTTTCTCACTTCCCAGGACTTATTCTAGTCTTGAGTAGGTTGAAGTAGAGGCCATGACCCTACCCCTAACCCTAACCCTAACCCTAACCCTAACCCTAAATTCGCTCTAACCCTAACCCTAACTCCCGCCTCCCGACTCTAACCCTAAATTCGCAGCTGTTGGGTTATTATTGAATAATGTAAATCTCCAAATGAAACTTAAATTCTTCCATTGTATTAGAATACAATGAATAAATAAACTTTGTATTTCTGTGACATTCCAGTGCAAGAAATTAAAAGTGTGGGAGAAAAAATATTAAAAAGTCAAGATAGAGTAGTATATTAAACTTTGCTCTTAAATTCCATTAACCTGAAAATGTCTGGTTGTTGCCTTGCTTTGTTTACACAGTATTTGACCAGAAATTTAGGAATAAGTATTTAAGGGATCAGCATTCATTTTAGGTTTGGATAAGATAGAGAAAATTTATTCACTCAAAAGTGTAAAATTGAGCATTCAATAAATATTCCCCAGATATTAATGCAGTTTTAAGCTAATGTTTTCAATAGTTTTAACAAAAGAAATGATAATGTATCCACAGAGCATTGCCTTTAGCTCAAAGCATTTAGTAGTAAACTGTTTAATTTACATTCATTTGCCCCAATGATATTGAAAAGAATAAAAAGGGAAACAAATCAAAAAAGTATAAGTGATATTAAAAATATAAAACATTAAAACATATTCTGTATAAGCTACTTGAAATTTCTGTCATTTCCATTTCCCAAGTTGAGTATTGATATTTGAAATCTTAAATCTTCATTTCTTCAGTGAAATTTTAAATCTGAAACCAAGACAGGCATTCCCTAATGTGCAAATGGTTGTGTTTCAGAAGTTTGTAAGTGGGTTGTTTCTGTGGGAAAATGTGTTCCAAGTTTGTTTGCTTTTTCAGCCTTAGGATTAGATGGACTTTTGTGCTCTTACAGTGTTCTTACCTTAGAATCATCCATCATTTCTATAGGAAAATCGGTTCCTCTTAGAGTGAGGAGGGAATCTTAATAATGTCTAGATCATATTTATACTCTGCCCCTTGCCTCAGTCACAAAAATTGCCTCTTAAACGATCAAGCCTGTGATGAGAAAAGGACGTGCATTTTTTCTTTGGATTAGGCATGGTAGCTTGATCTGCTATGTTCCAAAAAAAAAAAAAAATCAGATGAAATTACCCAGTCTTAACTGTGGGATGGCCTACTATATATATGGTAGAATGTTTGTAAGTTGGCTCTTTGAGTTGGAATGTGATTATAAATATTTGAAAAACCCGCTTTTTACAGCTTAAATGAGCTTTTCATTGTCATATAATACCTTCAAAATATAAGCCAAATTTATTTATGAAATTTTGTATCTTCATTATTTAGATTAGCATTTCTCTCTTTATTTCCCTTCTGTCAGTAAAATTGGGGAAAATATTCATAGTGAAATCCCAAATTATGATTCATTTAACAATTTTTAAAGTGCCTGCAATGGGTCAAGTACTGGAGTAGATGATAGAGAAATGTATATGAGGACAAAGGTCATTCTCTTCCAGTATTACTGAAATGAGAAAAAAAGTAGCACATATAAAAAAAATTATACAAAATAACTTTGCATCAGCAATTGGGGATCAGAGTAGGTTTCTTATAGGATATGGTACTAAAGATGGTCTTTAAAGGAAGTTAGAAGAGGCAGAAGTAAGAAAGGAGTTAATTCCAGAGTTAAGGGGATAACTTGTGAAAAAGCATGGAGACAGTAAATAAAATGGGAAATAGCAAAGTGGGTCAGTTTGACTGAAATGTAGATTGCAGATGACATGCAGTAATGTAAAGGTGAATAGAAACCAGATTGTGAAGGACTTTTCAAAAGCCAAACAGAGAAGTTGGCATTTTATAAAGCAAAGGAGGAGCCACTGGAACTTTGATCAAGAAAGTGACACGGTTAAAATTGTGCTTTAGAAAAAATCAATTTGACAACTGTGGAGGACGGATTATTAGAGGAGAGAGATCATTAGAGGCCAGTAATATTTTTGTTTTAAAAAAATTTAAAAAAATTACACATTGAATTCTAGGTAAAGATACAGATTAAATTCAGTAACAAAAATACTCTGTATTTTAAATTTAAAATACATGTATTTATTTGCTAAAGCAAAAATTTGGTTATTTTCTAGTGACATGTTAAAATACGAATGGAGTTGTATTTTATATTGTATGTTTATTTTTCAGTCAACCAACAAACACCTACTGTGTGTCTTTTTGCTAAGTGTCGGGAAAACACAGTAGTAATTCTGCCCTCAAAGAGTTTACATACTAATGGGGATGGGGTGGAGATGGAACAACATGTAAATAGTTACATATCAGATACTTAGAGAATAGAAAGAATGTAACCTTAGAGGAGAAGGTTTAGGTAGTTCCAGAGATCAGGTAAGCCTCCTTTATAAAGTGAATATTTGAGCTGAATCTTGAAAATCAGATTTATCATTTAGTTAAGGGAAAGCATTGCAGACATAAGAAACAGCCATTGCAGAAGTATTTAGTTAAGATGATGGTTGTATTTCAGGATAGATATTGGAAGTGTGAGAAAATTGGAAAGGTAGGAAAGGGCCAGGTTGAAAAGAACCTTAAATGCCAAACACAGAATTAAAGTTAAAGCCATGTAAATACTTTGACTGCAATTATGAGAATTGGGCACTTGAACATTACTTTAGCATATGCTATATGATCTGAATATAAGGAGTTAGTACCTCAAAAATCTCTTTGAAAGGAAAACAAAATCTAGTATAGGATGCTATATAACATGTTCACAGATTTGGATTTCAGGCTATTCTAGTTTTATTTATATAAGGAAAACTTCAGGAGGAAAATGTGGTTAGTATGTTTTTAAATATTTTTTTTAATTGTATGTTAAAAAGATTTTAAAAATTTCATTAAAAAAAAATGAGTTCCGAATTCTCTCTTCTCCCTTTTCCTCTCATTGAGGAGTTAAGCAATTTAATGTGAAGTCATGCAAAATATATTTTATATGTCATGTTGTGAAAGAAACACAGATTTTAAAAAAAGACCAAGAAAAATAAAGTCACTATATTTTTGTACAAATAAATCCTATTCCAGGTTTTAAAAAAATCCTGTGATGCAGTCCTCCTGGTATTATTGCTGGGTCACACGGTATGCAATATCTGGATCATTTATGGTGTCTTATGTGCTGCTTGTAACTTGCTGTCATGTCATCATTGCTTTTTAATAGCCATGTCTCCATATCTCCATGCTTTTTCACAAGTCCCTTTAATTCTGAAATTCACTCCTTTCTGATATCTGCCTCTTCTAATTTCCTTTAAAGACCATCTCTAGTGCCATATCCTATAAAAATAAAATTGTGTATCTCCTACTCTTATTCCCAATAGAAGTTAAGATAGTAACCTTTATTCAACAATGCTGCTGAATTCTTAAGCCAGATGGCAGATGACAATAGTACTTCTGTAGCAATGAACTTGCTGAAATAATTCCTTTAATTTATTGACTTAAAACTTTTTTTTTTTTTTTTTTTCTTGTCTATGACTTTACTGCCATGTAGAGGTTTATACATATAGATTCAATTCAGGAAATATTTCAAGCATTGTATTAAGTAGTGGGAATGCAAAGACCAAAGCAGTTTTTATTCTCAAGAAATTTGTATTTTACTAGGAGAAAAATATTTTGCAGATAAGTATGTAACATAAATACTGTGATTTCCCAGGATGTTGATTCCCAAATAACAATTGTGGGAGTTGGGGGAACCCTCTTATAGGAACTAGCACTTAAACTGTACCTTAAAGAGAGATAGGGGTTCCGAGAAGGAGAAGTAAGAACATTCCAGGAATGAAGGAGGACACAGCCTCTGGAAAGGCAGAGGGCATAGAGATAAATTGTTGTGTAAGAGTAGTAGGCCAGTTTGGCTTGAATGTCAAGTGTGTGAGGAAGAATAATATGTAATTGGCTTGGAAAGATTGTTTAGAGAAAAGTTGTGAAGGACTATGTTATACAAAAGGGAGATGTTTGTAGTTTTATCTTAGAGGCAATAAGGAGCCATTGAAACTAATTGAGGAAGGGAATGACATGGTTGTTTTTGTACTTTACTAATATAAGTTTGGACACATTTTAAGGTCCAAAAATAAGGCTCTTATTAACTTTACTTAATTATTCCAGTGCTAATTGATCTCTCATACTTCCAAACTGAATAACCTATATGTTTATATTATCTTTCTTCAGTAGTTGGCTATTATTTTATGTATGTTATTTTCTTATTATTTTGTTCTGAATATAGGATTTTATCTTTCCATTTATTCTCCAAATCTTATAACAAATATGAGTTTAAGAGAATGACAGGAGTGACTTTAAGACTGAATAGCAATTAGTATCAATAAAACATTTTTATTTGAGTTGAAGTAAATGTTTAAAAAAAAAAAAAGGACTTTCTCACAAAGTAATTTTAAAAAATCTTTTTGGATTATTTAAACCAATTGTAGGTAAGTTTCTTTAGGGCAGAGACTGCCATATGTTTTTCTCTATGTATGATAGTTTCTCTGTAATTGTAGATTAATTGTAGATTGTTTATACTGAATTCTTAAGTTTCAAAGAGATATTAAAAGTTTATTTGGCTCATCCTTTTTGCCTTAAGCACACCAAAGTATCTCTTGTTAACTTTTAGAATGCTGTTGTTAATTACAACGTGCCACTATAAATCATAAGTGGAAAATGTTAGAAAAGACTTTTATATCAGAGTTAGTTGTTACAGTATTATTGAAGTTTGCTTCTATTATAATTGGGAACTCACAGTGATTTAGTATATGTGATTAAAAATCAGTATTCTGATCATAAATGATATTTAGTATCTGCTTATGTTATTGCATTATTAAATGTTAGAAGACCACTTTTCTTTGTGTCAGTAACATATTGATATTCCTATTTTATGTTGTGTGTGTTGTGATTTATGTGTTTATTTTCTTATTATTTTGGTTTGATAATAGTATTTTATATATTATAAAGTGCAGATAATAGTATCTGAACTATGTGCTTCACAGGGTTGTTGTTAGAGGTTCAAATGAAATTATATAAAATGCTTGATAATCTTTTAACTGATATATATGTCAGTTTTCCATACACCTGTTTTGTCTATATTCTTTCCTACTTTTCTGCCCTTTAAAATGAGTAACCAGGGAAGTAAGACAATAAAATTTTGAATTGAATAATGAGTTGATGAACAGGAGAGAATTTAGGCCATTTGCTCTTAAGAGGGAGGAGAAGAAACCTGTTTTGCTATTGGGTAAATGTCCAGAAAACTTTTACCCATTCTCTCTTAACTTGTAGTGGAACAAATTCCAACCCAGGATATTGATAGAGTGAGAGCCAGAGAGAAAAATGATCAAGGGGGAAGAAGTGATAAGATGGAGGGAAGAAATACACATAGGAGGAAGAATAGACAGAAAGAGGTATGGGGGACTTAATGTTATTTGAAAGAAGCAAGGTATGTTAATATTTGTGGGTGTAAATGTTATTTGGAAAAGTAGTGGCTTATTGGAATAGGATGGTTTATACCTTTTTTGCACAGGTACATGGATTTTGGATTTAAACTATTTTTTTAATATCATATTCCTTTTTTCCTGTCTTTCCTTTCTTTCCCTTTCCTCATCTGTGCCAATATGCTATCACTCAGTATTGATTTAAAAAAAGACATAAAAAGAAGTACATTTTCTATGAGAGTAGAATAAGCCAAATAAGCTTCTTTAAGTAATTAAGACATGTCATTTCATTGGATAATAATAATAACAACAACAATATTAGCAAATATTTATATTACACTTCCCACATATTTTCTCATTTCATTATCAATCACCTTTTACAAATGAGAAAACTAAGTCTTAACTCCTTCATTTTATAATTGAGGAAACTGACGCCCAGAGAGTAAATAAGAAAGCTGAGATTTAGACATAAATTTTCTGATTCCACATTCTGCCTTATTTTTTTCCCTTGCAGCAGATTGTCTTCCATTTTATATTCTCTATGACATCTGATAATTATATTGTAATTCTATTGAATTTCTCATCATTTTTATCAAAAAAAAAAAAAAAAAAAAGAAAGAAAAAAAAGACCAATAACCTATGCTGGGATGCAGCAATTTGAAGATATTAGAGCTGGAAGGGACTTTTGAGGAAATTTGAAATTAAAAAAAAAAAGAAATAGATAAATGAATGAATGAAGATAGATAAATGAATGAATGAGATCAAGATAAAGCTCAAAGAGATAAAGTGACCAAGATCACACAGAAAATTAGTAAAACTTTTAGTATAACTAATAAGGAGGGATAAATACTATTCAATTCCTAATTCAGACTTTACACCATTTCTTTTTCTTTTTTTTTTTTTATAAATTAAAATTTATTTATTTATTTATTTTTATTATATATTTTTTTTATATTATCCCTTGTATTCATTTTTCCAAATTATCCCTCCCTCCCTATACTCCCTCCCCCCGCTGACAGGCAATCCCATACATTTTACATGTATTCAATTCCTAATTCAGACTTTACACCATTTCTTAAATATAGAATGTGGAATTGATTCTGATGTCATAGTGAATGAATATTAATATAGTAAACCCAAATAAACCAAATAAACATTTTACATAGTTTGGGGAAAAAAATTTTAATTTTTATAATTAATGATTAAGCTATTAACCAACAGCAAAGAGCTTATGGTTTTATACTACCTTCTTTTAGTTGTCAATGTTGATACTATTAATGAAGAAGGATTTTTGTGACTTGCAGATACAGGTGGAATGGTTTATATGGTGTCAAACTACAGAACTTAAAAATACACATTGAGAAGAACTTGTCCTAAAGAACCTACATGTAAACCTCTACATGTACTTAAGAAACAAGTTTTCCACAAAATGAAAAAATAGCCAGTTAAATTGAAGCATCAGTGAATTTATATAGATACTGGTTCAGCAACAGAATTTTTGAAAAAACATTGAAATGTTCATTTATCATAAAAGTTGTAGTATAATATACTGATAAAATTATATGAATCCATAGTTTTAATTGATTTATTTTGTCCTAAACTTTACTTTTTTATTTCTGAATGTTTACCATTAGCTTTTTTGCTTTTCATTTATGGATATTTATTGATCGCCTACTCTATGCTTAATGCTGTGCTTTTAATCTTTATTTTTTTTCTTTAAGGAATTAGGTATTTTCTTTATTTCTGAGACTACTGAATTCTTACAAATCAAGTTAAATTTTCTAGATATGGCCCATTTAATTGATAAACATCTATATAAGCAAACATGGTGTCAGGTTTCTTTACTCTTTTCTACTGAATGCTTATGGAATGACTTTAAAAAAAAAGCTATATAGCTTAAACCCATGTGTGATTTTTAGTCATATTAAATGACAATGTTTTCTGCTTAAATATTAAGTATCTGATGTGATTTTTAATCCTACTTCTAAAAATAGTCATTTAAGATCTAACTTTCTAGTATCTTAGACTTATGGGTCCATGTAAACTAATTTTCTTGTTAAGACTTTTATCTATGGGTATTAACTACAGTAGTATTATGTTTTAAACATGAATTGATGTCAAATTCCCACATGTTAAAGAAGGTTTTTCCTCTATTAAGAATTAAATTTGAGATGAAACTCAAATAGAAAATAATAATTCAACTAGTTTCAGATAGATGTCTATTTTTCTTTGATGCCAGTTAAGATGAATTTGATTTGGGAGTTAAAATCAAATTTGCCTTATAAACTACATGTAAAAAAGATGTTCCTACAAAAATTTTTTTTTTTTTTTTTTTTTTTTTAAAGAAAATCTAATTGATGCTTTAAGGGGTTAACCTGTATTTTTATGTTTTTATAGGATAAAGGGAGAAAAACAGCAGATTGGAAGCTCAGCCTAGAGACTTGACATAATGGGAATCTACATGGCCTACTATATGGAGGTAGCCTAATTCTGGTTTATTTGCCCCTCAGATTTTACCTGTAACAGACAGGACAGACTCACATATACATTTGCTTTAAAATAAGTGTTAAATAGTATTTACCCTGTAAATTAAATTAAAAGTCTTAGACATTCATTTGTAGACTATTTAGCTCTCTGGCCATGTGAATGTGAGGCTATATAAACAAACATTTATGGTTTAATTGATGTTGTAGGTTATTTAGTGATTACCATTAGTTTTTCAGGACAGAACATTAAATATGTTTTGTTTAATATGCTTTGGATTTTAGATGTGAAATATTTTTAAGGATAGTATCCTTCTTCAGGTATGCCTTGCAGGTATAGATGATTACCATATGGACTATGAAAAATCTTAGTTTTTTTTTTTTTTTTATTAAAGATATACGTGTGTGTGTGTGTTATGTGTATTTTAGCATTACTTTCAAAAGACTGAGGATGTGAGCTTAGGTTATCTCTAGATGAAAAAATTAAAAATATTGATAGTTACATAATTTCAACTTTGTTTTTAATTAATCCATATTCCTATTTTTCCTATAATTCTTGGTTTGCATTTTTTTGATTTGTATTTCCTATGTTTTCTCTATTGTTTTGGACTGAATGTGCAATAAAGACTAGTTAAGATGGAAATTAAGTCAATAAGCATTTAAATATCTACTGTGTGTGCTAGGCACGGGGTATTTTGTGTTGGGTTTCAAGGAAAGAGGAAAACCATTTGCTGACCTCAATCTAATAGGAGGATGACATTGCAAAAACTTATTTACAAACAAGATATTTACAGTACAAATTGGAGCTAATTAACCAAGGGAAGGTACTATCATTTAGAAATCAAGAAAGGATTTTTTTTTTTAATTTGTTTTCCCCAGTTACAAGTAGAGATAGTTTTCAACATTTTTTTGAGTTCTATTTTTTTTTTCTTCCTTTCTCCCTTACCATTCCCCTTCCTCAAGAAAGCAAACAAACTGATACAGATTATATATGTATAATTAATTTTCAGCATATTTCTGTATGAGTTATGTTGAGAAGAAAAATCAAAACAAAAGAGGAAAAAAAATAAGAGAAAAAAAAAGCAAACACAAAAAACAAAGTACAAATACTATACTTTGATCCACATTCAGTCGTCTCCTCTCTTTGGTTATGGCTGGCATTTTGCATCCCAAATCTATTGGAATTTTCTTAGATGATCTCATTGTTGAAAAGAGCCAAGTTCATCACAGTTGATAATATAATTTTCTTGTTAATGTATACAGTGATCTCTTGGTTCTGCTCACTTTACTTAGCATCATTTCATGTAAGTCTTTCCAGGCTTTTTTGAAATCAGCCTGCTCAAAAATACAGAACAATACTATTTCATCATATTCATATACCACAACTTATTCAGCCATTCTCCACGTCGGGGGCATCCACTCCTTTTCCAGTTCCTCACCACTACAAAAAGGACTGCTACAAACATTTTTACATATTTGGGTCCATTTTTAAGGAAAGGATTCTTGTAGAAGGAAGGATTTTAAGCTGAGACGCTAAGGAAGGCAGAGAAGTGAGGGAAGAGAGATAAGGGAAAGAATTTCCAGAGTGGGAGATGGCTGTAGAAATATTGAAGATAGGAAATAGTTTTGTCCTCTCCACTTAATAGTAATTTTTCTCCCTATTACATACATAGTTTTCAACATCCACTTTTATAAGATTTTGATTACCAATTTTTTTCCCCTCTCTCTTCCCAAGATGTCAAGCAATCTGATATGCTATACATGTACAATCATATTAAACATAGGAAATACTCTTGTTGTTGGAGTGTGGTTTTTAGGTTTTTTTTTTTTTTTTTTTAAGCTCCACAATAGTAGTATTTCTGATGGTAAATTGTTAGAAAAGCACTTTTACTATTTCTTTTCCTTTCTATACTCAAATGTTGTTGTGGAGACCTTTAGATATTCAATTTATTTCCTTAGTTAAACTGTCCTAAAAGATGGGAATCTAATATGAAGACCACTAGCATAGGAAATTTCATATTCTTTATTTAATACATTTCAATATTCAATAATGCCTTGTTTTCAATAAATACCATCCTATCCCTAAATCCAAGAGCCTATCTTGATTTTATCATTTTAATGATATATCTTTATCAAGATATGTTCTTTATAAAGAACATCTGCTAATCTTCCTCATATTATAATATAACTCTTCCTATTTTTTATTCCTTTCTATTTAAAGTTTATATCCTGCTGATATGTTTATTCAAGAGTATAAACTAGGAGTACTAAGAGTATAACTGTGAATGACATACAGCCCTTTCCATAAGTTTCTATTTTGTCTGTTAGCAGCTCTTGTTATTTTCAGGGTCTATCATGGTGACCTTCTTTATTGTACATTATGAATCATACATGAGAAACAGGAGCCTTTAAAAGTTGTCTCATAACTATTCCTTTCTTCTTTCAATGTTTCTTAATATCATTTAATCAAAATTTTTTAAGTGATTTTTTTTTTCCCCCTCCAGATTTCTATATCTTACAAGCAGAATTCAGAATTAAAGAAAATAGCTTAATAAAGATTTACCTAGCACTGGTAATATGAATTACTTTTTTTTTTTTTTTTTTTTACTTTTATGATTCTTTTATGACTTATTTTGTATGTTATTTGAATTTATATATACAAATTATTTTTTTCTTCTATAGTAGTATACTTATGACTTATTAAGCATTGCTTTTCTTTTTTTAGTCTTGGACTTCATATGTGATTTCATATGTGTGGGAATTCCTCAAGAGGAAACTCCCTCTATATAATTTAATAACTATGAATTTATATTCTTAGTCTGGATCATTCAAAGATTGTAACTTGCCTCTGGTCATGAAGACCTATTAGGTATCAGAAGTATGGTTATTCTGATTCCCTATGCCAGGGATTCTTCTCTAGGATATTGCTAATATTTCTTTATATTGTATTTATACATTTTATTTCCCCCCTTTTTTTCTCTTTCTTTTTTTTAATTAATTTTTAAAATTAATTTTATAATTATAAAAATTTTTTTTGACTACATATGCATGAGTAAATTTTTTTTTTTTATAACATTATCCCTTGTATTCATTTTTCCAAATTTTCCCCTCCCTACCTCTACTCCCTCCCCTAGATGACAGGCAATCCCGTACATATTAAATGTGTTACAGTATAACCTAGATACAATATATGTGTGTAAATCCAATTTTCTTGTTGCACATTTTATTTCCCTTTTCAGAGTCCTTATAGATTTTTTTAAAAACCATAATAATAACATTGCTTAAACTTTTATATATATTTTTTTTCTTCCAGGAATAGAATGGCACAAGTGATTAAAGAAGTGTAGAGGATTTCTCAAGTCTGAAAAGGGTGGGAATTCCATCATGATTTCATTTTCAACTCTACAGCATCCCCTTCCTTGAATTTTTTTTTTTTTTTTTTTTACTATAGTCTCAGGTAATTTTAACATTTTATTTTTTATGATTAAGAAAATGTTTTTTTTTTTTTTTTTTCTTTTAACAGCCTTTTTTGTTATTTGCACTTGTACTTAATGTTGAAAATTTTAACTATGGTAGATTTTTTTTTTTTTTTTTTTTTGGTAAAGAGACTTTATCTTGTCTCCTCTTTCCCCTTCTGTCTAGTATCTATAGAGCTTTAGAATATGATTTATCTGAGAAGTTTTTCTTTTTAATTTTTGGTGATGGGAGGAGAATGGATAATTACTGGTACAATTTTAGATACTTGATATATTTGATCATGTGATAACAAAAATGTCTAATTCAAAAGATACACTTTTTGAAATATGTATGTGTTGTTTGCAACTTGAAAATAAAGATTTAAAACTCAATTCGTAGGTAGTCTTTTATATAAGAGTAGGCATCCTGAAGTAGCTAATGGCTATAGGAACTCTTCTTCCTAATGCCATCACTGTTGTTTAAGCTATACCTTTCTATCTCTTATCTCTTCCTTCCTTGTAGCTTCCTAGCTATTGCTTGATATTCCTTGTTTATCTAATCTCTACTTCTAGTGGCAGTGGTGGTTCTGTAGAGGGCTTGTCAGGAAGACCTGAGTTTAAATCTGCGATCTGGAGCAAGTTACTTAACTTCTGTTTGCCTCAGTTTCTTTAACTGTAAAATGAAAATAATTATAGCATCTACTTTTTAAAAAATAGTATGTTATTTTTCTTAATATATGTAAAGACAGTTTTCAACATTCATTTTTGTAAAACTCTACCCTTCTCCCCAAGAGAGCAAGCAATCTAATATAGTTTAAAAATATATGTGTGTGTGTGTGTATACACACACACACACACACACACACACACATACATATATATATATATATATATAGCACCTAAAGCAGTGTTGCTGTGAGTCCCAAATGAGAGAATTGTAAAAGCTCTTAGCACATAGTACTTGGCACATAGGAGACTGTATATGAATATTTATGCTTAACTTCCCATTTCTTTGCTTTTAGATATGTCAAAATTAACCATAATTGCTTGAGTATGTACTAATTGAATGCTGTGGACAAAAAGTTGAAAATGTACTGTGATAATTTAGCCTAAGAGTACATACTCATAAGAGAGAATTGGTATTTGAAACAGACCATGCTGGTTCACTGACCTTAGCTAAATGGCTAAAGACTTCTAGGATTGATGTCAAGAAGGCAGAGGAAATTACTAGGAGTTCATACCAACTGACCAAACCATTGTACTTTTTATTTACACAAATGCTTTGTATGAAGTAATTTATATAGACATAAGTGGAGAAGTTTTTTGTAATAGAGCTAAGTGTTAACTCATTTCACAAGATATCACATATTTTGAATAGTTCAAAGATAAACTATCTAGGTAGTATGCATTAGATATCATGTGATTTATTTAGAATTTAGACAAGGATTAATTTTCAGAATTCCATTTTTGTATAAGATTTTCAGTTCAAATTGACTCACAGATTTAGATGATTCTTGAGTCTCAAGACATTGACAGATATAAAGTATAATAAAGACATTTCACTTGTAGTTCTTGTTTATATAGTACTTGAAGGTTTACAAATCATTTTTCTTCCAATAACTCTCTGAGCTAGGTAATATAAGTATTGTTATTTTCATTTTACAGATGAGGAAACTGAGGGCCTAGAGGTAAGCTATTTGCAAAGTAAAATATCGCAAGATGTATCTAAGTTTAATATTTTTAAAAAAGGTGATGTTTTAGGTATTTCATTTTATCTCTCTTCACTAACCCTAGTTAGCACCATCTAGAATGTTAAGGTAACCATTGAGTAGTAAATATCTAGTCAAAATGAATGATCAGAAACTGGTTTTTCAAAATTTCGTGTTTTTATGTAAATATTGTACTAGTAAGAAAGAGTGAAAATCTTAAAACTATTTGAGTTTTACAGTTACTATTTTAATTGTGCTTTTTTTTAAAATCAAAGATTAATGTCTTGTTAATGTTTTTATGATTTGTGAACCTTTAATCCTTTAATAATTCTTTATAGTATAATCATTCCTTAAATGATCTTATGGTTATATTTAAATGCAATCTAACATAAAATTTGATATTTTTCTCCTATGTCTCTAAATGGAGTCACATTGATATTTAAATTCTTGGGATGGCTTTAGTCATGAACATTTATATTAAAGGACATATATGAGTTCTTTTATGATTTTTAGTATATTATATGCATAGGAAGAAGAGATACTGTATTTTGTAAATAATTACTTGTTCTTACTACCCTCTTCTAAACTTTTCTTTTATTTTAGTTTAAAAAACATTGTTGGGGCAGCTAGGTAGCACAGTGAATAGAGCACCAGCTCTGAAATCAGGAGGACCTGAATTCAAATAGGACCTCAGACATGTAACACTTCCTGGCTGTGTGACCCTGGGCAAGTCACTTAACCCCAATTGCCTCTGCAAAAACAAAACAAAACAAAAAACATTGTCACACTCACCTATTCACAAAAATTGTGATAAAGTGGCCACTCTAAATTCTTGAAGGCTTATACCACTGGAATACAGTAGATGAAAGGCCTACTTTGCTAAGCTAATTTGCTAATTATAATGTATAACATTGTTTCAGATAGGCTAGTCTGAATTCAGCTTTACTGACTTGCATGGAAGTACCCTTGTTAAAAGCAGCTCATTTCCATTAGATTTAAGTGATGGTTTTTTCAGTTGTGACAATTCATGAATACTATTTTTTGAGATATGAATGAGGACAGGAGTATTCAACATTGATAAAATCATGGATTCTTGTAATATTAACATATCTTATGTTGTATAAATTAGGATTGTTGTTTGTCAGTAGATTGCCAAGATAATAATAGTTGGGTCGATTTTTTCAGCTATGATTCTAGTACTTGCATGTTATTTTTGAACATCTGTTGCTCTAAGTATTAAGTAAAACTGTTGTTCTCTACTTGCTGGTAACATAATCAGTGTTACTCTCAGGATAGTTTGAAATATCACTCAGGATTTACATACAATTTACAAAATATATGAACAAAGGATTTGTAGTAAAAATGCACATCTGAGATTTGTCTAGATCTGTTAGTGTAAAGAATAAACTCAACTTACAGGTAAGTTAATCTTTGTTCAGATCAAAGTGACAGCATTGCTAGGTTGAAAGCACAGAGGGAAAACCACCTATTAAAATTATTAGAAAAGATTAGAAGTTCTAGCATTATATATTTTTTTACTTCTTTATCTCAGACCCTGGAGAGATGAGCCAGAACAAACTTCATATTTGTTTATCTAGGTATTTATAAAGCAGCATGGAAAAGAAAGATTTAATATTGTTTAAGGAAAAAAGCATATAGGTCAGTTTGACAGGAATATAGAGTTTCTGAAAGAATGTAATATGAAATCAGTCTGCAGAGATAAGTTGGAGCCAGATTGTGAAGAAATTTTAAAAGTGTTGGAGTTTGTTTTATCCTGGTTGCTGTAGAGAATCCACTGAAACTTCTTGAATTGGGAGAATGCCATCATCTAAACTGTGCTTTAGTAATATCAATTTCATAGCAGCTTAGATGTTGAATTGGAAAGAGGAGAAGGGAGAATTAGGTTCTTGTAATAGTGAGAGAATTGGTGATGAGGTCCTAACCCAGAATGGTGATTGTATGAATGGAGAGAAAACAGATGAGAATGATATTATGGATGTAAAATTGTTATTACTTGGTAACTGATTGAATATGGGGAATAAGGAAGAGAGCCTGAAGTTAGAATTATTTTGAAGTTGTGAACTTGGATGATTAGAAGGATAATTCTCAAAGGAATTGGAACAATTAGAGGTGTCGATTGAGTTGGAAGATTGGAATTTTCTTTTAGATGTGTTAAATTTGATATGATGTTGAGATCTCCAAATAGAAATGTTAAGCAGACTAGAGTTTAGTAGCTAGATAAGTGTTGGATACTTAGATTGGGAATCTTTTCCATAGACAGAATAGTTTTATACTTGGAAGGTGATTAGGCTACTAAGCATAGAGAGATGAAAAGAAAAGATCTTAGGATCCAGAATCCTTCACATGGGTTGTAACATGGATGGTGATCCATTGAGGATGAAGAAACAGTTGGGCAGTTGGAAGAGAAGTAGAGCAGTATCATGTAAACATAGGGAAGAGATGCTGTCTTGGAAGGGAATGCTTAACACACGTAGATAATTGAAAAAGGTGAAGAAGGATGAAGAATGAGAAAAATCTGTTGGATTTTTCAATTTAAGGAATTGTTGGTGACTTTTAAAACAATTTCAGTTGAATAATGGTGTTGGAAGCCAGATTTGTGCTTCCCCCCGCCCCCCCAATTAATAGTATTTTATTTCTTACAGTTACATGTAAAGAGTGTTTTCAACATTTATTAGGTGTAATTTTTATAATATTTTACTTTTCAAAATACATGAAAAGATAGTTTTCAACATTTACCCAAGCAAAACCTTGTGTTCCAGATTTTCTCCTTCCCTCTGCACCTTCCCTCTTGCCTAGACTATAAATAATCCAATATAACTTAAACACATGCGATTCTTCTAAAACATATTTCCACATTTATCATGCTGCACAAAAAAAAAAAAAAAAAAAATACTATGTTTTGATCCACATTGAGTCCTCCTAGTTCTCTCTGGATGCAGATGACTCTCTCCATCAGAAATCTATTGGAATTTTTTCTCCCTCTCTCCCCAAGACAGCAAGCAATCTGATATAGTTATACAATCATTTTAAACATTTCCATATTAGTCACAATGTGAAATAAGTCAAAACAAAAGAAAAAAGAAAAAGAAAAAAAGTTGAAAATCCAATGCTGTGATCTGCAATCAGTCTCCATAGTTCTTTGTCAGGTTGAGGATTACATTTTCCATCACAAGTCTATTGGAATTGTCTTGGGCCACTATATTACTGAGCAGTGCTAAGTTCATCATAGTTGGATTATTAGTGTTGTTGCCCAATGTTTTCCTGGTTCTACTCCATTCAGAATCAGTTCATATAAGTCTTTCCAGATTTTCTTGAACTCTGCTCATCATTTCTTACAGAGCAATAGTATTCCATTATATTCATATACCACAATTTGTTTTAGCCATTCCCCAAATAATGGGTATCCTCTAAATTTCCAATGGAAGCCAGATTTTAAGAAGTTGTGAAATGATTGATAGAAGGAAGTTAAGGCAATAAATGCCTTAGCTCTTTCTAGGAGTTTGGGTATGAAAAATGGGTTTCATACACATACTTTACTCAAGAGATGTGATAAAATCAAGTGATATTTTGTTAGGAATATGGGAGTTATTTTTGGAAGGTGCCAGAGATGGAATTAGGTGGCTAAGGAAAGGTTGAATATCAAGAGGGAATACTTGAAAGAGCACTCAACTAGAAGAGAGATGAATGGATAGGATTGAAGGAATAAGAAGAGGGACTGGCCTTAGCAAAAAGAAATACTTATATTTTTGAGAAGAGAGCAAAAGAAGAGAAAAAAGTGGTAACTTTGAGGGGATCTGAAGTGAGAAATTGAGTAGAGATAAGGTATGTATGAAGCAAAGTCTTCTGAGAGAAAGGGATCATGTCTGCTTTTGGTGACTTGGGGGAAAACCCAAAACCTAAACCTAAAAAATCAAAATCTAAAAAGGTTTAGAACTATGGCTTGGTAAAGACTCTCACTGGGATAGAATAAAAGGATTAGCAGAGTAATGAGGACACTATTGGAATTTGATAACAAATTTGTAGTAAATGCAAACTGCGTTTAGTAGTTTAAAGCTGGCTACCAGGTGGTAATAGCAGAGAAAGCTGGGATTACTCAATTCAAGGTTAAGGTTTAGAAATTTTGAAATTAAACTGATTAACTGAAGGTAAAAATTTTGAAGGGGAGAAATTGAGGCCAAAGCAGGCATGATGTCTTGGAAAAACAAGAGGATGGAGTTGAGTCATGGGGAAGATAGAGAATAAATTTAGGAGGTAAATGAAACACAGGGAGAGACGAAAGACTAGAAGGCTGTGGTCATGGTTTAGTATCTTGGAGCTGAAATACTTGTAAATAAAGAAGTCATCAAGGATATGTATGGCTTTGTGTGATAGAAGATGTACATTATGGAATCAGATTGATGAACTGAGAAATAAGGTTTAGGGAAATAGCAGTATATATACTAAGTATGAGCAGGAGTTGGAGTAAAGAGGAAGACTATGAATTAATTGCTGAGCTCCTAGAAAAAGGAGGGAGAATTGGTAGGTAACTCTTGCCTATCTATATATCTCACCTATCTATCTGTCTTGTAGATAATTGACAACAAGGTCTAGATAGGGTGATGCATGTAGATGAGGGGTTCTTAACTTTTTTTTGACATGAATCCTTTTGGCAGTCTTAATGAAGTTCCTATACCTTCTCAGAATAATATTTTAAAGTAAAAACTAATTATATTGAAATAATTATGAAAATCTTCTAGAAAACAAGTTCAAAGATTACAGGTTAAGAACTCCTAATCCAAATGAATTGAATAAAGTTTCTGAGTGATAATGGTATTGAGTGTTGAGTACTGAAGGGAGGGACTCAGAGTTGTGGCTGACAGTCATTGTTTCTTCTGTATTTTAAAAGTTGTAAATATACTTACATGTTGTTACATACAATATATGCTTCAAAATTGAGCAAAAGTGGGTAGTAGGTATTTTAACTTAAAAGAAAATTAATCAGTTATATGTTTAATTGTATTCATAATTGTTATGATGTTATTTTATAATGGTATTGTTTAATCATTTTCAGTTGTGTCTGATTCTTTGTGACCCTTTTTTCATAATGAAGATCTTGGAGTGGTTTGCCATTTTCGTTTTCAGCTTATATTATGAATGAGGGAATTGAGGCAAACAGGGTTGAGAGGCTTGCCCCTAGAGTCACACAACTATAGTAAATGAATGAGACCAGTCTAGGCTGGGAACTCTATCCGTTGTACTACCTAGCTGCCCTTAATTACACCTTAATGATAGTTAATTCCTATAATTGACTGTAATTGGTATTAACTTTACCTGGCCAAATCAAGTGTGTCCATAACTTGGTAGAGGGAGAGGAGTTTAAAAAAAACAAAAAAAACAAAAAAAAAAACAAAAAAAAACAAAAAAACTCTTCCAGGAATCTTCTTGACTCTTGCTAAGGAAAAGTACAGTTTAGGGATAGGGAAGGAGAGAGAAGATTTTTTAATTCCCTTTTCCACTATTTTTCCCTAGTCAGTTTCTTCTTTATAGGCCAAAGTACCTTTTAATTTGATGTAATTCAGCAAATGTTATTATTGCCAAGAATGTTAATTCATATATGACAGCAAAGTCCTAGGTGCTAGGCCTAGAATCAGGAAGGCATGAGTTCATGAATGTTAGACATGGCTTCAGACACTACCTGTGAGACTCTGACAAGTCACTAATTCATTGGTAAAATGAGCTGGAGAAGGAAATTATATTATTCCAGTATCTTTGCCAGGAAAACGCATACAGGGTCAAGAAGTCAGATCAAACTGAAAAAATGACAAAACAACAAACTGTTTAAACTTTGTACTCGTAGCTAGCAATAGCAAATCCAAAAAAGGAGCAATCCTTCAAGGATCCTAAATTTTGCTGGGAAGGTATACATCATAGTGTTGTATAGTTGGTTTCCAAAGGAAAGGTACTGTGGCTGACTGTAAACCATGTCAGTCTTCAGGCTCCATTATTGGCCTTATATTGACTTCTTCAGTCTGGAACTTGCTATACCTGTCATACAGGATCTTTGAATGATCCCTGCTTTAAACAGTAGGCTCCCTGGGTTATTGATCCAGGGATTTTCTAAGGGATCTTAGAAAAACTTTTTTTTTCTTCCTTTCATTCCTATTCAGGGAGGTACTAGAGCTACAAATGCTCTTTTCGCTTCTCCCTTCCCAAGGAAAGATCATCCCATACTTGGATTAATTGAACTGATTTAATTTAAGAATTACTTTTTTATTCTTCCTACCCTCCTGAAATTCCTTTGGTTAGAGATTGATGGGATTAACCAAACATAGATGATTAAGGAAGGTCATCATTCTTACCATTGTGTTAGATTAATATTATTTAATTGTTTTTGTTTTGGAAAAAGAAAAGATTTTAATATTTTATTTTTACATCACCTAGACTTTCTCTAGTCTTATATCCCCTCCTCTCTAGAGAGCTATCTCTTATAAAAGACTTTTTAAAAAGAAGAAGAGGAAAATATTCAATAAAAACAATGCATTGATTGTTTTTTCTGAGTCTTTGTTTACCTCTTTAAAAAGATAATTCTTTCTTAAAAATCACACTGCTTTTCTAATAGTAGCCAAGCTTCAAAGAAAATTTTGACTTCTTATCTCTGAGGGATAGGGATTGATATGGATAGTTATGGTATGACTAATTCAAGCCCTTAGCATCTCTTTCCTGTAATATTGTAGTATTTCTCATTGGTTTCTTTGCCTCAGTTATCTTCCTTACTTCAGTCTTATCTTCCACAAAGCTGCCAGTGCTTTTCCTAAAGTGCAAATCTGGTGTAATTTCACTAATCAGAAAGCTCCTATTGTTACTTATAATTGCCTCCAGGATCAAATATAAATTCTTTTATTTGACATTTAAAGTTCTCAAGACCTGGTTCCCCTCTGTCTTTTCACTATTATTACACATTTCTGCCCTTCATGCAGTCTAGTGTCCAATCAAGTTGGCTGTATTCTCATTCTTCCCATGTGAAACACTGTCCTTTGTTCAGGTTACCTCCCAAGACTGGAAGGAACTTTCTTTTCTAGCCTCTACATCTGGGTGGTTTTGGTTTCATTTAGGATTTGAGTGTACCAAGTGTCTCTCTGCAAGAAGCCCTGCCTGGATCACTCAGCAGTTCCTGCCTTTCCACTCTGCCTATCTCTCAAGTTATCTTGTATTTATTTATATATGTTCTATACCCATATCCTTACATATGTATGTTGTTTGCCCTGTTTTGAATAGAAGCTCCTTTAAAGCAAAGGATACTTAGCTTTGGCCTTGTTGTCCTGTTACTTACTACAACACTGGGCACAGAGTTGATACTTAATACAGTGGGGCAGCTAAGTGCTACAGTGGATAGAGCACTGGGTCTGGAGGTAGGAAGTTTCAATTCCAACCTCAAGCAACAACTGCTTGACCCTGGACAAGTCACAACCCTGTTTGCCTCAGTTTCTGAATCTGTGAAATGAGCTGGAGAAGAAAATGGCAAACCACTCCAGTGCCTTTGCTAAGAAAACCTCAAATGGGGTCACGTAGAGTTTGGATATGACTAAACAACAAAAAATGCTTGTTATTAACTGTTATTAACTATTAAGGCTCTTAAGAACATCAGATTTTTCTTTCTTTTAGAGCTAGAAGGTGAGAGGACTGGAATATCAGGAACTGAGAGGGAAACAATGGTAAATAAAAAGTACAATTGGACCAAATGAGAGTGTACCCTTTATAGCATTTTTTTCCCATTAGTGCTGGCCTTCATTCATTCAATATATATTAAGTTCCTGCTCTGTGCCACGCACTGTTCTTCAGATACAGAACAATAGTTCACCTCTCAAGGGGTTTACATTTCACTCGTCTTGCTTCCCTTTCCACGATCTATTTGCCAGATGCAGCTTTTTTTCCTGTTTGTATTCTCTATATTTCTTTTTTCTAGCACTTTTCTTCAGTTTTTCTTCTTTTTTGTTTACTACTAAGCAAGGAAAGGGGAAAGAGAAGTTTGAGTTACCTCTAAATGAAATGTTATTAAGGTTTCTCTGATAATAGGTATATTCCTCAGTTGTATGTAATTAATTGGAAGTGAAAGGGAATTTCCTTCCCTTTGTCTGAGACTCAAGCTAACCTAAGTCAAAAATTTAAAATAAGTCAATACTTTTCACATTTTTTAAGTTTCTAAGTGTCTAATACCATCAGAGATTGCTCCAAGCCTCTAGTATGTACTCAAAACAGATATGTTCAAATCTCCTAAGTTGCTAAAAAATTTACCTATTATTTCTTCACCATAATTAAAATTATTGCTTCCTCAGTACAGATTTATTAAAAAGGATATTAAGCAGTATAATTCCCATTAAAGCATGTCTGACTGGAAGACATAATTTACTAAACAGTATTTGAATTTTTAAAGGATACTTGTTACTCCGCAAATAGATTTCTGAGTGGTAGAATTTCAGGCTATATGACAAGGGAAGTTTTTAAAAAAAACTCAAAAAAAAATTTTTTTTTTTTTTATCAGAATGTGTGTGTGTATATGTGTACACACACACACACACACACACACACACACACACACACACACACACACACACACACACATATATATATATATATACTGAAGATCATTCTGCTGAGAAATTTCTGTTTTTTAGAACTTTTACCTTAATCCATTTTGCAGCCTTATAGATTTTCTAAAAAACTCAACACTCCCAATATAATAATAGCAATTTTGGGCTTCATATGGAGGTAATGGGTAGACTCAAATATTTGTACAATGTTTCTTTTAAGTTGCAATAGCTTGTATTTCTTATAAGAGGTAGAAAAATTTATTTTGGAAAGGTTTTCATTTAAAAAAGATAAAAATGAATGCTGAAATTTCAGCATTTAAAGGATTAAGCTTTATTTAGTTGGAAACCTCATTCCCCATAATATTGGTTAGGGATAGAAAGAGACTGGATCTGGGATTTCATGATAGAGGGAACTCCCAGATGAGGAAATTTCTTTTAACTAGGCTAATAGCTTCTCTGCAATTTATAATCCTTGGTAATTGACTAGAGTACTGAGAATTAAGTGATAGACTTACAGGGGTTATATAGCAACTGTTATGTGAGAGGCAGAACTTGAATCCAGGTCTTTCTGGTTGTGAGGCCATCTTTCTATCCACTAAGTCATGTTGGTTAAATGAAATTTTACCCTACTTTAAGATAAAGTGCTTATTTAACTGTAAAACTTAAAATTTTGTTGCTTTAATTTTGGGTTTTTATTATACCTTATGATTTTTCAAGATGGAATTGAATTTCTGTTTCTTTGTTCATGTGAGTATAGAAGTGGCATTACAAAATAGTGGATAGAGAGTTGGCCTCAGCACCAGGAAGACCTGAGTTCAAGGCCTGTCTCTAACGCAAACTGGTAAATAGGACTGTGAGCAATTACTTGATTTCTTAGTGCTCTAGCCAATAAACCTTAAATTGAATGAAGGTTCTGACTTGCATTGATAGTGGATGTTTCCTCATCCAAAAGTGTCCCCATATCATAGAGGTAGTCTCCAACCCTATCTCTTTATTTGTCACAAAGAAAGGAAATATTAGAAAATTTTGTTTTGTATGGCCTGTCTGTTGCTAAAGATAACTTTTGAATTGCTTGTTCGGTTAAGTAAAGATTTCTCCTTAATTTTCACAATGTTAATGAAAATGTTTTATTAGTGTTACTTCTTAAATCATGACTGGGAGATAAATTTATATAATAGTATCTATAATCACGATGGAAGCTTTTATTTAATAATTTGGGGGAATAGCAAGCTAAATAGAGACATAGTTGAACAATTTTGTAATTGTTTTTGTAATTTTTTTTTTTTTACACTCAGGACTAGGCAACCTGGTTCTGTGCTTATTTGAACTTTTCCCTTCCCTTTTCTAATTTATTCTTGGATTTACTTTTTTGTGTTTATATCATTGTCTGTTGATGACAAAACAGAAGAATAAAGTATTAATAATTATGCTTTGACCTTTAATTGAACTTCTTTTTGACATTATGATAACCTGTTATTAGATTGAATACCAGTGGAAAGTTAAATATCCATTCAAAGAAACCAAAGTTAGGTCCTTGATTTAAAACTAAATTTAATCTTTCTGAACATATGTAAATAATGAATCTTAAATGATAGGTGATTCCTTATTTTAATAATAATATATTATCAAAATTATGTTCATATATATTATAAATATTAATATCATATTCACGTCAGTGAAATGGATTGATCCATTAAAGCATAGAGATTTACAAAAATTGTTATAGAATTAAACCCATAAACCTTCAATATCCAAACTTCTGTTTTCAACTTGGATAAGTTTGGTTGTATCAAAGTATATTGTTGGCAGTAGTGTTTATTACTGGCAAGTGATATATAATTGTGAGAACAATAATTTTTATTCTAAAAATATACCTGTTATTTAGACTTCAAGCTTTTCTCCATTAGTTGGTAGGGTTTCTTTTTTTTTTTTTTTCAGCATGATGAATTTGTGATATGGAATAAAGTTTATCATTAGTGAATCAATTCAAGATTTAAGCTTTACACTAGGGATGAAAAGCTTGTTTGCTTTTTAGCTGCCTTCATAGCTGATTATATTATAGATTAAGATTATATAATTTTAAAATTATAGACAGTTCAGAGCTACATGTATAAATATTTTAAATTTAATCATGAATGGATTGTTCCTAGGAGGTAACTTAATAGCTTGTACATTTGACATTTTGAAACATAAACATTAATCAGATGGACATGTAAAACTTATTTCATGTGCCCGTTTGCTAAACTTGATCTTTTTAGGCAGTTACACTTAAGCATGAACATTGAAGACAAATTGGAAGGATTATTTCTTAAATGTGGCGGCATAGACGAAATGCAGTCTTCCAGGGCGATGGTTGTAATGGGTGGAGTATCTGACCAATCTTCAGTGTCTGGAGAACTACAGGAAGCAGTGCTTCAAGATCGGAGTTTGCCACATCAAGATATCCTTGCAGCAGATGAAGTATTACAAGAAAGTGAAATGCGACCACAGGAGATGATTTCACATGATGAACTCATGGTCCATGAGGAGACAGTGAAAAATGATGATGAGATGGAGACACAAGACAGGCTTCCTCAAGGGCTGCAGTATGCAGTTAATGTCCCTGTAAGTACTTACTGTACCCAATATTTAGCTATAATTAGAAAGGGCATCTTAGTTATAAAGAGATTTGAGTAATGTATAAATGATTCAAATACATAATCAGTAATAGTACAATTGAATATTGTAAATCACTGATTTATTCAGCATATATGCCAAAAAAGATCGTTATATAATACTGACAAATCATATTTTAGATCCAAAAGTAACAATTACAAAGTGAAATTTTAATATCCCCATTATAACTGTTTTTGTCAGTTTTTGAGTTATACATACCTGTTAGAAATTCTTCTTAATTCTGGAGCCTCTCCTGAGGTATCAAGAAATTTGAATTTTGCTTTTTATACTATAACTAGGAAAAAAATTTGATTGAACTAAACTAATAAAGTGACACCTAAGCAGAAGGTTTTTCTACTGCTAACTCTTAGCTAATCATCAGTAAAGGGTTTGGGTCGGTTGTCCAAAGATTACCACCTGGGAAACTGAACATTTTTCTCCATTAAAGCTCTTTAGTTTCTTTAGCACAGCATAAATCCAGCCATCCAGTTTAGGGTGTACATGCCATTTTAATTTGACCACATTATATATAGGGATTTTAGAGTAAAAAATAGGATATAGTCTTATGTTTCTTATCACTTTGAATTCTTTTCAAGTCAGCTTTAATTTCTTTGAATAAAACCTTCCCCCTTCCACTGAGTCCAGGCTAGTGCTTTTCTCTCAGCTACTTAGGTCTCTAATAAAGGAGGATCCTTTTTGACTCTGGTTCAGATTTCCCAGTCAAAAGATAACTATATATTCTTTTTAGTCACATGATACTTCACTCTCTCTCATCCAGCAGACTAATAGCAACTGAGAAAGCAGTTTGAAAGCTGCTTAAACTGGTTAAAAATTTTTTTTTTTTAAACATGTATTACTCTTAGCCTGTCTCAACTCCTACTTCTTGACCTTTCTTTGTACCAAAGAAAATATGTAAGCAAAATTACTAAATCTAATAATTTTATATTTATTGGCCTCATATTTCCTCTGTAGTCATTAGATATCCGGATTCAATATTAGTCATTACATTTATTTACTTGCCCCCCTTTTTGGTGTTGTGTGTGTGTGTGTGTGTGTGTGTGTGTGTGTGTGTGTGTGGCTTTAGATTATACCATTATAATTTCATATATTATTCTGCTTACTTTATTCTGCATCTGTTCATATAAATTTTCCATTTTTCACTGATTTCTCATATGTATATATCCTAAAGGGATATATTTTCTATTATCTTTGACAGAATCTGACTTATTCTTATTTAGGCCATTTCATTCTTCCTGTAGAAATTTTTCTAAACAGGTACTGTCCTTTACTTTCAAAATCTTTTAGAAGCTAAATAACATAATCCTTTGTCCCTGTCTATTCAGGGCCATTCAGCATAACCTATCTTTTATTTTTGGTTTCTCGTCCTTTCTGAACCCAAATTCTTCAAAATGGTATCATTTCTGCTTTATCTCTTAGCACCTGTCTTTCATATATGCCATGGTAATGGTTCCTGTCTTTCATTTTGTCATTTACTTGGGAATTCTAATTTCTTTTCTTTTTTCTCTTTAATTTCCATGCCTACTTAAAATTAATTTTCTAGGTGTGTATATGTTTTAATGATTAATACTACTCTCCTTCTATATTCCAGACATTAACTGCTTCTCCCTGTGGCTAGTTTTGATTCCTTTTGGCTTCCAGATTATCACCTGAGTGTAATTTAGTTTGGCTGGGGGTGGCAGTTGATATTTTCTTTTTTATTTTATTTTTCCCAGTTATATATAAAATAGATTTTTAAAAATTTGTTTTAAAAACTTTGAGTTCCATTTTCTCTTCATTCCACCCTTCTCCCTTCTATTGAGAAGGCACATGTGAAGTTATGCAGGACATTTCTATAAAAGTCATGTTTCAAAAGTTTCAAAGTAAAAGAGATTCGTGCCCATCCTCCTTTCCTTCTCTCCCTTCCAAAAAAGTAACCCTGAAGGGAAATAAAGGTTAAAAAAAGTATGCTTCATTCTGTATTCAGTCAGAATCAGTTCTTTTTCTGAATATGGGTAGCAGTTTTCATCAAAAGTCCTTTAGGATAGTCTTGGATCCTTGTTATTACTGAAAATAGCAAAGTTATTCACAGCTGCTCATCCCACAACATTGATATTACTTTTATACAGAGTACATTTCACTTTGTATGAGCTCATGGAGCATTTTCCAGGTTTTACTGAGAGCTCATCATAATCATAATCCCATACCACAATTTATTCAGCCATTCCCCAACTGATGGGCATCCCCTCAGTTTCCAGTTCTTTGCAGGGCAGCTATTTGAGGGCCAAGTGATCAATGGTCAAACCACTAGCAAGGTTTCTCAAATTTTCGTACTTAGCTTTGTATCTATAGGATCTACTGAGTTCCTCCAGTTTTGAATGCGAATTTGGGGATCTTGTGACTTAGGTAGCTACATATCTACTTTGCTGAAAGGGAAACAATTCAGATTTTTTTTAATGTATTGTCAACCAACCAACAAATACTTATTGTCTACTATATTTTCGTACTTTGCTAGTTAGAACATTGGGGATGCAAATAGAATAAATAAGACAGGGGCTTGCAGTTTATAAGAATCTGGGAGAGACAAGGATAGACATAAGCTTATTTGTAGTATGGAACAGAAACCCATAATGCTGTATCATTTGCAGAAGGGATCTTCTAACTAGGATATATCTAACCTCTAGGATATAATTAAACCTTAGGTACGCTATATATATATATATATATATATATATATATACACAGAGAGAGAGAGAGAGAGAGAGAGAGAGAGAGAGAGAGTGTCCTTAGGTAGTTATATAACAAAATGATGTACTTTAACATCCAACAAAACCACTTATTTTATTCACAGTAAAAATAATACAAAGAAACCAATTTGGACATAGCTTATTGCCAGTCATCTTGATTTGTCTTGCTGTTGGACTTTGATGATTGTGAAAAGAGAAAGTGAATGATGATTTTGTGCAATTCTACCTCGGTTAATTCCAGTTCATGCACAAGTCAACATCCCCATATTATGTCATTGGTCCTTTTCAAAAATGAAGGATGAACAGTAACATCTCATAGCTTAGTATTGGCCTACAAAGAACAAAATGTCCAAGTATTTTTAAATCATCTTTCCCTATGATGCCATCAGAACCATTATTTTGTTCTCTGTGTTAAGAAATCTCCAGTTCATCAGGTGACATGTTTAGTGTTATCAGGACTGATAGACAGTTCCTTTTTGAAAGATTTTAACTTACAATTGATAACTCAAGTTTCTGCAGCTATGTTCTTTAGAATATTATTTTGCAAAGGGTGAAAATGACTTTCTTGTAAATATTTTTTTTTCCTTTTAAATAATTGTAGATAATCTGTTTTATGCATTTTGTATTCTGGTTTATACAGGTATAAAGTTGGACTATATTTTATCAGTAATTTGGAATGGTGTTTCACATTCATCCTAGAAAGGGACTTCATTTTCATGCCTATGTCTCCCATTACCCATTTCTATTCATTCAAATGGTTGTTGAAATAATTTGCTGCTTTGGGTATCATTGTTTCTTAGGTTCTGTACAGTGTATTCCTTTAGCTTGATGATGAACCACGTATTATAGGCACTTTTGATTACTAAAGACTTTACTTAATGGTTCTTTTTATATATTTGTCTCATTTGGAACAACTTAGTGGCTTGCATTTGGGATTTCCCCTCAGTGCCATATGCTTCATGGAAGGTCAAATATTAGTCCTTTCCGCTTGGATTGCAGTAGCTTTTGAGCATTGTTTTAAGAAACAGATCTGTCTTTGTACTAAGCATCACAGTAACAATCATATGGACTTTATGGTTTATGCTTAGTGTTTCAGCCAAATGTTACATAGTTCTTTTTTTACAAGATGACATCCTTAATTTAAATAAATTTTTCTGGGAAGAACCAAAGTGTGAATATTATTCTAACATTATTTGTGATATTATGATAGTGTTGTTTCTTGCTTGCTAGTTAAGGAATATAGAGATATTTATTCTGGTAGGTGTTTTTTAATAATAGATTTTTATTTTTCCAAAATACATGCAAAGATAGTTTTATACATTCATTTTTGCAAAATCTTGTGTTCAATTTTTTTCTCCCTTCTTCCCTCTCCTCTCCCAGAGGGGAACAATCCACTATAGGTTAAACATATGCAATACTTTTAGACACATTTCCATGTTTGTTATACTGTGCAAGAAAAATCTCTTCTGACTTTTAAGGGAATGGTCCTAAAATGATCTAACTTAGCTTTGCTTTTTTTCCAGAGATGGGCATAAATTAAAGCATTAGAGCAGTACTTCTGGGCATCAAGCAGTGAATCCTAAAGCATTTATTGAGTGCTTAGTATATGAGAAACAATGTAGTATAGCAAATAGAGAGCAATTTCAAGGCCTCCCTATGACATACTAACTGTGTGACACTTGGGAGGTCAGAGAATAAACATTTATTAAGCTCCTACTATGTGTCAAGCACTTTCCTAAGTGCTTTACAAGTATTCTCTCATTGGATCCTTACAACAACCCTGGAAGGTTGGTACTGTTATTATTTCCATTTTACAGTTGAGGAAACTGAGGCAAAAAGAGGAGAAGCCCAGATTCACACAGCTAGTCTGAGGTTAGGTTGACTCCCTGCCCAGTGCTCTAATCACTGTGCAATAAAGTAGCTCTATAAAATCCTTGACAAGTTACTCAGTCTTTTAATGCTTTGGGCACTCTCTTAAGACTATAAGATACAGAGAAGGTATCAACTTACATTGGTAGGAGCTTATCCCTGGAAGTTGCTTATCATAATGAAATAACAGATCTACTTATTCCTGTGTGCCAGAAACTGTCTTGACAAGGAGGATACAAACAGTGGCTACTATTCTGTAGAAAGTATTCTTTGTACACTTATATGGTATCTGTTCTTTTGCCTGAGTTATTAGCTTGTCACCAGTGTCACTGGGTCATTTACAATGAAATTAGTTACCAGTAGGGATAAAGAAAAAAAGTATAGGTTAAACTTAGTTTGAAGATTCACCTAGGAAGTGTAAAGATAAGTTGCATCTAATTTGAATATGTTGATATGAAAATTGTGCAGGATTCTATCATGAGTAGCAGATTCTACAAATTATGTATAATGTAACAAAAGCTCTTATAGATCGATCCCAAACGCTGAAGTCATTTTTACAGGTGTCATTCATGTAAATATGAAGACTCATCTACAAATAGTACTGTTCCTCTGGTTGCCATTTATAAAGAAGTTATTGCTCATTTATCTCTGGAACATCAACTTCAAAGGATATGATTTTCTTTCATTTAAAAATGAATAGTTTAGAATAGATGGTTTTCCAATATTCTATGTATCTGTGAAATATTAAACTGAGATTTAATGAAAGGAAATATGTGTTCTGTCATGGATATTCATATGTAGGGTTGGTAAAAGAATGTTCATTATGACAGGTAAGCACCAAAGAAAGATCTAGTCTGTGTTTATTTTGTCCAAGAATGTGATTAAACACATAGCAGAAAGAACTCATGGGTCCAGTTATATAAGTACATATTTTATAGTCCAAAACATTACCAGGACTAACATAAAAGTTATTTTGACTAGATTAAAATAAATGTACTAATTTTTTTTCTGTCCAACCAGTACATATGAAGTTGATCAATGGGTAGTTACTTTGAGATTGAAGGGCAAATCACTTTATTATTATAATCACATGGGTTGTCAAAAGAATTTCTTTGAATTGTATGTTGGGACCACCTTCTGTGAAGATTAGTCCAGAAAATAGCCAACTAGCTTTTGTATACATATTTAAAAATCAAGTCTGTGAAAATGGTTTATTTGTGATATCCTTAAGAATCTAATTGTCATTCAGAGTTAAATGAATGGTTGTCTAGTCAAGCATACTGTTTCTGATGGACTTATTCAGACATTTGTAAGATAGCTATTCTTCCTGACATTAATGTTATGAAAATTAAGGAAGTGGCTTGATTCTCAGTTTACATTGTGGATGTTATTATTCATGATGAATGTGTTCTAATCTCTTTTGAATTTATATATGTTATAATTAAGATGTGTGTGAGAAGAGAGAGATAGTGTGGTAGAGTGGAAATAGGACAGCAATTTAGGGTAAAAGGACCTGAATTTTGAATTCTGCTGCTGTTACTTGATACCTGTGAGATGGGCAAATTCTCTAAAATGTTAAGGAGTTGGACTAGATTGTGGTTCTTAACCTTCAAAGGTGTTTTTTCATAGATTTCAAGGAATCTCTGAATTTGAATAGGAAACCCATTATATCTTTATTTTAATATAGTTGACTTCCTTTGCAATACTGTACATATAAAGCCTTTATTCTAAGGTGAATATGTCGGGAGACTTCACTTGGCTGCTAAAGGGGTTCATGACCCAAAGGAAGTTACCACCCCTAGGCTAGATGATATTTAAAGCTCTTTTTGGTTTTAAATCCTATGACCCTATGGTTGCATTGACATGTATATGGATGTATATGTGTGTGTGTGTGTGTGTGTAAATATATATATCGCTTAAATTACCTTTTGAGGTAATAGATATTGTAAATTTCCTACCAGCTGTATAAAATAATTCCTTTTTTGTCTTTCATTTACTTCTTTCATCTTCAGAGGTTGCCTTTAATTTTGAAATATTGGAGTTTGATAAATTAATCTTTGTTCAGCCTATCTGAATTATATGTTAGGTTTTTTTTTACTATTAATTGATGGAATTGAGCTAGTCAACCTTGAATGTCCTTTCCATCTCTAAATACATGATCTAAAATCATGAGTTTTTGTCTTTTACATTGAGGAATTCTTGTCTTTTTGGTCTGTCCTTAAATGACATGTCTTGATATAGTCATTTCTTTTCCTTATTTTCCTTTATAGCTTATAAAGCTCTTTTTTCCCCCCCTTACCAAAGTGCAACAAGAACTGTACACCTGCTCCATTCCAACTTAATAGTATTTTTGTATCTTATTCCCCTCCACATAGTCTGTGGTCCAGTGATATTGGCCTCATTATTAAAGTTCCTAAACTACTTTTTTTTTTTTTTTAAACAGCTCAAACAGTTTAATGTGGGTTTATTTATTTTTATTTCTGCTGCATAAGCTTTTTTCTACCTAGAAAACCTGACAGTCTCAAAGTAAAGATAAATGAATACTTTTCTGGACAAAAACTCATTAGGCTTCTTAGGAATCAGTGTTGGATTGGTCTTATTTACTATTCTTATAATTGATCTCAAGAAGCATTGTATTATATTGGGTTGAGAGCTAACTTTGAAGTCAGGGAGACTTGGATTCAAGAGCTGCCTCTGACATATATCACTTTCTGGACCTTCTAAAGTCACTTAAGCTCTCACTACCACCAGGAATTCTAAAACGATAAGTTGCAGATCTTTATCAGCAGGAAGTTTCCTCCTGAGTAGTTGTCTATACTTTTACAAATGAATGTGACTAGGGAGGCCCAGTTAAAATTTTTAGTAGACACCAAGATTTGATAAGACTTGATAATAACTTGGATGTAGATGTGAAAAAAGAAAGAGGAATCAAGATTTCTAGTTAGATGACTAAAATAGTCTCCATTTATGCCTTGGTAGTATTACCATCATCAGAGAACAAAGAGTGCCATGTCTATCATTTGTTGTGGGTGTAACGAAGTTTCAGAAATACTCTTTAGGAGCTTATCATACAGTTGTGAAATTAAACATAAATGTGAAGAGATGTCTAATGATATTGTATTAATAATAATGCTACTAATATTCTTAGATAAATTCCATATGAATAGGCTTCATATAAATACTAAATGCTACAAAAGCCCAGAAGAGATTAAGGAAAATGAAAAATTTTAAAAAGCCATTGGATTTGGTGATTAGAAAGCTCTTGTAGGATCAATAGCATTAGTGGGGGTATTAGCTTTGAAAGGAAGAAAACTTTTTGGTTTGAAAATAACAGGAAAGAAGAAAGACTAGATGAGAAAACCAAGAAGCATTCAAGTTCTGGTAAGATGGTGTACTAATCCTCTTTTGTCAGAGAAATGAGAAACAAGGAGTATATACCTAGTTCTGCTTTTTTTAGTAGCTTTGAAAACTACAGTTTAAAAAAGTGGAGGGAAGTTCAGAATTGATATAGTGATAGAGAACCTTATAAGTTCCTACATGCAGATGGAGAGTGACACTGTGGTATTGATTTTAGATTTGACTGACAACCTGAATAAATGTATTGAAATAGCTGGGAATGATAAGATTGTGTTTGATTTTTATCTCTTTTGGGCAATGGGCAATCTTCTTTTAGAAGATAAATATGGTCTGATTCAGAATTTACCCTTATCTCTGCAATCCCTAATCTAGCAAAGTCAACTGACTTATTGTCTCTCAAATGTGACTCACCTGCAAAATGATTCTCTTGTTACTGCTGGAAAAGAGACTTCCTACCTGTTGCATCTTATTTGTCTCTCCCTTCACCACTTTTCCCCCTTTACTCATTTCTTACCATTACTATGATTTAACCAGTAGTTCCTGTGGGCTGCCTCATTCTTCCTAATTTCTGATTTCAGCTCTTTGACTAACTTTAATCCCCAAGTCTGGCCCAATTCCATGGTTTTCTAATTTTTTTTCTCAGCTTTCCCTTGGTTTTGCTAGCTTTGTCTCTAATCTATATACAATTTTACTTAATTCCAGCGTAAACTAAGCAACTCCCATTTTAGACTGTAAGCTGCTTATTCCCAGAGGGAAAAATATGCATAGCAAATTCTTGGGATAGTACTTAGTATATCTTTGTGAGGGTAAGTCTTAAGAAGATAGTTTTAATGATAGAAGATCTTGAAGATCAGTTTTAGGAGTTTTTATTTTTTTACATTTAAAAACAATTTCTGGTATAATAAAAACATTTGTCCAATACCAGATCCCTTTTAAAATTATGTTCATGGACTATTCAATGAAAAGTTTTCCCTTAATTTTATTTTCCTTCTATAATCCAAAGCAAAAATCCTTATTGCTATAATTTTGTTTCAATTGTTAGAGGACTTCTAGTGTTTGAAAGATGTTTAACTTCAGTGCTTAGAAAAGACTAGTAAGTTCCCGATGGGGAAGAACTATGCCATAGAGTCATATATTATTAGAGAGCAAACAGTTATTTCAGTTCTCTCATCTTTCTGTTAGAAGAAACTGAGGTTCAGAAATGTTAAGGAATTTAGAAACATTTTTATTGCATTAGTTTGTTTAAGAGTGACATTGCACTACTGGCTTACATTGAGCTTGCAGCTTTTTAGCTAAACTTTCTCTCTCCTTTACTTCTGCAGTTAATTTTTTGAACCCAAGTACTAGATTTTACACTTATTTTCATTAAATTACATTTGGTTAGCTGACTTAGTAACTCATAGTGTACTCTGTCACTTCCAGCCTCATGTCATCCATAAATTTGATAAACATGCTATCTGTGCTTTTACTTGAGTCATTTCAAACATTTAAACTTTAAACATTGAAATGAATGATACTAAAGATGGATCCCTCCAGATTCATAATTATTACAGTGTTCTGAAGAATTAGTTCTGAGACCATAATGATTCAGTTCACCTCTCCTATTGTTAAGTATCAGAAAAGACTTTATCAAGTGCCTTGTTGAAATCTTGTTAGTTATCCTATGGCCAGCACATTTCCCTGTTCTTCCTGTCTAAAAACCATACCCCCCCTCCCCCAATTAGCTTACTAAATTTTTAATAAATGCTGAATTCCAGGGATTACTTCTTCCTTTTGAAGTGAAAATGAATGTCATTTTCATTACTATATAGTTTCAAATATCTCCCTTTCCCATTTTTGAACACCAGGAGTGGTTCTTCATAGTTCTTCAGCGATCATTTCATATAGTTCAGCATTTACATTGCTTAATTGTTTTCACCACAGTAGGATGTAGTTAATTCAGGCAAAACGACGTCATTGGGATCAGTTAGGGATTCTTGAGATCTTCCTTTATTTTGGATTTCAATTTCTTAACAACTATTTGTATCTATCCCAGTCTGAAGACTGTTCATTATTAAAATAGAATTAAAATATAGGTTAAGTAACTCTGCTTTTTCTTATGACCCTTCCCCCTCCCTTCCCCCATTCATTCCATTTTGCTCAGGACCCTAAAGGTTGCAATAGGATTTGGATAAATGGACATGAGAGAAAGTAATTTAGAGACAGTGGAATGAGCATAGAATATTAGAGATGGGACCCATGATGAGACTAATGTGTAATTGGATTATAGTTTACCAGTCGGGAATAGTTGAAATGATATTGGATAGGTTGGATAAGGTTAGAGTCTTAAGCAGGTTTTGAATGACAAGAAAAGAGCCACTGAATTTGACTGAATAGAAGGTTGACATAGTCAAATCTGCACTTAGGAAGATCAGTTTGACAGATGAATAGAGGGCTGAGTGGAAGATGGATTGGAGTGGGAAGAAACTAAAAGCAGGGAAACCAACCAAAAAGCTAGGATGGCAACAGCCCAGGTATGAGGTGATAAGGATAAGGGCCTGTACCAGGGTGGTGGCAGTGTCAGAGGGGGAAAAAATTGAGATTTTATAAATATTAAAGAATAAGACATCATTGATTGACTTGGAGAGGAGAGAGGAGAGAAGGAAATGAAAGAGAAGAAGACTTGGTTTTCAGTTTCCACACATGTAGGCTTTAAGAAGTTGTAATCTGTTTTTAGCTCTAAAATTCTGTATTTTTATGATTCCTTTAGCAATAGAGACCTAGTAAAGGTTTCTAAATAGAACAATATGATAAAAGTACTATTTTAAGATGTTTAATTGGACAGTATGGGATATACAAACTTTGGAATCAGGGGAAAGAACTAGCTTACTGGTCAGAATTAAAATCTACTGACTTATGATGTTAACTAATTTGATGACAAGATGATGAGGTGTCTAACAGAGTGCTCCAGGAATCTGTCTTTGTCATTGTTCTGTTCAACAATTTTAACAATGACTTGGCTTATCATTCTCTCAAACTCTTCTTTTTTCTTAACTTCACTGTTAACTGTTAAAGGAAGCATCATTTTCCCAGTCAGGTTCATAATCTAGGTGTGATTCTTGATTTCTTATTCTCTTTCATTCTCAGCCCTCTAGTCATGTCAGATTGATCTTCCTATGTGCAGATTTGGCCTTGTCATTCTTCTATTCAGTCAACTTCAGTGGCTTCCAGTCCCCTTAAAATATAAATTCTCCTTCCATAACCTGCCTTCCCTTAAGGCTTTCTAGTTGTTTTAGTCCTTACTTCCCCCACATACTGTGGAATCCAGTGACACCGGCATCCTTACTGTTTCTCACAGGAGACACTCCCTTCCTTGCAAGATGCTAGTCTTGACCTGTGTCTTGGCGTGCTCTCTGCCTTCTTCATCTGTGCCTCTTGGCTTCTCTGACTTTCTTGAAGAGCCAGTTAAGACCTCACTTTTAGGAAACTTCCCTATACCCTTTAATTTTAGTGCCTTCATTCTGTTGACTACTTATGTAGTTGTTTTCATGTTGTCTTAGTCATGAGACTATGAGTATCTTGGGAGAAAGGACGTAGTTTTTGTTTTACTTGTTCTTTTTTCTTGAGAGCTTATCCAAGTTCCTGGAACATAGTTGGAGCATAATAAGTGGTACTTGACTGACTGCCTGGGTTGATGGTATAAATTAAATACTCATCAAATTTATGGATGACTTGAAGTGGGAAGGAGTGAGTTAAGTATAACTGGCAGAAATGATCCAGCTAGCCAGTTATAATTTAGTAGAAATAAATGTTTAACTAAACTTGAGTTTAGAAAAAACCTGTGTAATTACAGGAAAGAAAGAAGAAAGAGAAGAGTAAATGTATTAGATAGGAGATGAAAGATAACTGGGTATAGAGTATGAGAATGATTGCCTTCCTTAGGAGGAACATATTTAAAATTATAGTCTTATTATCTGGGTGACTTTGGACAAGACACTTAACTTCTTTGGATCTTAATTTAATTTCCTTATCTGTTGATGAAGAATTTGGAAAGATATTTTTAAAAGTCCCTTCCACCTCTAAATTCCATGATTGTATTTTTCTTTTTCTTTTTCTTTTTTTTTTTTTTAATAGCTTTAAAAAAAATTTTCAAATACATGCAAAGATAATTTTCAACATTCACCTTTACAAAACTTGGGTATCAACCTTTTTTGCCTCCCTTCTTCCCACCTCCTCCTGTGTTGGACAGCAAGTAATCCAGTATAGGATAGCAACAACAAAAAAGGTGAAAATATTATTTTTTCTCACAGGAGACATAGTTTTCATGGTTCTCTTTCTGGAGTGGATGGCTCTTTATACCATGATCATATTATTCAAAAAATAGAGAAACCTAAAAGGGATCTTGGAGATTTATCTATTCTAATTTGTTGTTTTAATAATGAGAAAAGAGAGGTGTTAGATGTGAAAAATTTTTGCCAAAGGTATCATATATAGCAAGTAAGGCTTGAATCCTGTTTTTTTGATTTAAAAAGTCACTGTGTCATATCAAGTTTTCAATCTTTGCATATTACGTAATTATTAATGGTCTTCTGTTCTCTCTAATGTAAATTTTTATTATGAATAGTGCTTCATTTCATGTTGTGTCCTGTACTCAAAAGTATAAGAGGGTAACCATTTTATATATGGGAATGTTGGCACATTCAAAAATGTACCTTTGTACACAAATGTGACTTGATCATTTTTTATAGCTGTGCAGTTGTTGACATAATAGTCTGACAAATTGTTCATACCTTCAAGTTTTTTGCTTTAATTTTATTAGAAATTGTTTGTTGAAGATTATCATGACAGTGATTGTTTTCTATATGCATAGGTATATCTGAAAAGAGTATGTGACCAGATGTTTCTTTCAGATTCACATACAATAACAGTGACTATAATCATAAACCAAAGTCTGTAAGACTATTGTTAGACTTATACTCTTGATGGTTTAGCTCAGAAAAATATTCCAATTACTACATACTGCTCATTAAGTTACTGATAGTAATATCTGAAGTTTATGCTTCAGTGTCTTGAATGTGAAGCACAACCACACATTAACTACTTAAATATCTTGCTGACATTCATTCTTTAAACATATTTCACTCAATGAAGTTGAAGGGTTGGTGGTCCTGCTTTTTTTCTTTCTTTTTTTAATCTTGCCTTTCTTAAAGTTAAGGTGATGTAGAGATTTGGCTCTTTCTTGGGCTATTGGAGGAGATGGGGTAAAGTAGAGTAAAAAATGACAGAAAAATTGTAGCCACTTTGGCATGCATTCTAGTTTAGCTTCTTTCTAGCAAAATATATTGGTAGATATTTAGGATTTTCTTTGTTAAATGATTCACCAAGGAATGGAATATGGGCAGGAGAATTTGAAAGAGCTAGTTAGTGTTTGGTTGGATCTCATATGCTAAAATATGGACAAATGAGACCCAGAGTACTGTTGGACGAGTATATATATCATTGTCGTATCCAATTTGTTTGGATAGCAATAAATTGTGGTTGAATAAATTCACTGAGTTTCAGTTTTTTCTTGCTCTTGAATCCATTAATGAAATGTTAACACAAAAAGAGTACTAAGAAAATGATATTGATAAAACTATATTGGAAGACTTTTTAGAAGTCTATGCAATTAATTGATGCTATTAATAATCACACATAATGAATACTTATCATTTTATAGCCCTTCATTTAGGAATGGAATTTACTCTAATTTTGCCTTTCTATTCTAAGTCTCATAAGTTTGATGTGGATTTTTAGATCCTCATCACTTTAGTATGTCATGGCGATTGTGTGTTATCTATGTTTTAATACTTCATAACTACTTCTGACTGTATAATATCCAGTCTAAGCATTCCCCAGTAATTAATTAGGCTTTGTATGATGTGCTTTCCTGTTCTCTCACCATCTTGGTTGTTCTCTTCTATATCTGCTCCATCTTAGCTCTGTCTTTTCTGAAGTGTTTTGTCCAAAGCTGAATATAGAAAGTTAGCTATTACTTGACCAAGGCAAGTATTTCTAATACTAGATTTATCTTTTTTTTTCCCCCCATAATTTTTTACTTACAAATTAGCTAAAAAGCAAAATAAAATAGAACATCTTTTTGTTCTCTTCAGCATTCGTGCCAGCCTTTTTTCTGGTCTTATTGTTCCAGACACACGTGTTTTTATCATCAATTACTTGTCCCAGCATCTAACCATTGTACATATATTTTTAAAATCCAAGTTTGTGATTTATAATTTATGGCCATTAGTTCACAGAAGTTCCTAGATTAGTCTCAAGGGCTTTTGGTGATGTTCAAGGCCTTTAGACTTAAGAGTTTTTTTTCCCCTAATTTCAAGGTTTCTTTATGTATTTAAGTCTAAAGGGCTGGGTGTTCTTAAATGCCTTGGCCAGGGGATCTATCTACTTTTATACTTTTCCAGCACAATTTAGTTCTAGAAGTTTTTATTTTTTCTCTTGTGTCCTGATTATTCTTGATAGAACTCTTAATTTCAGTGAATCCCAGAATTGACTGATTCTTTTTCCATTGTCCCTTTTTTGTATGTTGATACTTCTCTTTACCCACTCCCAATTCTTTAGCAACATGCTATAAACTACATACTGATTTTTATCCTCCAAGAGGATACTTTATTGTCCTGCAAGGAAAGGAATCTGTTCCTTGATTTAGGAGCCATTTAATCTCTTAAAAGGAGCATATATTCAGGGAGAGATATCCTTATGATTTATTCTCATCTAGTTATTAGTTGTTGCACAAATTGTAGGCAGTTTAACTACAAGTATGGAGGAGAGAGGAATGGTTCCTCAGATCCCCTTAATTTAACCTAGAGAAATGCATGGCTTTCAAAAATGATATATTCTATCCTTAAGACTACCAGGAAGTGACAAACCATTCCATTTATTGCCATGAGCATTTTGACTAGGGAAGGATTAAATAAAGCCACTATAGGATCATCAGAAATAGATTAGGCTAACTAACCTCATTTCCTTTTGGATCATTGGTGAACAATAAATAGCTCTACATTTGTAATCAAACAGGGATAATAGATTTTTGGTCCTTAAATTGCTGGTAATAGCTGTACAAAATTTCATGAACACAAAAATCAAAACATAAAACAAGCAATAATAATTATGATTAATAATAATTGCCCTTGAAATATCCCCATAGTTTGGAGGCTTCTTAAGAAAGGTTCTCTTTTTGATGGGAACACAAACTAGAGGAATTATAACAATTCCTACTGTTGGGATCCTAACAATCAAGTCAGCAAGTATTTATTAAGATCTTACTATGTGCCAGGCACTGTGCTAAGCCCTGGGAATACAAATACAAGTAGAAGGAAAGATAATTCCTCCCATTTAAGAAATATCCTACTCTAATTAGGGAAGGCAATATAAAAAGAAGCTGAAAAGCAGAATTGGTTAGGGGAAGAGAAAGTAAGTACCTGTGTAGGCGACATGATGGAGAAAAATGTAGAATCAGGAGTCGAGCCCAGAGAAGAATGAAGTAGTGACTGGCTTAAGACAGTTTTCTTAAAATGGAGGTTGTGTGAGGAAGAAAGTCTATAGAGTTAAGAGCAAAGCTTAGAGACGTATAAATGAATAAAAAAAACCCAGAAGATCTTAGGCTGAAGGTAGGATGAATAGGTTAAAATTCTTAGTGTTGCTGAATCAGTGGCAGCTATAACCACTAACATTTTAATTGTTATTAGAGAGGGATACTACATTAGATTCTTGTACATATACCCAAGATCCAACACTCCATCCCCAAGCAACAAAAGTATCCGAGTCTACAATATTGGTAATGTATTTTCCTTTTGGCAGAATCATGAAAAACAAAACTTATTAGCATTCACCCATAGTTCTTCCCATAAGTGATATCAGAATTCCACATCATCTTAAGATTTAATCATTTCCTTCTTCCTCTCCAGGAAAGATTATTTGTTATAAACTATCTCTGAAAAAGTCTTTATGTTAGTACTGAAAGAAACTGAGGGTCATAGCTTTTTATGTCCTTTGCTATTCATTCTATGGTCATATTTGCTTCTGTGAAGATGTTTATTGTAGCCTTATAATGCTTGTTCTTGGCTTAATTTTGATCTCTACCCCCCAGTTCTCCAGCTACAGAATCACTTATTGTAGCAGATGATAATATATATTTTTTAGAAGAAATCTATTACATACTTCATAGCAAACTTTTTTTTTTTTTTTTTAAGGTATTATCTGTGGTACCTTTTTCTTTCTCTTCTCTTATCACCGAACCTGGCTCTGTTTGGTTCTCAAGTGAAACCAGAAAAATGGGGGACATCTGTTGAAAGTGGCCTTAACATAGTTAGGACACTGGTTTGTCAGAAGGTCATATAGTTAAAGAGTATTCAGGGCAGAATTATAAGTTCTTTTTAAATTTTCCATACCTTCTAAGTTATAGGTATCTGTAGACTCCCAATTGATTTTAATGACTGCCAGGAAAGTTATCTCATTATTGTTGAATAACTGGGATTCCTGAAATCTTTTTTTTTTTTTTTTTTTTTTTGAGGAAGAAGGATATCATAGGTCTTTTTCTCCAGATTTTTCTAATTATTATTCTGACTACTGCTAGCTTCTACTAGGTAACTTATTGACTTCTATTTCTTGTACTCCTTTTCTCCCTTCTTAGGGGCATCTACATTCCACCTTGCCTTTTCCTCTCAACTGCTCCCCCAAGATAAGTACTCTTGATCCTTGTTTCCTTGATGTCCTTCAGTTCTTTACTGTTTAACTAGCTAATTAGCATATACAAATGGGAGCATTTGGAGAAAATTCACTAGAGGTTACTAAGTCCCCCTAAAATAAACATGCAAGGAGTTGACTTTTTTACACATTGAATGTTTAATTCATTTCTAAAAATGGCTTTTTTCCTCCTACAACAGATAAGTGTAAAACAGGAAATTACTTTTACTGATGTAGCTGAACAACAAAAGAGAGACAAAAAGCAGATTCGAGAGCCAGTAGACTTGCAGAAAAAGAAGAAACGGAAACAGCGTTCTCCTGCAAAGGTAAGAAGCAGCTTAAGGCAAAGGTTTTAACTTATCCATTATAACTTCTGATTGGTCTTCAAAATTTTGTCATATAAATTCCTTTGCAAGGGACTTTCCTCAAGAGTAATAGAATGGAAGCACTTCAGCCACAGGTGAGACATCTGAGATTTTGGTAGCCTTTTTTAACTGGAAGGGAGAGAGGTTGTTGATCATGTCCATGTGCTGTTCTTCTTGTCATCTACATTGATTATTTATCTAGATAGATTATATTTCTAGAAAGAACTTTTCTCCTTAGCTTTCCCCTCCATTTCTTTTCCTAACCTCTACCTTGGACCCCAGTGATGTAAATGCTGCAGCTTGCCTTGTTATTATGACTCAAGAAAAGTATTAGATGATGGCAGGCTATAATCTTCTTCTGTTCCATCTTTATCTTCTTGCCAATTTCCATACTTTCTTTCCATCTCCTATTTGATATCTTTACATCTTTTCCTCTTCAATCTTCTTCCTTTTCCTTTTATATGTCCTTTTCTTAACTTTTCTCTCTTGTATCTCCATTTCTTTGTACTTCAACAAATTGGCTAATGAAAACCAGAACCAGTTCTCTGGTTAATAATTTGTTTTTCCTATGTTGAATATTTTTCATAGCTTCTATAAGAAATAAGATTGATATTTGCAGTAACTCAAAACTAATTATTTTGAAAAATTTGAGGATCACTGAATTGTTTGTCAATTACATGTGATTAATTCCATAGAAATTATTATAGGAATTTGATGACATCCTGTAATTCCTAGACATTTCTTGTATTTTATGTGTGTATTTATATGTGTGTGTGTGTGTATACATATAAAATTTGATAGGACATTAAGTACTCTACCTTTCTTCCCATATCTCAACAGACCCATTATATGATACTCATCTTTTTGGAGGGCTAGTTTGCATTTGTGATTCATCAAATTAGTGAATTTGTGACTTGAGATTCATTTGGGGATAAAAAGATTATTTTTCTGTGGGGTAAAATTATGCTTTGAAGACTAAAAAAATCCTCATCATAATAGTGAACTTTCCTCCGTCCCCCCATTCTTTTTTCTTTATTAAAGCTTTTTTATTTTCACAACATATGCATAGATAATTTTCAGCATTCACCCTTGCAAAACATTGTATGCCAGTTTTTTCCCTTTTTTTCCACCTTGTTCCCTAGATGGCAAGTATTCCATATATATATTAAATATGTACAATTCTTTGATATATATTTCTACAATTAACATGCTACACAAGAAAAATCAGATCAAAAAAAGAAAAAAATGAGAAAGAAAACTAAACAATAGCAAGCAACAAAAAAAAGTGAAAATACTATGTTGTGGTCCATGCTCAGTCCCCACAGTCCTCCTCCTGGACGCAGATGACTCTCTTTATCACAGGACTATTGAAAGTGGCCTGAATCACCTCACTGTTGAAAAGAGCCACATCCATCAGACTTGATCATCACATAATCTTTAGTAATTAACTTTTATATAGTTCTGACTCTTAAGTCAGGCATTGTGCTAATTGCTTTACAATTATTTTATTATTTGACCATTCTAACAAGCCAGGGAGGTAGGTGTTCTTATTATTTTCATTTTACATATGAGGAAACTGAGGGAAACAGAGGCTAAATGATTTGCCCAGGGTCACATAGCTATTAAGGATCTAAGGCTAGATTTTATCTTAGATCCATCCAATTCCAGGCCCACAATTTTATCCACTGTGCCACCTAGCTATACATTTATTTTTTTAAGAAGTCAGTGTCTAAAATACTAGTAGCCCCTTAGTTCACTGTTAATGTAGGAGGAAATACAGATTTGTGTGTGTGTGTGTGTGTGTGTGTGTGTGTGCGCGTGTGTGCGCGTGTGTGCGCGTGTGTGTGCGTGTGTGTGTGTGCGTGCGCGCGCACGTGCGCGCATGCAGGTAGGTAGATGTTGAGGATAAAAATATGAAAAGTGAACCAATCTCTACTTGTAACATGTTTACCTTCATTTAATAAAACAACTAAGTACCCTTTGTGTGACAAAACCAAAACTAAAAGTGAAATGTTTTTTCTCTTAAGGTACCTGAATTCTTCAGAGGGAAACATTTGCTTATAAGCCAGAGGTTATTAAATTTTTTTGCTTTGTGAGTCTATGGATACTTTCTTAGAATAATGTTTTTAAATGTATAAAATATAGAAACCAAGAAATAAAAAACAGTTATAAAAATATTTTCCAAAAAGACCTCTGGTTAATCTCCACTATAAGTAAATGTGAAATATATGTAAAATAAATTCAAATTGATTTTGGGAGTGAGCACTAGCATTGGATCTACCTAGGCAGGGCAGTGGACAGAAATGTGAGCTTACATCCTTACTCAAATACTTAATAACTGTGTGACCCTGAGCAAGTCATTAGACCTTTCATGGTCTCAGTTTTCTCATCTGTAAAATTATGGAGTTGGCCTTAGACCCCCTTGAAAACTTTTTAAGATCTAAACTTATGTTTTCATAAATGGGGAACATCATGAAAAACCCTAAGGAGTGATATTACTTGAACTGAGCTCTGAAGGAAGCTAAAGATTGAGGTGGAGGTGAATTTTTCTTTCTTTTTTTTTTTTTGGAGGCAGGGGTTAAGTGACTTGCCCAGGGTCACACAGCTAGGAAGTGTTGTGTCTTGAGACCAGATTTGAACTTGGGTCCTCCTGAATTCAAGGCTGGTGCTCTATCCACTGTGCCACCTAGCTGCCCCAAGGTGGAGGTGAATTGTAGTGAACGTTAGACATTTACAGAGAATGAGATAGGGGAAAATTAGACTGTGCAAAGGTATGGAGATGATATGGAGATAAGGGATAGGATTTTGTGAGTAAAGAATAGCAAGTTGGTCAGGTTGACTAGAATGTGTGATGCATAAAGAGAAGTAATAGATAATAATATTGGGGAAGTATATTGGATTCAGATTTTTAATGCCAAATCCAGAGCTTGCATATTATTACCCTAGAGGCAAAATTGCAGCTTTTTGAGTAGGGAAGCAGCCTAATTATGCCTATACTTTAGTCATATCAATTTGGCTTGTCTATTTTACTAAAGGCAGTGGACAGAAATCTGAGCTTACATCCTTACTCAAATACTTAATAATTGTGTGACCCTGAGCAAGTCATTAGACCTTTCATGGTCTCAGTTTTCTCATCTGTAAAATTATGGAGTTGGCCTTAGACACCCCTTGAAGGCTTTTTAAGATCTTAAACTTATGTTTTCATAAATGGGGAACATTATGAAAAACCCTATGGAGTTTGACTATTGTGTGGAAGATGACACAAATTAATTTTGCCCATAAGAGTAGTCAGAAGAAAATGATTAAGAAATGTATTGTGGAAGTATGATGGTCAAGACTTGGCAACTTAGTGGTTTTATTTATAGGAGCAGAAGAAATTGAAGAGTGAGAAATGACTCTAAGGTTGTGGATCTGAGTCACAGGGTTATAAGACTAGAAGGATATTGATGACTTCTATAGAAATAGTAGGTTTAGAAGGAAAGATGATACGACTTGTTTTGGACATAATTGACTTCATATGACATCCATTTGAAAGTGGCCATTAGACACAGAATATGATGCAAGCCTAAGACCCAGGAGAAATACTAGGGCATCATCTATATAGAGATGATAATTGAACCCGAGGGAGCTGATAAGATTAGAGTGAGAGAATGTAAATAAAAAGAGTAAGTAACCCTTTTAGAACCCCCCCCCCCAAAAAAAAAAAAAAAACTAAATTTGTTTTTTGTTCTTTTGAGGTGGTGTCAACCTGGAAGAGTTTTGTAGTTTCCTCAGGGACCTATGGTTTACCTTGTGCCGTTTAACATTTTTATCAGTGACTTGCATAAAGATATAGATCGAATATTTGTTAAATTTGCAGATGTCCCAGAACTGAGAGGTAGCATGTTAGATGATAAGAGTTTTGATTCAAAAAGCTATAATGTGGATCCAAATCAAACAGCAAAAATGATATATAAATGGCAAATCTTATACTTGGCTTTAAAAAAAAAAAAAACAAAACAGGCAACTTTGCAAGTAAGAGATGGGAAGGTATGGCTGAATATACCAGTGGGCCTGTAAAAAGATCCTAGTTAGTTTAGTATTATGTGATAATAAGTGTAGAGTGCAATCAAATGATAGAATTCATTTAGTTCAACTTTCTCAATTTATAGTGGACAAAATTGATTTGCCTAGGATCACAAAGTAATTATTCTGAAATTTCTCAGGCCCTTTGACTACCAGATCTGTTCTCTTTCTACTCTTGAATAAATTTCCTTTTATTTAGGTGAATGGAAACTCGGTGTGAGTCAGCAGTGTAAAATTAGAACCCCCCAAAAAAGTGAATGTGATCATCTTAGTCTGCATTAAAAAAAACCTAATACTCAGAGTAAGGGAAATGATAGTCTTACTGTATTCTGCCTTTATTAAATCACATCTGGAATGTTATGTTTTGACCACATTTTAACAGTTTATCAGTATTCAGAGGAGGGCAACCAAGCATGCTCACATGAAGATCATTTAAAGAAACATAGAATGTTTAGCTTGAAGAAGAAAAGAATTAGGGGGAAATATGATAAACTATTAAAGTTTTTTGAAGTGTTGCCTTGTGGAAGAAGCATTATTCTGTTTAACTGTAAAAACAATCTAGAAACTTTTCATGGCTAAGTTGCTGAATAGAAAAACAGCCCTGATGTAAGGAAAAATTTCCCAGCAGCTATTCTGGAGAAGAATGGGCCAGTATGTAGAATATTAGTATGTTCGTTAGTAGATATCTCCACGTAAAAGCTGAATGATCATTTGCTAGGAACATTGTTTTAGAGGTAATACTTGTTCAGGTATAGCTTAGATTTGCTGACCTTAGTGCCTTCCAACTCTTAGAATCTATGATTTTGAATGAGTGAATTAATAAGATATCTGCCCTCAAGGATCTTACTTTCTAAAAGGAAGAGATTGCACTTAACAGTAGTGGCCAGGAAGGAAGATTCAAATTGGATAGTGACTGGAGCCATTGGAGGTAGGGGATTGGTGAACCTTCATTAGCAGTGCTATAATTGATTTGATTATGGATCTAGAACTGAAAAGTGTTTGTAGTTGGGTGGAAGATTTGAATAGTGGAAAGATGGCTGAAGAATAATAAAACGGAAGTTGTATAAGTTTAAAATTATGCTGATGTTTTACATGTAATTTCCTGAAATTAAGGGTCATTTTTAAAAATGGTATTCAGTAGGCAAGATTTGTGGTTTGATTTTCAAGAACTTGCTTCACAAATGTGTTTGGCTTACTGTTTCTAAGGAGCTTTTACTGATCTTGATTTTTGAAAAATCACTGCCAAGTGAAGAGACAGAAGAATGTGTTAACCTTGACCTGATTGTCAGACTTGCAACTCAATAATCTTTGCTTGTTTGATAACTTAAAATAATTTAAAATTCTCAGTGAGTGGTATTTTCATTCTGTTTTGAAGGCTCAGTATTTTTCCATTTCGTTATTATAAAGTCTGTATCAGTTATAGACTTGTATTTCTCATTTGCATAGTTATGCCATAATGCATACTTTGAATCCTGATATCGTTATGTTCATTCTATTGGAATTGGGAACCAGTATGTAAAGCATGATTATAAAAATAATAACAGTCCCATCAGAACTTATACATACACATAGGATCGTAGGTTTAGAATTATAAGGGATCTTACAAGTTATGTGCTCAAATCCCCTCATTTGTAGAGGAGAAAATGAGCAAAAAAAAATTAAATGACTTACCAGAGGTCACACAGGCAGAATAGACAAATAAGCATTCTAATTTGGTTCCTTTCTCTCTAACTTCAGGATTCCAGGTTCTAGATAAGTATTTTGTTTTGATATCTTAGTAGTTTAGGTCTTGGCACATATTTTTGGAACTCTTGCTTTTAGAACTTTTGATGTTCTTCAATAAATTTGATTTCTAGAAACAATCATTAACTTTGAAAGTTTGTTGATTATCAGATGGCAATACTGTTTTGGATTGTAAATGGATGTTATTGTAATTTATTGAGACCAATTACCTTGGGTTACTATGAAAGTAATTTTCAAAGGTGTTTTTAGGAATGGCTGCATCTTTAGTTATAAGGATATAACTGGCATATGCACAAATGCTTTGAAAAATTGTAAAATACTGTGCAGATTCTTTTCCTCTAAAATCAACAATTTTTTAACTTTATTTTTTTAATCAGTGGCACTTAACATCCACTCAGTCTTTCTTAGCATTACTTTTAAATTCTTTTCCTCTTTCTCTATCTCTTTGGTTTTTAAAGCTTGTTAATAGTTGTCTCTGGAATAGCTTTGCTATTTATGCTATTTCGATACCTTTTTTATCTAAGACTGATCTTTTTAAGTCAGCAGACTTGGGTTTAAGAAGACTGACCTTTATCACTGGTTTGAGTTTGATCTTGAATCACTTATAGGCCTTAGTTTCTTCTTCTGAACAATGGAGATATTTATTCTTGTATGAAATATGTGATGGAATTGTGAGAATGTTGATATATAAATTGTTAAGCAAAATAGAATTATGAAATATTTTTTTATTAGTGATAAATATGATCTCAGATAACCAACTTTTTCACATTTTTCAGTTAAAATGAAACACATATAACAATGCCATTATGGTATTTTAACTTGTTTTTTTGATAGATAGCTTTCTAAAATGCATTGTATAAGAAGAGTACATAGTAAACATAATTTAACCATTTCTTATTGCTATAAATTATGAACATTAAGTATATATTGTATCATATACATAGACTATCAGTTTTATTCGGATCTGTACCAAATAGACTTAGATTGTTATGCTTTTTAGTTCTTTGACTATATTGTTCTCCTTGAAGTTATTGATTCTAATCTGTTATGATATAGAGAAACAAATAATCATGCTTGTAAGAAGAAAGTATAAAGTAAATATATATTGGTATTGTATGAAGGCCTCCCTTCTTGGTAAAATTCATGAATTTTTTGAGCTCTCTTTTGGCTTCTCTGAGGTTGTTTTATGGTTCCTTTCTGCTTTTGCATTGTGTTCTTGGAGAGTTATTGTTGCTAGATAAATGAGGAGTGCATAGAGAGATATTAATACAGTAATTTGATTTTACTTTTCAATTCTGGTAGCTTGCCTATGTGGTATTGAGAAAGCCATTATACTTGAGTTTGATTATCTGTAAATTATCTCAAAAGAATTCTATGAGTATTGACTAAATTTACAAAATGTTTCCTTATATATAAGTAGCATACAAATAATAATTCTTATTGTTATCTTGCCCTAAAATTTCAAAACAATTTAAAATTTTCATAACAATATAACTTCATAATATAGTATAAAGTGCAATAAACATTTTTGTTTACTGTTGTTTACCCTGACATGTTCCTTTTCCATTAAAAGTAAGACCTAAAGATATGTCTGTTATATTAACCTAGTTTTAATAGTGGATTGGTTATAACTTAACAGTGAACTTGAGGAAGAACAAGATATTTACAGGTGTAGAAACTACTGCCCATCTTGAAAACCTGATTGATGCCTCTTCTCAGCTTCTGTTGTTGTATTGTCTTAGAATTTCCTAATGAGAACACTTTTTTGATAAAGATTTGTCAGCCTAATCTTTGTAATATTTGGAGGACAAGGAAAAGAAAGTGTATGAGGAATTAAAGTGTTGCATAAAAATGCGGCAATACTTTTTTTTCCAATATATAGTACAACATAAGCATTTCATAGATGTATGCTGAATTTTAGAAATGAAAGTGTCAGTATAAGTGAAAAGTTTTAGATAATGGTGTTAATCCATTAAGTTTAAATTAATTTTGATGCAACTCTCTCTAAAATGTATTAATCACTCCCCTAATTTAATAAACTAGAATATACAGAATATAATCTAGCCTTTTCTTGATAACTAAGTCATTACAACAAACAACATTTACTATTTTGCTTTTGAATTTAGTAATGTCACCAAACTTACCTTGTTCTTTGGCAGAATTGCCCTCCATTGATGTCTTATGGATTATAGTTTTGTTCTTTCCAGTCCTAGTGGCTATTGAGTTGCTTTAAGACTTAATTTAGTTGCCTTTTAGCTAAATCTTATGAAGTAGAATGTTGTGCATTTTTAGTTAATAATACCTTGGGCTATTAGGTGTTTGTTGCTCCTGTGTTTCACCTTGTGAAACTTGTTTCACAGCAGATACTCTTCTTCCCCTGCAATCTTTGATTGAATTGGATTTATTTTGGAGTACAGTGAGTCTTTTTATTTTTTTAATATTTCATAATTTTTGAGATTTCCTAAAGTCTGATTGTTAAGAAGGATGTTTAAGTAAATTTGATCATTAGTAAAATAATCTGAAGCATTTAAGGGAGGGATGCTAAAAGAGAATGGTAACCTATATATGGATTGGGTAAGTATTACTGGGGCTACTTAAATTGGTTAAGGAATAAAGGGCTACTAAAGTTAACCAAGGACAGTGAAGTCAGTATGATGATAATTTCTCTGGTTATCATTCAAATATCCTACATATAGTTAAGTTTTGTTAAGTTTGTCATTGCTTTTAAATGTAAAGAAATAACAAAATTGAATATTAAGTAGCCTTTAATTCCTCTAGAGCATGAGGCAAAGTTTCTTAAAGAAATTGAACTTAATTTTGTTGTTATGTATGTAGATATTTTTGTTTTTGAGGCTTGTAGCTGAATTTGCATAGATTGATTTGTATTTAGCATTGAAAACTATATACCTTGTTTAAAAATTATTTAGTAAGTAGGGGATCTTGTTTTATTTACTAGTGTTGATAAGGTGTTAGGGAAATGTTTTTGCCCATTAAGGTATGATAGACTAGGAAACCTTCATCTGAAGAAAAAAAAATTGGTAGGTATATGAAAAATGATGTTTGAGTTGGAAATTGCCCTGAGAAAGCCTGTCTATGAATATAGGAATTAATAATTGATTAGCTAAAGTTAACATAGTAGGCTTTTTGGTGTTTTTTTGTTTTTGTTTTTTTCTGTTGCTTTATAAATACTGGCTTTATTTTTAATATTTGTCAACAATATTTATGATTCTATATATGAATGATTTAAAATGATAAGTATTAAATCCCTATTATGTGCCAAGCATAATGAGATTTTTATTTATAACATCTTTTTCTCAATTTTCCATGCTAAAGGAAACCTGCCCATGAGGCCTTCATAACAGGCACCACACTTTATCCAATAATAGGGTCCAGAATTTAATTAAAACCCTTAGGGAGATTATTTTGTTTGCAATTATAAATTATGTACATATACATATATCAAGTTAGAAAAGGATAGAAATTGTATAACATCCACTACCATTCTTTTTTGAAACTTTGGTATGCCAACACTTGCAAAAGGAAGGAATTGACACAAGTACTTTGCTTTCTCTACCATGGTACTTTAACAATGGTACCCAGCATCTCTCAAATAGCCATTTGTCCAGTACCTTAGAAGAGAAAATGGTGCTTGATTGATATGGATAATAGTGGGTCATATTATGAGTTAGAAAGCCTTAAGTATAATATAGTTCTTCTTTTTAATAGCTTTTTATTTACAAGATAAATGCATAGGTAATTTTTCAGCATTGACAATTGCAAAATCTTTTGTTCCAACTTTTCCCCTCCTTCCCCCAGATGGCAGGTTGACCAATACATGTTAAATATGTTAAAGTATATGTTAAATACAATATATGTATACATGTCCATCCAGTTATTTTGCTGCACAAAAAGAATCAGACTTTGAAATAATGTACACTTAACCTGTGAAGGAAATAAAAAATGCAGGCAGACAAAAAATAGAGGGATTGGGAATTCTATGTAGTGATTCATAGTCATCTCCCAGGGTTCTTTTGCTGGGTGTAGCTGGTTCAGTTCGTTACTGTTCTATTGGAACTGATTTGGTTCATCTCATTGTTGAAGAGGGCCACGTCCATCAGAATTGATCATCAATCATATAATGTTGTTGAAGTATAATGATCTTCTGGTCCTATTCATTTCACTCAGCATCAGTTCATGTAAGGCTCTCCAGGCCTTTCTGAAATCATCCTGCTGGTCATTTCTTACAGAACAATAATATTGCATAATATTCATATACCACAATTTATTCAGCTGATCTCCAATTGATGGGCATCTATTCAGTTTCCAGTTTCTGGCCACTATAAAGAGGGCTGCCACAAACATTTTGGCACATACAGGTCCCTTTCCCTTCTTTAGTATTTCTTTGGGATATGAGCCCAGTGGTAGCACTGTTGGATCAAAAGGGTATGCACAGTTTGATAACTTTTTGAGCATAGTTCCAAATTGCTCTCCAGAATGTACAATATAGTTATAAGAAAGAATTACAGAGGCCAGGAGAAATAAGAAAAGGTACAAAATACAAATAATTCATCTTAGAAATTTTAGACTGATTTTTCTTTCACCATTTTAGACAACCTTCATTGTTTTTCCCCAGTAGAATAACACTTTCAAAAGATATTTCCAAAGATGTTTTAATGTACTGCATTTGAATCAGAGGAAAGGTTGAATTGAAAATATGAAAATAGAAAATTACTGAAAATACTTGTCAGGTTTACAAGTAAACTAGTTTCTCTGCAAAATTTAGTCATTTTGTATTACATATTGGATCTGTAGTACTGTACTTGTTGGAGTCTCCTTAAAAGAGTTTTTGCAGGTAAGACCACATCCCTTTCAAAGGATTTAGTTCTACAAAGAGATAGGTTTTCTTTGCTTTTGCTCTCTCCCACAGAAGCCAGATTAGATTTATAATTAGATTTATAATCAGCATATTTAAAGCAACCACTGTACTTCTTTAGTTTTTAGGGGGGTTTTGTGTGTATATCATTTTCAATGGATAATTTAGTGGATTAAGTATTTACTTTTTGCTGAAATAGTTTGGAACAGTGTTTCATAAATAGATTAGTCATCTACTCTTTGTTGTCATTTGGTCATACTGTTAAATTTCATATTACTATGTTGATATTGTGGTAATATTACATAGTACTGTGTGACTTTAAAGTGGTTAAATTTTTTTGAAGCTGACTGGCTAGAGATGAAACTGCATTTTTTTTTTTTTTTTCCTGAGGGTGGGGTTAAGTGATTTGCCCAGGGTCACACAGCTAGGAAGTGTTAAGTATCTGAGACCAGATTTGAACTCGGGTCCTCCTGAATTCAAGAGTGGTGCTCTATCCAAGGCGCCACTTAGCTGCCCCTAAACTGCATTCTTACTTCAGGAAATTGTATGACATTACTGTTCTTCTCCCCATACTTTGGTGATTAGGCCTTAAAGCATTGTGGGCCAGTGTAGCAGTTTGCCTAGGTCTCAACTGTCCTGTTTAATTTGCTTGTTTGTTCATTAGATTAGTTGCATTAAATCAATAGATTGTATTCTCCATCTGAGTTATAAGGTAAATTTTTAAAATTTAAATTTCTTGTATCCTGCTCTTTTCTTCCTCCTTCCATGTTTGTGTGGGGAAGTCATGACTTTGTTTTCTGAAAGTCTCAGCTTGTCACCCCCATGTGACTTTTTCTGATCTAAGTATCTTCTCATTTATTCCGCTGTCTAGTTTTTTAATTGCTGTCGTTTTAAACTTCTTGTCTTTCTGTTATTTTTTTCCAGTCTGCTTTTTCAAATAGAGTTTGCTGTGTAAACATTTGATAACCTTAATCTGTTTAGAGACATTAAACTATTGTTCCTCCAGGGAACCTGCTCCCATAGCAATGTCTCCCTAGAGCCCAGATCAGTCTGAATCCTAAGATTCTTGGATATACCATCTTGATCCTCTCTCTGTCCTTTCTTCCCACTGCCTAAAATATCTTAGGAATTTTGGTAACAACAACTCAACAAGCCTGAGGTAGCCCTAGGTCCTGTGTCAGACTAGATTCCAGACCCAGCATCAGAGTGACTGAAAAGTAAACTCACAGATAAGAGGCTTCTTATCAAAGTGTACTTAGTTTCATTTAGTTTCTTAATGATTCTGTGCACTGCTGCCAGATTTATTTTATAAAAACTACTTTTGTGTCATCCTTTGGCTCAAAATCCTTTAGTTGCTTTTTCTTTTTGGAGGGATAAATTCCTAATTTCTTAGCCTGATATTCAAAACTCTCCAAAATTGGTCCCATGTCCCTTTTCAGTGATTTTTTTTCCCCACTTCTTCCCAACTGAAATTTGGCCATTTTTATTTCTATTCACTTTGCTCAAACTTGCTACGCACAGTCCTTTGCTGGCACTGTTTCTCCATTTGTATTGCTCCTTTCTTGACTTTTCTGCTTCCTAAAAATCTTCCTATTACTTAAGGCCTTATCAAAGACCTATTTTTCCTTTGACCAGTACATCTGACAATGATCATTCTTTCCAGTATCTATACTCAAGTTGTACTATATGTACCATTCATTTGGTACTTAAGCTGCTTTGAGCAAAACCATATATTACTTTCATATCTGTATGTCATGTGTCCCTGTTAAGGTAGAGAGGGATCATGCTCATATTTTCTAAAAGAATTGCTATATTTAGTGTTAAATAATAGTGTTGAATAAATAAATGAATTGTATCAAGAGTCATACAAAACTATAGGCTTTGATGAGATCAAATTCTTAGACATCTGAGTCAGTAGAATCTCAGATTTCTACTGAAATTCAAGATTGTATAACTTACACAACTTCCATTTAATTTTTAGGTGGGTAATAGAAAAAGTAAAATTGATAATCATTTGGATAAAAGAACTTATCTTTGTTAATGTTTCTGATATATAGGATTGTTGGGCTCTGCTGTATTGTTTTAGAGAGTTGTGAATTTTGATTTTGTATTCCAAGTATCAAGCATTGTACTTCCAAGATACAAGATTTTTGATTTGAGTGGATGTGAGAATTTGGTTTTTTTTGTTTGTTTGTTTGTTTGTTTTGTTTTTTTTTCCCCTGAGGTTGGGGTTAAGTGACTTGCCCAAGGTCATATAGCTAGGAAGTGTTTAAGTGTCTGAGACCAGATTTGAACTTGGATCCTCCTGAATTCAGGGCTGGTGGTCTATCCACTGCGCCACCCAGCTGCCCCTGAGAATTTGAAATTGAAATCAACAACACAGTTAAACTGGCCAAAAGCACCCATCATTCAAGATATGTGAGCTTGAGAGCTGTTACCTAGCCTATGCTCATTTATTGTTCTAGTTAGTTTTTTATTCTCTCTCTGAATTTTAGTGCATCTTTACATTTCAGTGTAGTTCTAGTAATTCTGTCAGGGTAGTTGAGGAAAATGTTTTTCTTTCACATTCTCTGATGACCATTGATTGTTCTGCACTGAAATAGATAACATGACTTTTTTTTTTTTTTTTTTTTTTAGATTAACATTTACTTGTGTAAATTTTCAGAACTTTTTTCTTTCTTTCTTTTTTAAAAATAGATCCTTACAATAAATGAGGATGGATCACTTGGTTTGAAAACCCCTAAATCTCATGTTTGTGAGCACTGCAATGCTGCCTTTAGAACGAACTATCATTTACAGAGACATGTCTTCATTCATACAGGTATTTCTTTCTTAAAATGGGCTCATGGTGATTATTTTTTTTCATCAATAATGATAAAAGATTTGTTCTTAGAAAATATTTCTAGTTTGTTTTAAATGTCATTTCTAAGGACTTACTAACTTGATACCTAAACTTAAATATTCTGTGTACGCAGGTGTCAGAAGTATTTAAATATACCAGTATCAATTAGCGGTGAGAAAATGGAGAAGGAGGGAGGGGAAACAAACCATTTGGTATAGATATATAAAATGACAGAAATAATGTTTTGTATATTTTTCTCCCTTTATGAGAAAGGAAGGGGAAATTTATAGCTCAGTTGCTATAATTAATTCCTATTTATAACGTGTTCTTGATACTTACTTAGCTTGATGTCTTTTTGCTTAGATAAGTAAATAAAAATGCTTATTCTCTCCCAAATCTAAATTCAGTTTTATGCTAGTCCCTTTGTCTCCTTTAAGGAAATTAGATCCATTTAAAAAAAAAATCACATTTAGTATGAATTGTCAGATCTGAGAAAAAAAACTTGAGAGGAAATGAGATCCTATATATATAGGTAATGAAAAGTGTCTAGGATTTGTGAGAGAATGAGTTATAATTTACTTAAGTTTAGATTTCTAGAACAAATTCTTCCTGTAAACTATTAATTCCAGTAACTAATTTATGGATGTCAAATTATTTTAAGGTGAAAAACCATTTCAGTGTAGTCAATGTGACATGCGTTTCATACAGAAGTACCTTCTACAGAGACATGAGAAGATTCATACTGGTGAGTGGCATCCTCATTAGAAACATTTAAATATTGTTAGCACTAAATTAGAAAAGGTTTTGCAGAAAGTATCAAAAGTAATATAATATTTTTGTTTATAAGTCTTATTGTTAAGCTTAAAAGATGGGCTGTATTGTCCTTTTATTCCCCTTAAATAAGCATATTTTGACTTTTAAATCTCTGCATGACATAAATCATTAAATTATTTTGAAACAAGATTCCATGGTAACTAATATACAATATAATGACCAAAGAAATGTTTAAAAAGTGATGGTTATTTCATTGAATTTTTCAAAACATTTCAACTATGTAAGATTTTCATTCATGATCATTAGAAACAGAAAAACTACTTCTGGAGGGACTCTCAAGGTCATTTCATCCAATTTCATTTTGCAGATTAGAATCAAGTGTTCAGAGAGGTTAAGTGATTTGTCCAAGGTCACACTGCTAGTTTGTGAGGGGCAGAGTTTAAATAAAAATATAGATCTCCTCCATCTGGTGCTCTTATCATTTATCTTCTTTCCTCCAATTAGCTTTGTGAAATTCAAAAGGCCAAAGCCTCAACATGTTACATAATATGAATGTTTTAGCCCACTCTATGACTGTACTTTGACTTAGTAATAGAACATTTCAGAAAAATTGGATGTGAATCACTTACGGATTGAATTTGATTTTCATTTTGATCACCATTGGCCAGTGGCTTTTAATATTGAGCTTTATGCTTTTCAGCCACTTAGTTAATCATCTATAAACAAACATTTGAGAAGCTTAGGGAAGGTCATCCTTTTAACACAAGAGTAAAAAACCCTTTTTTTGTGTCATGGACTCTTTGACATTCTTGGTGAAGCCTATGGATCACTTCTCAAAGCAGTGTTTTTAAATGAATAAAATACATGGAATTACAAAAAAAGACAATTATGTTGAAATAGTTATGAAAATATTGTGGGATGTTTTTAAGTTCAGGTTCCAGGTTAAAAAGCGCACACCTTTGTTTAAAGGAACTTTTTGGTAATCGTTTATATGTGATTGTCTACCTTTTAATTTATTTGGTTTATCCATTTGGATTTTAATTTTTGAAGTTTTCATATTTTCAGGGAACACTCAAAAACATTTGAAATAAATGGTTTTAATTTGTCTACAATTGTGTTTATGCATTTATTTGTAAAAACCAAGTTTCATAAATTGTTTTGTCATTTTGTTGCATGACTTTTTGATACCTTTCTAAGCAGGGTAAGACCTATTTAGATTTGATGCCACATTCTTGGGCTCTGTTGAATAACTATACTTTTGTTTGGTTGTACCATTATAAATTGATCTTGTTAGTGATATGTGTGCAAATTTTGGAAAATTAATTGAGTAGAGTCATTGTGTGTGCAGATGTGTGTGGTCTGTGCAGAACTCTGTGTGTAGTCTGTGCAGATAATCCTATTTATTCATTAGACTTCTCAAATCATACTTCCAGCAGTCCAGTTGAAGAGGATAGTCGCATAGAAGCATCTTTTCCTTTCATTTTTCTTCATCTTCTTTGTCCTTGAAACAAAGAGATGTGAAATGTAGCTGCTTGGACATGAGCTCCAAGAAGACGATTTTAACTCATCACTTTATTTAGTTAGATTGTTTTGCACATCACTCAGTCTTCAATTCTCAGTTTTAGTATTATTTTGAAAAACTGAACATTATATTTTTCCTTTTAAAAAATGCTTTTAAATGTTAACAGTTAAAATATTAAGAAGGAACTATTTTGCCCAGTGGGGGAAAAAACCCAGTGCCTTTTGGAAATGTCTTTTATCTCCTTTTTTTCCCCTTTTACTTTCTTGCCTTGACTCTCACCATAGATAGTTTCAGAGTTTTCTGTATTAGAGATAAGTATTTGCTTTGTGTTAGGGATCTTCAAAATATTTGTTTCCCCAAAATTTAATTTTTACTTTGATTGTGTGTGAAATGAATATTTACTTTTTGGAAGATCACAAGTTGACCTATGACCAGACCTCCCTTGGATAATTTGCATGTTCTCAGTAGAACCATACCAGTCTCAATTTGTGGGCTTTATTGCTCTGGGACTTAGTAACATGGAGACAAGAAAGAGGAAGCAGTGAAGTAATTTTCTTATAATTGGAAGAATCTGAAAACCTGGCTTATAATAAATTTGGACAAAAAAGAAGATGAAAGGTACAGGAGGGTACCAGCATGATTTGATTTTACCATAGTCCTTTAAGAAGATTTCTTTCAGAATAGTGCTTTTTACCTTTGCATACATTTTCCTCCACACGAGGTAATTGTTATTACTGAGAGCATAGTTTTATCACGCCCTACTTTTTTTTTTTTTTTGGTATAAGTAATATAGCAAGTAAAAGCTTGATTAAGATACCAAAGAGGTTATGATTGTAGGCCCATTGATAGGTTTTTTGGTAGAATCTTGTCTTGCTGATAATTTTTCTACTCTTTGTTGGTCCAATGCTTTGCCCATCTTTTAAACTAAAGTATCTCATTTGATCACTATAATAATGAGTTTAATGATGGATACATACATTTACTGAAATTTGTCTGGTAGTGAAACTGACACCAAAAGATTTCATGTATATTAACTGCTGTTTCCTTTAAGGTAGACAATAAGACACCTGCTAAGTCTCTTTGAAAATACAAAATGAAAGAAAAAAAAAAACAACAAATATATCTTAGAAGTCTTCAATACATATTTTTGCTTCCTCACCTTTCCTCTCCCCACCTTCATAGCCTTACCATAGCTACATGTACACAATTTCTCCTTGTTTTGCTGTGAACTTCCCCTTTTATTCTATCTTTCCTTCTCCCTACTTTCCAGTGTTAAATATAAAATATTCCAGATCACTGAATATATAGATATAGTTAATTCCTTGCCAATTGCTTAAAGCTTTCAAAAAAGGAATTACAAAACATTGTAAAGACTTCTGTGTGGTCTTTACGCCAGAACTTTGTTTAATTCAATATCCAAAGCAGATTTGATTTGTAGATAGGAAACTTTTTATAGCATAGCCTAGAAATAGGCACTTCCTTTTCCTAACTTGGGGGTTGATTTTAACAGACTGGGTAGGTACCTTCTTGTATAGTATAATTTCTCATAGGAGCATAGCTTCTAGAACTACAAGTGTTTTCAAAGGCTGTCTAATGCAGATCCTCTTATTCCTGTGGCCCAAAAAAGATAATCTCTCACCCACTAGTCAGGGTCTGAAATTCCCTAAGTTCAAATTACATTCCATTAGTTTAAAGCACCTTCTACTAAAATGTGCTATTTGGAAAGGCATAATATTGTGAAGCTTTTACCAGGTATTTCTCCTTTATTTTCTAATTTCATTGTTTTTTCTGAGGACAGGCTTTTGAGAAGTACAAGAGAGCATGAGGGTCTTTGGTATATGGAAATAGGACTGTAAAGAGCCTTGAATTAGTGAAGGTACACTTTGCCTATTTCAAAATTTTGCTTAGATACCACTGTAGCTTTATTGCTCGAGCACATCCTGAGGTTAAACATTGACCTTAACTGGCAAACATTTACTTTATGATCAGGTGTTTAACTATAAGCCTTCCCCTTTGCAGGCGTTTTCAAAATGCCAAGTAAATAAATAAAGATGACATTCATTTAGAGTCTGTAAAAAGGTTTCATGTTGTCCTACCCATCATGTCATTTTCCTGCATCCAAAGAAACCTCCAGTCTCTTTGCTATTAGAAATCAAAGTAACCTACTTTGATTGAGGTGAAAATAATTTTCCCATATTCTTCTTTTATTTTTTTAAGTTTATTTAACCACCAGATAGTAGGCCGTAGAGTAGTTGTCCTTGTGGTCTGCCTTTATTATTTTTTTAATACCATTCTAACAAGCTATAATTAATTTTCTCTTTTTGTTATATGTTGTATTTTCATAGCATAATAGTCTTTATTCCAGTATATTAATAAGCAAGGGAAGGTTTGTAAAGTGATCTCCCACTTTGTCCTTATTGAAAAAGTATTTTAGAAGTTCATATACCTACAGTTGAGAATGTTCAATACATTTCTTCCTTAGAAAACTCTGCTTTTTTTTTTTTTTTTTTTTTTTTTTTTTTGAGATTTCTGGCTCATATTCATCAAAAACTTTAGTTAGATGTACTGGGAAATATCTATTCTAGGGTTTTCCTACTTCTGTTTATAGCCTGAATTTCATTCACAGCTCCTAAAAAAAACCTGAATAATGATTATTTTAAAAATGAGATGGATCATTAACTTGGATTTGTAGTTTGGCCTTTTTAAACACAGAAATTCCAGTTTTCCTCTCACTTTTTAAAGTGCCAGTTGCTGATTACCTTTTCCCTCACAACAATGGCTTTTATAGAAGACATTTTAAGCCTATTTAGTTTAAAACTTGCAAATTTCAAGGAGCTGAATATTTTTATTTTTTGTGTTCTAGTGAAGATGGATGATATTGCTGTGGACATAAGTTTTAATAATTTGTGCCAAAGGAAAAAAATTAAAATGGATAAATCTTGGAAATTGTGTTAATTACATTCTCTGCCTACATGAAAAATTCACTTAACAAACTTTTTCTTTAAAAGTTTTTGATACTAACTGTAAAAGACACAGGTTAAGCATTGAACTTTAAAGAAATCCTATGCCACTTAATATCTGCTTATTAAGAAAATAAAGAAAAAAGATGAATGTGACATTTATTTGAACTTTATGACAACATATTTATAATTCAGTTTTTTGGGCTGGAGAAGAATAATAAGTTCTGTAGTTATATATTTCTTTCAAGTTTCCTGCTACATTCTTTTTTCTTTTTACCTCTTTGAAGGGAGAAAAGCAGTTAAACAATATTGATTGATATAGTATCCTTATGTGGCAGCATATATCACCTGAACCCATCATCCCCCATTTTCTTAGAATATCTAATCATAGATTTAAAAGGAAAGGCCATCTAGTCCTACTCCTATCATTTTCCAATAGAAGAAATTGAGGTCTAGAGAATAAAATGACTTATTCAAAGGAAAGTATGAACCCATTATTCTCTAATCTCAGAACCAGTATTCTTCCCTCTGCTCTGTCTACAGTTGTGATTCATCATCTGTCTTAGAGATCAAGATTGAATAGTTATTATAATTAACCTGTGATATTATTTTGCAGTTAACATTTGTGTCTACTTAATAAGAAAAGCTCACATTTTTTATAACTCATTAAATGTGTCTCACAATAACCTGAAGGAAGGAGCTAAAAGTATTATCTGTATTACAGACCATGCCTAAGTGTGTAGGGGCGGGTCCAGAAGCCCCCCCCAGCTGTGAATTTTAACATACTTGAAGAAATTGCAAAGCAGCTTTTCCTGATGCAGATGTTGCTTGTGAATTAGGAATGAAAAATTGGAGGCAAGAGGGAAGAGGAGAGAGGTCAGAGAATGGAACTGACTCTCAATTTCTTTGTATTGTTAAAATCCTCTCACATGAAGGGATCAATAGATCTGCTGATCAGAATTAGATCCCCAGCAGCCACTAACAGATTACTCCCATAACAATCTCCATTTTGTAAATGAAAAAACTGAGGCTCAAAAAGGTCAATTGACTTGTCACACAGCTTAATGAAGAAGAAAGGAATCAGGGTGTTTAGAAATCTGTCTAGCTTTCTATTATAAATATTCTACTTATTTTTTCTTTTCTTTTTTTCTGAGGCTGGGGTTAAGTGACTTGCCCAGGGTCACACAGCTAGGAAGTGTTTAAGTGTCTGAGACCAGATTTGAACTTGGGTCCTCCTGAATTCAGGGCTGATGTTCTATCCACTGTACCACCTAGCTGCCCCCTATCATAAATATTCTAAAAGTGATAATGATTGATATTAATGTGGTGCTTAATGAGATTGTAAAGCATTTTGCATACATTGTTTCATGTAATCTTTACAAGCTGTGAGTCAGCTTTTAAGCAGTTCTAGTACCTTCATTTAATAGATGAAGAAACTGAGGCACCAAGAAGTTAAGGAACTTGCACAAAGTTACATAGTAAGTGACAGTGTTGGGATTCAAATTGAGGTCTTCTGACTGCTGCTTTCTTCATCTTACTAAAAAATGGTTAAATGGAAAGATGACCTCATCTATGTGAGTCTTTTCTAAAAGGATATATTTCAGAACCTGGCCCTACATATTTACTTTGTACAACTTTTGTGTGTATCTTTCCATAATTTTTCTATAATGGGGTCCACCCATTATAGAGGCTTTCCTTTACTTCTCGTGACATTGTGTGGATGATAGTGGAGCATACAACTTAATTATCTTTCTGTTGCCACAGTACTCTTTCCTCATTTTTTATTCATACTTTAACATTCTGTAACTGCTTTGCCTTTGTAATTGCCTTTTTATAATATGCACTTACAATATGACTCATGGGAAGTCTTTGCCTCCATTTCCTTATCTGTAAAATGAGCTGAAGAAGAAGGCAAACTATTCTGGTATCTTTGCTAAGAAAATTACATACAAGGTTACAGAGATTTGGATATGATTGAATCAACAACAATAGTCTATTCAACAATAACCATTTACCTTTCCATTATACTATTTACTTTCTGGTGTTCAGAGCCTACTGTTACATGTCTTGTAATCATACAGAAATACTATAAGAATATTAATATTATAAAGATTTGTTTTTGTTTTAGGTAAAAGGATTGAATCATTTAAAAAGCAATCCAATTTTCCTCTTTCGTCCACTTTAATTCTATGCCCAACTTATTGTCACTTTGCAGTTTAAGCAAATTATACATACTAAAGGGTGAGCTCTCGACATTGTCTGTCCAAACAACATGTCATAATTTGGACAGTTAGGCATAATTCATCTATCTGACTTTTCTTGGTTAGAAAATTAGATCAAAGCTCTATTGAATCTAACCTTAGAGGTTCTGGGTCTTGTAATCAACACTTTGTCAAACAAGATTTGTAGGACTTCATCATCTATATGCAATTTCTCTCACTTGGATTCTGTGCTGTGTCTCATCCATCATGGTGACATACTTGTAGGGTAGCATAGTTCTTCATTTTAAACTTCACCTAGAAGTAAATATCTAGGGGGATATGAAACAGAATTATCTTTCATATTTTTCAAGGAAATCTTGTATAATATTGATGTATGCATGTAACATTTTGTTGGAGAAGAAATTTAGGGTAGTATTTGGCTCTATTAAGTTAAAGTTTTTGTTGACAAAATAAACACAATGCAATTTTGTATTCTGTACATTTTTCAGTTTTGTGATGATAAAAAATGAGGTTTACTATGGAATATCATTTCTAAAAGCTTACCTCTTCTAATTCTTTGCCAAGAATATTCTCAATACATATGTAGATTAATTATATTATATATAGAATTAATTATGCTACTATTACTGTGTTATACTATTTATTATAGATTATAATTATGTTACATATTATATATAACCATTATATATATGTACATATATGTGTGTGTATATATATATATATATATATATATATATATATATATATATATATATATATATTAATGTTATTACAAAATTATGCTATATAAATATAATTAATATATTAAATAGACATATTCTCATCAATGGGATGTTTGGTGTAAATCTTGCAGATCACAATATATACAAACCTGCTCTTTCTATGCATCTCTTGGCCATGACTTCCCTTTGTCCTTGTGTTATGTCTGTAAGTTTGGCATAGAAGATCTTAAGAATGCATTGCAGGCCTTACATTCTCATTCTCATTCTCATTCTCTCTCTCTCTCTCTCTCTCTCTCTCTGTCTCTCTGTCTCTCTGTCTCTCTGTCTCTCTGTCTCTGTCTCTCTCTCTCTCTCTCTCTCTCTCTCTCTCTCTCTCTCCCTTCTCTCCCTTCTCTCCCTTCTCTCTCATCTTCCTCTATCTCTCCACCTCTCTTCCTTTCTCCCTACCCTTCCCCTTGACATTCTGAAGATAGTAATACCTACTTAGTAAAACTCCCTCTTCAAAGTTTGCCTTTTCCTTCTGATGTGAAAAAACAAACAAAAAACAAAAACAATTCCTTTGCTTCTCCAAGGAAAACCTGTGACCCCTTCATCATTTTACTTACAACTTTATCTTTCATCTATCTTCTTTTGTAGAAATGATGACAGCCTTTATATGATTCAACTCCTCTAGCAGTAGTATGCCCACTCCTTTATCTTTGGGTAAGGATCCTCATATTTACAGTATCAGTGGCCAAATTAAAATTTAGAACTGTGATTCTAAGCACCATTTATCTCCTTTTCTGCCATTTTGCCATTATCAGTGCAAAATGGGAAGATTATTGCACAAGACTAAAAGTAGTATTGTATTTTATTTGTGTGCTTTAAGTTGCTATGGCCCAAGAATTCATAACCAAGCAGCCAAATTACTGGTGATGTCTTGATTAACTGGACTGATCCTTGGAAAGCAAGTTCAATCTGTCAATAAGACTGTAATTGAAGTTTTTCCAACATCATAGAACCCACCTGAGCTTATATATTGCACTGAACCTATGAGTCACAGCTTATATTGTATTTCAAGAACCTACAATCACTTTGGTATTAAGATAAAGTATTAGACTAAGACTCTGTAAAAGCCATATATAGGTCTGTGATTACTGGTATTCTCTTGGCTCCTCTGTTTTTTGTTTTTGTTCTTGTTTTGTTTTTTAATAAGAATAAGGTCTAAGAAATTTTGTGCTCTTGATATTTCTCTTAGAAAATCAATTCCTTACATTCTCACAATTATTCCATATTCCCAACTTCTTTTGTGTATATTTGGTCTTGTCCTACTTATCTGGTATTTTGATATCAAAAGTTCAACTTCCTTTCTCAGAAGATCTAGACATTAGAATTTTAAATATAGTGGTGCTACTGCCCTTGGTGAGAAAGATCATTTTTTAATTTTTTTAATTTTTTTTTATAATTCTTTGCAGGATCTTCCCTATCTTTGTCATCCTTATAATTTGCTTCCTTTCTTATCTTTTGTTTTTATGTCACCTTCATTTCTTAGTATATTCCTTCCTTCTTCCACTGACTTTAATAACTAAAACTAGGAGCTTTACAAAACAAAACAAAAACCCAATAAATTAGCTGCTTTGATTAAGAAAAGGAAGAAAATCAAATTCCTAGCCTAAGAAATGAAAAAAGATGAATTCACAACTAAAGTAAAAGAAGTAAACACAATTAAGAAGAGCCATTTCATACAACTTATGACAATCTAAATGAAATGGATAAATATTTTTAAAAATCTAAATCGTCAAGATAGAGCAGGAGACAGAATATTTTTAAAGATCTTATCTTAAAAAAAGAAATTGAAATTGAACAAGCCCATAAGTGAACTCTTAAAGTAAAAGCTCAAGGACCAAATGGATTTAGGAATGAATTCCACCAAACATTATATAAAGAATAATTCCACTGCTTATTCAATGGTTCCCAAAGCCCTCTCCTGGTTTGCTGTTTTCCCAAGGCCTCCTCATCCCAGTGAGAAAACTTTTCCTGCTGACCTTCCGAGTCATTTTTGGTGTCTGACTGAGAGGTCTGGAAACACCAGTGCTACCCATTGATTCAAAGACCCCAAGGCCAGCTCTTGGTATTCTGGGGCCTGGACTGGATTCTCACTCTGGTGTAACAGATCTTTCCTGCTCACCTTAAGTTCTCTTCAGCTGGAAAGTTATTCCACCCTGTCTTTTGTGGGTTCTGATGCTATAAAATTTGTTTAGAGCCATTATTTATAGCAATTTGGGGGGTTTGGGGTAAACTCAGACTAAGTCCCTGCCTTTATCCCACCATCTTGATTCTGCTTTTTAATCTAGTATTTATAAACCTTCAAATGCCTATTATTATGGTAAGAACTTGCTAGTCAATAAAAATTGTTGGGGGAACTGGAAAGCATTCTGGGAGAAACTAGATATACAATAAAATCTCATAAATAACAATAAAATACTCATAAATAAAAATATATACCTCTTAAAAAAGGTATACATATAAAAGGTACCTTTATAAAACAAATGTTAGTAGAACATGGAAGCAATTGTTTGTCATGTCTTATGATGGGGGGGGAATAAGTAGTTCATGACTAAAATAAGATGGAGACCTTCACAGCAAGAAAATGGATGGTTTTGATTACAAAACAGTTTTTTATTCCATTAAAAAGGTTTTGCACAAATAAAACTAGTATAGCCAAAATTAGAAGAAAAAAACAAAACAGGAAGAGAGGATCTTTGCATCAAGATTCTGTGAAAAAGCTGTATTTCTCAAGTACTGAATCGAATTTATAAGAAGAGGCATTCCCCATTTTGATAAGTGGTTAAGGGATATAAGCAGACAAATTTTAGAAATCTGAACTATCAATAGCCATATGAAAAAAAAAAAGCTGAATTAGCTAATGATTTGAGAAATACAGATGAGAACAACTCTGTGATACTATCTCTTAGACATTAGATTGGCTAAGATGGCAAAAAGGGAAGATGACAAATGCTAAAGGGAATATGGAAAAATAGGTACATTGATACACTGTGAAGCTATGAAATTCAGCCTTGAAAACAATTTGGAACTATGCCCTAAAAGGTATTAAACTACTTAGCCTTTGACCCAGCAGTACTGTTTTTAGGTCTCTGCTCTGAAGAGATCAAAGAAGAAAAAGGAAAGCATACTAATGAACATAAATATTTATACCTAGTTTTTGGGCAGGGGAGCAGTGGTGGTGGCAGAGGCTGCATTTGTAGAGTTGGGAACTGAGGGGATGCCTGTCAATTAGGGAATGGCTTAAAAAATTATGCTGTATGAATGGGGTAGAATGTCATTATGCTATAAGAAATGATTAAGGGGATGGTTTCAGAAAAATCTGGAGAGACTTTTTTTTCTCAGTATTTTATTTTTCCAAAAACATGTAAAAATAGTTTTCAACATTTATTTCTGTAAGAATGTGTACCAAATATTCCTCCCTCTCTCCCTTACTTGTCACTTTAACCTCCTTGCCTCTCCCCTCCCCAAGACAGTAAGCAATCTGCTAGAAGTTAAACATAGAATACTTTTAAATATACTTCCATATTTATGTTGTGCAAGAAAAATCAGACTGAAAGGGGGAAAAAACCATGAGAAAGAAAAAGCAAATAAACAACAAAAGTGTAAATACTATGCTTGAATCTACATTCAGTCTCCATAGTTTTCTTTCTAGATATGGATGACATTTTCCATCTCAAGTCTATTAGAATTGTCTTGAATCACCGCTTTGATGTAAAGAGCCAAGTCTTATCACAATTGATCATCATATACAGTCTTACAGTTACTATGTAAAGTTTTCCCTTGGTTCTGCTCATTTCACTCTGTATCAGTTCCTATAAGTCTCTCCAGGCTTTTCTAAAATCAGCCTGCTCATTATTCTTTACAGAACAATGATATTCCACTATATTCATAATTTATTCAGCTATTTCCCAACTGATGGCTATTCATTCAGTTTCTAATTTCCTTGCCATTACAAAAAGAGCTGCTATAAACATTTTTCCACATGTGGGTTTTTTCCCTCTTTTATTTATGTCCTTCCTTCTTTTATGATCTTGGGATATACACTCCGTAATGACACTGCTAGATCAAAGGATATGTATGCAGTTTCACAGCAGTTTGGGTATAGTTCCAAATTGTTATGGTTGCATTATTTCACAACTCCAACAATGCATTAGTGTCCCAGTATTCCCACATCCTCTCCAACATTTATTATCTTTTCCAATCTGATAGGTGTGAAGTGATACCTCATAGTTGTCCTTCCCTCCCTTCCCTCTCTCTCTTCCTCTGTCTTTTCTCTCTTCCTCCCACCCTTCCTTCCACTTTTCCTCCTTCCCTCTCTTCTTTCTTCCCTCTCTTCTTTCTTCCCTCTCTCCTCCTCTCCTTCCCTCCCTCCTCCTCCTCCCTTCCCTCTCCCCTCTATTTCCCTCTCTCCTTCCTTCCTCTCCCTCCCTACCTCCCTTCCTCCCTTTCTCCTTCCCTCCCTGCTTCCTTTCTCTATTTTGCATGACTGTATATTTATAATTGATATTGTTTAATTTTTTTCTCTATAACTAGGGGAGAGAATGAGAAAGAAAATTCAGAAAGGACTGAAAATGAAATTTAATTTTAAAAATATACTGTTGTGATATAAAAATGATAAAGGGAATAATTTCAAAGAAATCTAGGAGAACAACATACATTAGCAACAGTATTGTAAGAGAGATAACTTTGTATGTCTTAGGAACTCTGAGCAACACAATGACTAATTGCAATTCTATATTATTCATGACCAAACACTCTAATGGAGAGGTGAAGGACTCATAGAGTACAGAGTAAGGAAAAATTTTTTGAATTGGCTAATTTGAAAAGTTGTTACACTCCTATACATGTTTGTAGCAAACATGTTTCATTGTCTTTTTCAGTCAGAGGGTGGGGAAGATAAAGGTGAATTTTTGTGAGCTGAAAAAAAAAAGTGTATATATATATATATATATACTTTTTTTTTTTTCGATTGATAAATAAAAGGTTTATTGTAGAAATTTGGAAGTAAAGCCCAGTTAGAAAGACACCAGGGCCAGAGGTGGCCGCCCAGAAGATGGGCGGTACCCAAGTTTTTGGTGGCCTTTTCAGTTAACTCAGATCAGGTGAGGGTTGGGGGAAGCTGAGCTGATAGTGGGGCTGGGCCCGGATATTCAAAAGGGTTCAAAAAGTATAATTTTTTGAAAAAGCAAATCAGTTTTGGAAGGCTTAACTGATCAATGTAATGGTCAACTATTTCTCCAGAAGAACTTGTTAGTACATATCTGTTCACAAGTTTCCCATTATAGATTGTGAGCTTCTTGATGACAAGAGACTATTTTCAATCTTTATTTCCCTGGTGTTTACCAATTGATGGTACATTGTAAGACTTAATAAAATACTTGGGTACTGGCTGACTGACATGGTTCACAATATTTGACTTAAGTTTTGTTGTATTCTTGTGTCATTTATTTTTAACATTGTTGTAATCATGTTTATTTTTGGTTATACTTTCTTCTGTATCACTTTTAGAGTTCTTCATATTTGCTCATGCCTGTGATACACAAATTTTCTCTTACATCTGTGTACCTATCTGACCAGCTTTTAGATCAGTAATTTAAAAGAGAAACAGTGTGGCACAAGGTTTTTGAGTCAGGTAGATAAGACTTCTTCAGTTAGTACTACCTATGTTATTATATTAGCTGTGTGACCGTGGTTTGTCACATAACCTCTTGTATTTTGGGTGGAGGTTTCCATAATGGGAATTCCATACCTAAAAAGAACAGTAGTTTAATAGTTCAGTCATTTCATTCATTTTCTTCAGCCACCATGTTATTTAGATTTTAAGACTTTTTATCTGATTTATTGAAATAACTTCATAAGTAATTCTCTGCTTTCATTCTTTTCTCTTTACCATCCATCCTCAATACAACTGTCAAAATAAAATTTGTTAGGCAAACATTTGATAATATTACTCCCTTACTCAAGAACCCTGTTGCTTTTAAGATAAAATATAACTTTCTCTGTTTGTTACTTAAATTCCTTTACAGTCTGACTCCAGGCTGCCTTTTGAACTCTTATTTCATAAAGACTTCTTTCCATATAATCTGTGGTTCAGCCAAACTGGACTATTTCTTGAATTCAGCATTCCATCCCCTATTGCCATGCATTGACAAAAGCTAATAACCCTCGTGCCTAGGTGAATCCAACCTCTCCTCATCTCTGACTTTCTGAATCTCTGTCACTGTCATTCTTTAAGATCACATCTTATGTGATGCCCTCCTTCATCTACACAATTAGTGAACTCTCTCTATCCCTAAATTATTTAGATTTGTATTTGCATATACGTAGACACACATGTATACACACATACATATATGTGTGTCTATGTATATTTGTGTGTGTGTGTGTGTGTGTGTGTGTGTGTGTGTGTGTGTGTATATATATATATATATATATATATATATATATGTATATATATATATATATATAAATTCACTACTCCTTGAGAGAGAGAGGGACTGTATATATGCCATGCTCATTAATATATGTTTGCTGATTTTAATTGTATGATTTTTTTGCCAGCATGAATAGTATAGACAATGAATGTATAGAAGCTCTGAGAAAGAAGAGATCAAAGTGGACCAAGGTGGTTGGGGAAGGAAGATTTCATGGAGAAGGTGATATTATAAGGTAGTCTTGAAGGAGGGTATTTCAAATGTGAGGCCCTATCAGCCCTAGAATCACAGTGCTGTAATGGAAGGCTGGGCCCTAGAGAACCATGAGTATGTTGCAGTCTGCAATCTGGGCCAGGTAAAACACTGGTAAGTATTCAGGACTTCAATTACATGCTTCATTTTAAAACAAAGTGAAGTGGAGTCAGAATTCAGGCTGGAAAGCATATGTCTAGGCATGTATCCAAATATCAGAGGTATTTATAAACAGTGGATCAAGAGCTTCACATGAGGATCAGAACCGGAACCCTAGGACTGAGGAGAAGAAAAGCAAGTGCAGAAAAAACAGAGGCTCCCAGTTAGTGAGCTAGAGGACAAATTTGAGGTACTAACCTCAGAGAGATGTTGCTTTGGTGGCAATTTGCTTTTCTGCCTAGGAAACTTCTTATATATACTTTGTCAATGCAGGAAACCATTTCCATTTTAAAGTAGAGATTGTAGATGGAACACAGTGAACATAGAGTCAGTCAAGTAAAGAGTAACAATGAAGAAAGAGGGCTTCTTGAGTCTCATATGACTGGTATAGAAATTTCATGTTGGGGTATAATGGAAGATTAAATGGAAACAGAAGGTTAGTACTAAATTAATATATGCTTTTAAATACTAAGCTGAGAAGTTTAGACCATATTCTTTAGGAAACTGGGCCCACTTTTCCATCTATAGTATTTAACTTGGTCTTCTCAACTTTCATGCATTAAAACGTCATCTTTGACTCTACTTATGTAACTTTGGACAAGTTGCTTGGCTTCCCATGGCTTCAATTTTCATATCTGTAAAAATGTGAAGATAGATGTCCTGAAAGGACTCTGGATTTTTGATCCCTTTAAACTGGAATTTGATAACTGTATAGTTTTTATAGCATCATTGGAAAAACATTGTTTTTAAAATGTGTCCCTCTCACTATTCTCCCTCATTTTCCTTCTAAAAATACATTTTAGCAAAACATTCCCACATTGGCCACGTCTATAAATGTATGTCTTTACATTCTAAGTTAATCACCTCTTTTTCAGGAGTAGTGTGATTCATCTTCATTTTTTTCGACTAAAGGTTTTTCATTTTGTCATGATGTTGACTGTATTGTTCTGAAGTCTTTTGAAATTGTTTTCCTCTGCTATATTATCATTGTACAGATTGTTCTAGGGTAAAGTACTAACTCCTGAGCTCAATATTTAAAGCTTTCTACAATTTTTCTATAGCCTGCCTTTTCCAGATTTAGTAGCATTTCTCTTTACACACGCTGAAGAACAGCAATACTAACCTATTGTCATCTAAATTACACCATTCCCTCCTACTGCTTCCTGCATGTGCCACCTTAAAGTTCATCACCTACACAAAGACTTTCGGGAGTTCCTCCCCAATTTGGTTCTGCTCACTTTATTCTTATTTTATAGAGGACTTCCCACTTTCTCCTCAAATTTTCCATTACATATTTTTAATGGCAATATAAAATTCTGTTATATATCACAATTTGCTTAACTACTTCCTTATAGAAGCAGCACCACTTTAGTTGGCAAATTTTGGGTACCACAAAGAAGCTGCTATGAATATTTTTGTACACATATTGTCCTTTTGATTTCTCTGATATTACTTATTGTCCGTTTGATTTCTCTGATATAACTTGGTGAAAAAGTGCCTTTTGGGGTACAGTTCCAAATTATCAGAAAGCCTGGACCAATTCACAGCTCCAACAGCAGTGCACTAGTATATCTTTTTTCTGCTTTTGTCATTTTGGCTAGTTTAATAAGTATGAAATGGAACCTCAAAATCTTCTGCAACTACCTGGTGCCTCTAGGATAAAGTACTAATTAACTTCTCGTTTCAATATTTAAAACTTCCTACAATTTTTCTCTAGCCTACCTTTCCAGATTTAACAGTGAGCTTCTTCACACACTCTAAGGTACAGCAAGATCAGCCTACTGTCACTTAAAGTGCATCACTGCTCCTTGTTACTATTTTCTTTATTGTGTCACTGTGTTTGTACCCTTTGCTTTTTGAAATTACTTTGTATTTACTTAATTTGTGTACCTGTTATATCCTTCTAGCCCAGTAATCTCTCGTAATGCAGACTTCAATTTTGTTCCTCTTTTTAGGAACACATATATGGTATATAGTAGGAGAAGCATAGGGGATTTGTTAAATTTTATTTAGGAATTAGTGTTGTCCCTTGATGTTCCAGTAAAACATTTGGTTGAAAGTTAGGTGAATGAATTCTTTCTGTATATATAGGTTTCAGTATGTATTTTTAGTTATTAGAGCACTTCAAAATAAATTACTTCTATAAAAATTGGTTTTTAAAAATCATCTTTTGTATCAATAATGATAATAGTTCCTATTACTACATCTTAAGGTTTATAGAATTCTTCCTCACAACAACCCATTTATGTTATTCCCATATGCATTTCACATGGCTGAATTCATGCTTCATCATAGAGAAGTTGTAATGATGTGATAATGCAGATAATTTTACATTATGCAATTTTTTACAAATTATTTTGGGAATAAGAAAGAACTGTGAAGTGACATAAATACACCTTAATTTCATAGTCATTCCAAAAATATTTGTAATCCTCAGTTTTTCTATTTATTTAAAGAAAAAAAAACTAACTTTGGAAGGGAATGGTGGGGAGAAAAGAATAAACAAAAACAGCTTTCCCTTTTTTTTCGGGCCTTTACTTATCTTAAAAAGACAGTAGGGGAACTATTATGAGTATTTTAGCGATGGAATTACCTGTAAGTTATATTTTAGGACCATTAACTTGGTATGCAGAATGATTTAGATGAAGTACCAGGAAAGACTTAAGACTGTGAGGTCATTTAAAAAGTAATGACAAATGTGGCCTTGGGAATGCAAATGGAAGAGATGTAATGGTATAATGGAAAGACTACTAAAAAATGCACTCTAGCAAAACAGATCCTACCTCTGATAGTTAGTTACTAATACAATTATGGGCAAGTCACTTAACCTCTTGAAGCCTGAGTTTCTATATTCGTAAAATAAGGATTAAAAATACCTTGTTTTCTTTTTATTGAGGTGAAATTTGCCTCACTGTTTTAATAAAAGATAAAATAGATACAGTTATAATTTTAAAATCAGAGGAAATGTAGAAACCTTGGAGATATCTCTATCTCCTCGTTCTCCCTCCTGGCCTTTCCTGTCCCCTCAACTATTTTTCACACAGTGGCCAAAATGATATTTCTAAAGCACAAGTCTGATCGTATCATTTTCTGTTTAATAAAGCTTAGCCCTGTTACTTTGGAATGAAATATCAGCTCTTGTTTTTGACTTATCTTTAGGTCTTTGTCTTCTAGTTCCAACACACCCTCCTAGGATTATTATACATTACTTCCTTTTAGTATTCTTTGACCCAGACAAATTATTCTTGCTGTTATTCATATGTGTTATTTCAGCTTCCATCTTCCTGACATAGGCAGTCCTCTATGTTGAAAAGTACTCTTTTTAACTAACCCCCAGTTTCCTTCAAAACTCAGCTTAAATGCCATATCCTACATTTACAGTCTTTCCTTATTTATTTGGCTAAAAGTACCTTCTTCCTGATTTGGTACCCTGCCAAATTACCTTGTATTAACTTGGATTATATTCCATATATATTCAATATGTATGTGTTTTGTTATTCTAGTAGCTGGCAGTAAACATATGAGTAGGAACCGTCTTTGTATTGATGGAAAATTAACTTTACCCAAGGTCACAGAACTAGTTAAGTAGTATAGCTGGAAGAAAAACTGGTTTAATTCATTGTCAGTAACTGAACATAGAATATCAGGAATGACAATGGTTATCTTCCTCCTTACTTGGAATGCAGTATATCCTTGGGGCAATTTGGAGATGGATTTGGGTGTGCCGGGAAGGGTTTGGGGCTTGGAAAAAGAATCTATAAAGATTAGGGATGAACATATAATCCTCATATAAAAAATAAAATGTTTGCCTAGTTTATACTTTTCTTTAGTGCCTCAGTGGTGGCAGCCTTTGTGTTTTCCATAAAATCATGTTCAGTTGTGCATACTTTGTTCCACATAATGCTATCTAAAATGCCATTGAAAGCAAGGATACTTTCATTTTTATATTAGTATACTTATCTCCTAGAAGAATGTTGGACACATAATGCTTAATAAAAAATGCACTCCAGCATGCTTGTTAATTTTGAATCAAGACAAATATGGGGTCACGAGAACTGACTATTAAGGGGATTTTTAAGGATATGTATCTATCTATCCCTATTCCCATATGTCCCTGCATACTTATAACACTAACATTTGCTAGCTCATTGGAAAAACTAACACCATTATATAAAGTTGTGGGGTGCAGGAACCAAAGACTGTTAACCTAAATTTAATTAATTTCAATAGATTATCATTGGATTAAAAGATAAGGCATATTTTGGTCAGTTTTTCTCCTTTAGCAGAAACCTAAAAGTGACCTTAAAAATATTTCTAATATGGGAATGACAGGATACACACTAAATGACATGACCTGTAAAGCGTAGAACATAGAGCTGAAATCTAAGAAGACAAAACATAACTTAACAGCTGAATCTACCATATATATATATATATACATATATATATATATGCATAAAAAACTCACCAACTAACTGACTTATATATAGAAGATGGGAACAAAGGGGAAGTAATAGAAGATGAATATAAAAGTGTGTTATAGTATTCTAAAAATGGGTCCAAAAGTGCTGAAAGCTCAGAATCAGCTAAATAGGTGGTAAGGAAAGCTAAAGTCCACAAAGTTATTTTCATGGGGTTATTATTATTTTAGCTATATTGGGAAAGAAAGTAAGTCAAAGAAGGACTTCTGTTCTTAGTGATAGAATAATTATAATTAACAATAGAAAGAAAATAAAGCTGTTCAGTTTTTCTGCTACATATCAAATGATCTTTGAATTAGAAAAGATGAAACAAAATGGGTCATAAAAATTTGATACTCATTAGGATTAAGAAGAATACATAATTGTCCTTGATATTATGCTCAAGGCTTCAGACTGAACTAGTAGGTTTTGTTGCTGGATTACAGTCAATAATTATGTGAATCATAAAGAATTAATAAAGTATGTAAGATTGGAGACTGAAGGATACCCTGATTTTAAAAAATTCAATTATGTAATCTACAAATCTGTGATTTTGCCTTTGATTTCTAGCAAAATTGTAGAACTAAAATTCCCAGTCTTGAGTTGTGTGCTCTCTGAGAATATGAGGTGGGAAAAGATGAGGGAGAAATACAAAATATTTCATGTCATTGAAATTAGTTATACATGTATATACACGCTAAATTTTAGAATTTATTTTTGTTAATATTGATTTGATAGAAATTTTACTGAAAGGCTGTCTCACAGATTGAAAAAAGTTTCAAGAATCTCTTCTTAGAAATAGTGAATAACCAGAAAAGGAAGCAGTAATCCCTTAGAGCAGTGGCATCAACTATGTCAGATAATCTTTACATTTTTTTTTTTTTGTATTTTTTTAAAAAAAAAAGCTTCCTTATAAATCAAAGGAGTGCTATAAATAAAATTTTCCTTGATTTTAAGAAAACCTTTGATGAAGTCTCTTATGCTATTTTTGTGTAAAATATGAAAACATTTGGACTAGATTATACTACTGTGAGATGGATTTTAAATTGGTTAAAGTGAATGGAAGGAAGTCTATACAGTAGAGTACTTTGGGGAATGGCAGGATACACACTAAATGACATGATCTGTAAAGCGTAGAACATAGAGCTAAAATCTAAGAAGACAAAACTTAATTAAAAAGGAAGGATAAAATCTTATGGTTGTATTTAAAAAAAAAATCCCTCTCAAACTCCATTGATATAAAATGATAGAGGAATATTCAGAAATTTGTCAGAAAAATATCCAAGAGTGTTAATGGATTTGAAAGTTCAGTATGAATTAACAGTGTGACATTATACTTGAAAAAAGCTGATGTGGTCTTTAGTTGCATAAAGAGAGCCATAGCTTCCAGAGAAAGGAAGTTATAGTTCTTTTATGTTTTGTTCAGGACAGATCACATGTAGAGTATTTTATATAGTTCTTGGTACCACATTTTAAGAAGCACATTCTAAAAAGTGTCTAGAAGAAAAAGACAGGATGTTTTAAGTTCTTGCCAAATGAGTGTCAGTTGGATAAGACTTGGATAAATTAGCCTAGAAAAGAGAAGATTTTAGGTAGAACTTATTAGAATTTATTTTTGTCTTCAAAAGGCTGTTACCAAGAAATATTAGAGCTCTGTTAGCTCTAGTTTAGAGAAAATATACTTCATCTCCATTGCATGTTTTCAAGGAAGGTTGGATTTTCAGGATTACAAATGCAGATTCTTTTGCAGATATATGTTGGACTAGATGGTTGCTGAAATCACTTTACATTTGAAATTCTTTGATTGTATATAACCTCAGACACAAGACAGCTTTTACCCCTTAAATCTTAGTTTTTCTAGATGAATTATTTCCCTTTCCTTGACACTTGTATCCTTCTATGATGTCATCTCAAGGCTTTTCACTATCTTGGTCTACTTTCTCTGGATATTCTGTGATTTATAGCTTTGTTACCATGTAGCACACAGATTGTCTTATTTGTCCTCAAGGTAAAAGATGTCTTGACTATTTGATTTTGATTATTTTATACCAGCTTCCCATTTTATACGATAATAGTTCATACTTTCACATAGCACCCTACATTTTACAAAGTATTTTTCCCCAAAACCTGTGGGGTGTTCTTCCAACAAGAAGAAACTTGAGAGACTTAGAGGTTAAGCAACTTGGCTAAGGTCACAAAGCTAGTAAATGCCATAGAGCAATAGAAGGGCTCTCTGGTGTACTCGCTAGTATACTACATTTCAAGGAGATTACTACCCCTGGCCACATTTGTTTTTAGCTCTCCTTTAAGAGAAAGCAGTACCCCTTGTAGCTAGTAAAGCAAACAGGTAGTCATTCTTATTTGGAAGTCTTGAAATTTTTAGAAGACTGTTAGCCTTGGGAATATATATTACCCTTCAAATATTTCTATGTGTGAGAATAGAACTGATTTCATGCTTTATATTTTTATCTGCAACCCTTTGTATGGCACATTCTAATCAATATATAGTCAGTTCTTATTAGTTACTGTCTTTTTGTTAATTAGCTCAAATTCCAAAATATCACAGGAACCTCCTAGATGACATGCCTAATTTTACTCAAAAGAATTCATCATGATTATCTATACAGGAAAAACCATGCCAGGAGAATGTCTATTATCCTATGTGGCTGGATAGACAGCTCACTGAGCTAGCCCATATTGTATCTTGGACAGACTGCATATGAAAAATGTATTGGACCTAGTAAAGTATAGGAAGAAGACAGCAGACTGCATTTGGGAAGTTGTACAGTGTTTTCATTTCTGTGACAGAATTACACATTTTGTTGGTGAAGATTTGCATCAGTTCTGTGACTGAATTTTGCAATAATATCAATTTTTTTGCATTTTAAATTATTTTTATTAGAACCAATTTTTTTATTATAGCTTTTTATTTACAAGATATATGCATAGGTAATTTTTCAGCATTGACAATTGCAAAACCTTTTGTTCCAACTTTTCCACTCCTCCCCACTCCCTTCCCCAGATGGCAGGTTGACCAATACATGCTAAATACATTAAAGTATAAGTTAAATACAATATATGTATACATGTCGAAACAGTTATTTTGCTGTACAAAAAGAATTAGACTTTGAAATAGTGTACAATTAGCCTGTGAAGGAAATAAAAAATTCAGGTGGACAAAAATAGAGAGATTGGGAATTCTATGTAGTGGTTCATAGTCATCTCCCAGAGTTCTTTTGCTAGGTGTAGCTGGTTCAATTCATTACTGCTCTATTGGAACTGATTTGGCTCATCTCAATTGTTGAAAATTGCCACATTCATCAGAATTGATCATCATATAGTATTGTTGTTGAAATATACAACGATCTCCTGGTCCTGCTCATTTCACTCAACATCAATCAGTTCATGTAAGTCTCTCCAGGCCTTTCTGAAATCGTCTTGTTAAGTCATTTCTTATAGAACAATAATATTCCATAATATTCATATACCACAGTTTATTCAGCCATTTTCTAATTGATGGGCATCCACTTAGTTTCCAATCTCTGGCCACTACAAAGAGGGCTGCCACAAACATTCTTGCACATACAGGTCCCTTTCCCTTCTTTAAAATCTTTTGGGATACAAATCCAGTAGTAGCACTGCTGGATCAAAGAGTAACCACAGTTTGATAACTTTTTGAGCATAGTTCCAAATTACTCTCCAGAATGGCTGGATGTATTCACAATTCCACCAACAATGTATCAGTGTCCCAGTTTTCCCACAACCTCTCCAACATCTGCATCATCTTTCCCTGTCCTTCTAGCCAATCTGACAGGTATGTAATGGTATAATAATATCAATTTCAAAAAAGAAGGAAATTATGTATAACAGAGATGAAAAAGGTGAATGAAGAGTGCACATAAAATGTGTCCTAATTGCATAAAGTGGGATTGTGGATGGACTAATTTAAAAAAAAAAAAAGCTTGCCTGCTTCATTGGTACCTCAGTAATGTCAAAGGACAGATCCTCTAGCACAGTGGTCCTCAAACTTTTAAAATAGGGGTCCAGTTCACTGTCCCTCAGACTGTTGGAGGGCCGGACTATAATAAAAACAAAAACTCACACTCTGTCTCCGCCCCTCAGCCCATTTGCCATAACCCAGCGGGCTGCATAAAGTTCTTCAGCGGGCTGCATCTGGCCCGCGGGATGTGCTTTGAGAACCCCTATTCTAGCACATTGAATGGAGCCCCTTTTGGATCATTTTTGAGGGATGTTGTTGTGATACAGGTCACAATGGGTTGTGATTTGTATTATTGGAAGGAATTATCCACCTTGAATAGAACATAGATCTACTGAATTATCTGTGTTTTGTGACTTACCAATATAAAAAAATTGCCCAAATCTTTAAAGTTCACGCAGTGCTACTAATGAGAGTGGAGTGGGAGGAATGGAAGGACAAAGGCTTTGATTGTTTCTTCAAGAACAGCCAAAATCAGTTCTTAAGGCCATAGACACCTTTTGAACATAGAAGTTCTGAATAAAGAAATATAATGTAAAATACTCTATTTAGCATTAAAAGCCCTTCAGAACTTTTACATCTTATTCTCTTCTATGACCCAAATAATGACTTTCTTGCTCTTTTTGCCATTCAATACTTTATTTCCACTTTTGCTGCATTTTCATTGACTGTCCCCTATACTTGGAATTCTCTCTTCCTCATTTCTATCTCCTGGCTTCTCTGACTTCAAATTTCTTCTAAAATCCCATCTTCTGCAAGAAATCTTTCCCAATTTCCCTTTAACATTAATGCCTTCTCTCTGAGACTAGTTTTAATTTAATCCTGCATTCTATTTTTTCATAACTATTTACATGTTTTCTCCCTTGTTCAGCTGTGTACTCTCTAAGGAAAGGGATTGTTTTTACTTTTGTGTCTCTATTGTTTTGCAAAGGACTTGGAACATAGTAGATGCTTGTTATTCACTTAAGCTAGTCAGTATTTGCCAATGTACTCTTGTCTTTTCTGTTTCTATCAGGTTTGATTTTTGGAACCTGATCACCTTTACTTTCTTATCCACTATTATTATCTGAATCTAATAGGTACCAGAACCTGGTAACATGGGCTTTTCAGGGTAGGGTTTTCACAGTCTAGATTCAGTTTTTTAAAAGGGGGTGGGGGGAAACAATTTAATGGATTCTTTTTAAGTCTGTTAGTCCTCTTCCCTTTGCGTTGACTTGCATGTTTTCAACCCATCTCCACTTAAAATTCCTAGCTTGACCAAGAAAAAAAACAAAAAAACAAAAAAACGAAGCTGCTGTCAATCCTCTTTTCTTTCTTGACAGGATATTGACCATAATTTCACCTGAGGTGAATCAGCTGAGGAAAAAAACCTAAATTCTTAGCTGTAGCCAAAGGAATACTTGCTGGTTGGTGCCATAAGTGCAAACTGATGGGCCATGATCCCAAGACCAAATCCAGCAAAAACAGTACTATTATATATTCTAGGGAAAGTAACTTTGAGTACAAAAAGCTCTTGTCACTCAAGGTACAACTTTAGTAATTTTTATAATCAAGAGTTACTATAACATGTACAAAGACCCACTTATGAGATGTTCTGTGGTTTACAAAACACTTTGCTTATCTTGTGAAATATATTGCTCAAAAATTATATCTCCATTTTATAAATGAGAAAGAAGAGCCTCAAGAGTCAACAACATGACTTGTCCAGGAATACACAATGTCAGAGGGTTCCACGATTCTCAGTTTATATTTTTTTCAAGAGCTTAAAGAAGTTCCTAAACTGACAAGTCCCCATTTGTGCTGAAATTAAGATATTTTACAAGTTCCTACTCAGTCACAATTATGTTTCTTCCTGAAGAACAACAAGATTCTACTCATCATAATCTAAGAAGGCTAATTTGTATTAAATTGTTTAATACAGGGCTTTTACTACATTTTTTCAGAAGGGTAACTCTTGGAAGAAAATCTTGGCATATAATTGAATGAATTTGTCTCAAATAATTTTTTTTGACTTCTCTAAACTGTTTCTTAATCTCCCTTTAATGGTTGAAGATGTTGGTTAAGTCCTGTAATATTGGGGAGACAGGCAAATCTTAAAAAAATATAAAAAGAAAATAAAGTTTTCATAGAGAGGTCTGTAGTAGTTGAAGAGCTCAGGAAAAGTTTCATGTAGAAACCGGTATGCAGTGAGCTGTTTAAAGATTGGAAGAAATTCTGAGACTAGGTGAAGAGGGAGTATATTCTAGGGATCAAGGAATGGTGGAATGTGTGTGTGTGAGAAACATAAAGACCAGTGTGACCAGATTACAGAATATGGGAGGCATAGTAATACAGAATCTTAGGAGGCTAGAAAAAGAACATTGTAAAAAAAAAAAACACACACAACTTATTCTAGAAACACTAGAGAGAGAATTTAATTTATTGAGTAAAAGGCGTGATATGATGGGATCTACAAGTAAGGAAAATCAGTTTGGCAGCAGTCTGATGGATAGATTGATGTCAACCAGATGTCAAGTCAGTGGATAGAGTGCTGGGTCTGGATTCAGGAAGAAACTCACTAGCTGTGTGACACGGGGCATGACCTAACTTCCATTTGCCTTAATCCATTAGAGAAGGAAAAGGCAAACCATTCCAGCATCTTTACCAGGAAAAACCCATTTGAGGTCATGAGTCAAATGTGAATAAAAGATTGAACAACAAATAATTATAAACACTTGATCAATAATAAAAAAGATTTTTTTTTTTACCTTGAATTTGATTTCTGCTTCATTCATTCAGATAAATGCCATAAAGTTCCAGATCTTATCCTCTTTACAAAAGCATAGAAACCTAGAGGTTGTTTGACTTTTAACCATTTTTAGGTTTTTGGTTTTTTTGTATTTTTTTTTAAAGGCATAGTGAAGTTAGGCAAAACATTTCATAAAAGTCATCTTGTGGAGGAAAGAAAAAAACAATCATGATTCTCCGCCCCCCCCCTCAAAAAAAAAAAAAAAAAACAAACCCTAAAGAAGAATAAAGTTAAAGTATTCTTCAATCTCTATTCAGATACAATAATTTCTTTTTCTGGACGTCAATAGCATTTTTCCTCTTAAATCCTTCAGAGTAGTCTTGGATTATTATATTGCTTATTCCACAACATTACTATTACTTTGTATACATACATTTCACTTAGCTTGAGTTCTTGTAGGATTTGCCATATATTTTGGAAAGCATCTTGCCCATCATATCTTATGGAACAATATTCCATTATAACCACATACCACAATTATTCAACCATTCCCCAATTGATGGGCATCTCAATTTCCAATTCTTTGCCCTATGAAAAGAATTGCTATAAATATTTTTGTATGTATAGGTCCTTTTCCTTTTTTTTTTTTTTTTTTTTTAATCTCTTTTGGGATTCATACCTAGTAGTAGTATTGTTAGATCAAAGCATTTGCATGATTTTATAATCCTTTGGGCATAGTTCACTTGAGAAATGAAGCCTTCATCGGAGAAATTTGTTTCAAAATTCTTCTCACAATCACTCTTGCTAACTGTATTCCCTCTCCCCTGATTTTTCTGTTTTCTCTTTCCTCTCTTCTGTTACCCTTCCCCTTTCTCATATTCCCTTCCCTTCTACTGTCTATATAACTCAAATTGAGTATGTATTTTATTTCCTCTTTGAGACAATTCTGATAAGTAACTTTGAATTTATTAATAGGAGAGACCTTTCAGAATGAAAAGCAGTCTAATTCAGAGAATAAGAGGACTTTCATTCTAATAGATAACCTAGTTTATATCAATAGCTGTTTGTTTAGAAGATAGAATGAAAAGCACTATTTTACTTCTTCTATACATCTAAGACCATTGAGGTTTGACCTTGTTTACTGAGAATTGGTGAGTAATTCTTTTGTTTTCTTTTTTTTTTCCTTCTGTCTATACATGTACATTAATTATTTTTAATACACATTTCTTTATGAATTATATTGGGAGAGAAAAATCAGAACAAAGGGGAAAACATGAAAGAAAAAAAGAAAGAAAAAGGAAAAAAAAAGAGAACAAAGCATATGTTGCTTTATATTCAGTCTCCATAGTTCTCTCTTGGGATATAGATAGTGTTTTCTATTCAAAGTTTATTGGAATCACCTTGGATCGTTGGAACTGCTGAGAAGAGCCAAGTCTTTCATAGTTCATCAATGTACAGTCTTAATGTGTACAATGTATTCCTGATTCTACTTGTTTCTGAACAATGTAATTCTAGATTATAATAATGCATTTAGAAAGAGAACCCAGTGGGATTAAGACACAAAACATTATTTGCTAGTATGGTGGATGTCTAGAGATGTCTTTGATTCTTAGGTTGATAGGTTATTCAGTTGCTTTTAAAATTGATTTTGGGATGAAACATTGTCTAGAACTGATTCAGTGTCAAGTTTGTTTTTAATTTTAAATCTCTCCCCTTCTCTCTGGCACCTATGTTGTTCTGGCAAAAAGTCCCAAATTATGGAGAGCTGCATTTGTTTTTTCATCCTCCCACCTACCTCCAAGGGAAAAAGATAAATAAGAACAACACTTACTTATTCCTATATTATCCAGACAGGATGAATTACTTTGTCTTGGATCTAGCTATTCAGTCTCTGTCCCCTTTGCCATCCTTCCCTCCTCTTTACTTAAGAGATTCATACCCATTTCGTTACTCTCAGCATTGACTCCATTCTTTGCTTAGACTCTCTTCCCATGGGAAGCTCTTCTCATCCTGATACCAGAAGGCACTAGCTGCTTAATAATAATAGTCATAAAATTTTCTTCCCAAAATAAAAAAATGTTTTGTAGCCTAATGAAATCACAGTGGTTTTATTTATTTATTCATTTTTAAGTAGGAGATGTTTCATCCAATAGATCAGTAAATAAATGCAGGGCTTTGGTTTGTGGATATGTACACTGTTCATTAAGATCCTAAATGTCAAATATAAGTGACTCATACAAAATAACTTACAGCTTCCACATTAACTAAACCGTCATACTATCCTTTTCCAATTGTGTCTTCTTTCACTATCCCTCCAGAACCCAGATGTCGGAAGATCTTTGTGCTACCCATAGATATTAAGGGATTTCAGAAATAAAAGTTGCCTCCAAATTGCTTGATATTTTCTGTGGGCCATTCATTTTCCAGAAGACTTCTATTTTGTTAGCAGATTACATATTCAGCTTCTCTCTATTTCTACATAGTGCAACTCACTTAAGGTTAGAATAGCCACATACATAACTTCTAGGGATGTTTCCCAGATGAAATCAACAGAATAGTCACCTTGTTCTTTTCATATCTGTTGTTTGACTTTAGCTTCTCACTGGAATATATGGATCCAACTTTGTAATCTTATAATAGTATTTTCAGTCTTAACTTTGTTCCCCAATTTAGGTGATTCAGCTCTGTTTTCATCTACAATGAAAACTGATAGTTCTTCTGTCTTTGGTTAAGAAAAAAATTTTTTTTTTCTTCTGAAAATCAACTATTACAGTTAACAGGTTTTCTCTTTCCCTGTCAGTGATATTTATCAGATTCCTATTAACATCTTTTTGCTTTCTACTCCTCAAATGGAATTGGAAAAAAGTGTATAGGAAAAAATTCTATGGGTATTCCTAATATATTTGGAAGTAGAATATGCATTCCCAAGTCAGATTAAAAGTCTTCTTAGGCTAGATATGTGAGGCCAACGTTTAAAGTTTAGACAAAAGTTGTTAAATAGTCTGGGTAAAATGTGCTTTAATCTTAAACCTTTTCTTATTCCTTTCATCTTCTGATATCCACTGAGATCTGAGTTTTTTTTCTGGTAAATGGCCATCCTTTCTTGTACTGGGGGAGTGCTCCTTACTTCCCATTACTTTTTCCATCACGTTACTTCTGTCACTCAGTAATCCTTGCTCTTTTGAGGCCCATGCCATTGAAATTTATTGCCCAAACAAGAAAATGGTCTTTACACACATATATTGTATCTAGGTTATATTGTAACACATGTAAAATGTATGGGATTACCTGTCATCGGGGGGAGGGAGTGGAGGGAGGGAGGGGATAATTTGGAAAAATGAATAAAAAAAAATTAAAAAAAAAAAAAAAAAAGAAATTTGTTGCCCAATCCATAGGTGACTTTTATATATTGACCCCCAATGACATTGTCATTCCTCAGTGGCTTTAGTATCTAACTTAAGGTCATTCTTTCTGCTTTTTTCCCCCCTTACAGAGGGGACTTCAGCATACAATATTGATACTCTTTCAAATAGTCTAACTTCTTAATTCTCAATCTACTCATTTTCTTGATCTGATCATAATCTTTTATCATTCTATTTTATCTTTACCATACCATTTCTGACCACTCCTCATTTCTTTTGTAGGCTATCCCATCTGTGCTAGCTACCCTGTTCTCCTTTCTTTGTCTTACCCAATTCATCCCTTAGTAAATCAGTTCAGCTTTTCACTGTCCTCTATATTTTAATTCCATATTCTGTTGCTCATCATGCTTTATTAAACTTCAGTTGTTTTACTCCCATGATCCACAGAATTCATCCATACTCACATACTACTGAATGGAACTGAAATCACAAATTGTGTTAGCTAGGTACATTACCAATTTATGTTATCACTCCTGAGCCCTCAGCAAAGCAGTCCTCTATCAGTTTTCTATCTCATTCACCACAGCATCTATTTCAGACCTTTTTTTCTTCCACCTTCCCACAGCTCTCCATTCCCCTAGTCATGCACCTTATATTTTCCTGAAAAAAATTGAATGCTTTTGCCAAGCTATCTCTTTACCTCATTTGACAGCTCTCAGACATCTACTTTCATCATCTTCCCTCCTGTTTCACATAAGGAGATGACTTTTCATTTGCCGAGGCAAATTCCTCTACATACGTTTTTGATCCTATCCTCTCCCATTTGTTTCCCAGCATATACCTACAGATACTTGCACATCTTATACACTGATCCAATCACCACAACTAACCTTTATTGTTTCCTCAGCAAAATTCCTTGAGAAAGCTGTCTAAACTCAGTGCTTTCATTTCATTTCCTCCCACTTATAAGCTCTCTACAGTCTGGTTCCAGCATCTTGATTCAACTAAAATTGTTCATTTTCAAATTATCAGTGATTATTTAAATGGTAAATCTCCTGACCTTTTTTCAACATTATCTTTCTTGACTTTCTATAACACTTGACATTATTGTTCCCCTTTTCCTGGATGCTGCCTTCTCTAGGTGTTGGGATACTTCCCTCTTGGTTCTTTTCCTACTTGCCTAAACATTCATTTTTTGTCTTCCTGCATATTCATGCACACTAAGTATACCCTTGGAATCTGACCTAGTTGTTTTTCTCTTCTCTTATTAATCTCATCAGCTTCATGGATTCAATTTTCATCTTCATATTAATGAGTCCCAGATCTATATCCAGTCCTATCTCTAATTTCACATCACCAACTGCCTTTTGGACATCTTGAATTAGATGTCCCATAGATATCCCAAACTTGAACTCATTTAACATTTTTCTCTTTCCAATCTTCTGATTATTGTTGAGGTGGTCATTATTTTTCTTGTTATCCAGACTTAACAACTTGGATGGCATCCTCAATTCTTTTCTCTCTCTCTCTGCTTCCTCAATTCTTAAATTGTAATCACTCTACATTCTTGAGTCTCTTACCAAGTCTCCTTATTTTTACTTGCACATCATCCCTTATATTATGTCCTCTTCTCTTTACTTTCACAGCAGTATTTTTCTAGTTGGTGGTCTTGCCTCTCATTCCAGTCCGTCCTCCACAAGTTATCTTCTTAAAGTTGAGATCTGACCATGTCATCTTCCTACTTAGTAAGTTCCAATGGGAAAAGAAGGAAATAAACATTTATATAGCATCTGTCTTGTGTTAGCTACTGTGCTGAACACTTTACAGTTATTATCGGCTCCATGTTTTCTCTAAGATCAAATACAAAATGCTCTGTTTGGCATTTAAAGTCCTTCACAAATCTAGTTATAATATATAATTTAGCTATGCTTTTCTTCTTCACGTCCACCTATTGTCTTCCCTTTAAGACCACTTAGATCTCATGTTCAAAAAGAAGACTTTCCTAGTCCCCCACATAGCTCATGCCTTCCCTCTAAGATTACTTACCATTTTATTATACAAGTCTTGTATATACACAGTAATTTTCAAGTTCTCTATGTCATTATATTGAGAGTTCCTTGAGGACAGTACTATCTTGTCTTTATATATTCAGAACTTAGCATATTGTCTGACACATTGTAAGTAAGTGGTTGAGAAATACTTGTTGACTGCCTGGGAGCTTGGCAGTATGATAGATGAAAGGTTCTATATTCCAAATGATGGAATGAATTGAAATGTGAAGTCAGATATCTAACAATGATAAAATTTAATAGGAATAAGTGCTAAAGTCCTTCATTTTAAATTTAAACATAACCACAAATAAGAATGGAAAAGACTTGGCTTGGCATCCATTCATGTAAAAAATATCTGCATATTATGGAGTGTTTCCATTGATTAAAAGGAGTAAATGGTATTTAAGGTTTCGGTGAAAGTTAATAAATACAGATATTTTGGTACTTATATTTGATGTGTGATAATTAAAAGAAAATCTTTTTCTCTGCCTAAATTCCCTTTCTCTTTTTCATTTTCTTTTTCCTCTTCCCTCCTTTCCCTGCCTTTTTTCCCCCCTTTCTTTATCAGAAGATTTGTTTGCTTCTTGTACGCAAGTAACCATTAGTAATAATGTACAGCTTATCTACCATGCATCTTTTCATGCTATTTAGGTTACATGTAATTTTGACTTTTTAAAAATTGTGATCTGTGGTTTGCTGCCATTTAACATCACCAGGGGAGTATTGCTGTTTAAGAAAAAGCTTTTCTGTAGCAGCAAGCAGTCTGAGATTATTGAAAACAATGTACAATTTCTTAAATTCCATGTGTCATACTCTTCTCCTTCTCTACCTTCTCAATCTGAAATGTTCTTACTGTCTATCAAGAGTGCTTATGCATAATAAATATATTAATGGATTAGCTTCAAGAGGATGGTCATCTAATTATATGTTATCATTTGGGCCGTACACATTTTCTATTCATTTTTTTATTTCCACATAGAACAATCATTAGTATGCATTTTCTTGAGGTAGCTTTCTTGTGTTTTGGGACTAAGTACAATTAGTTTAATGTTTACTTCAAATAACATTTGCAGGGGTAGCTAGGTGACGAAGTGGATAGAGCACCAGCCTTGAATTCAGGAGGTCCTGAGTTCAAATTTGATCTCAGACACTTAACACTTCCTAGCTGTGTAACCCTGGGCAAGTCACTTAACCCCAGCGGGTGGGGGGGAATAACATTTGAAGAACCTTGCCATTATTAAGAATATGTTATTAATATGTCGTGTGGAAAAAAATGACCTTAATCCTATATGATCTCCCTCCATTGACTGCTTTTTCCCCCTCTAAAAAGTGTTGTATTGATGTTCTTAAAAAAACAACAATAACAAATATACTTTCCCCCCACCCTCCCCAATTTATTCATAATGGAAAAATGGAAAGAGTGCTAAGAATCACAAATTTTTAGATTGTCTGTAAATTAATTTAGTTGTTGGTATTCATTCAATAAATAGATAACCTATTGCAGGAAATGGATCATACATTCTTAATATAAACAAAACCAGAAGTGAAAAAGAATTTGCAGTTAAATTGAAGGATAGCTCACAAGTTTTCAGAGAGACAGTTGGCAAAATTGAGTTTATTATGAATCCAAAGGTAATAAGAAATATTTCATGGAACAATTGACTGTCTTATATAGATAGCCTTGTTCATAAGAATTTGTAAGTAACTACCTCAAAAATAATTTTAGTTTGTATATACAAAGGGGGGGGTAGGAAGAATTTTTAAGGACCTGTTGTATGCTAATATAGTGCATTACAAATATTATCTTATTTGAATCTCACAATAATCCTGGAGATTTTTGTTATTATTCTCATTTTTCAGTTGAGGAAATTGAGCCAGACAACGTAAGTGATTTGTCCAGGATCACAAAGTTTCTAAATACATATCTGAATCAAGTCTTTTTGACTGTACACTGAGTATTCTATCCTTTGTGCCAACTAGATGCTTCAGCAAATTAAGAAGGGAAATTCTACAAAGAATTTGTTAACTTTTCAAATTAAATCCACATATACTTTGGAACTTGCTGCAAAGGTTTTTAAGTGCAAAAGTTATATTTAAAATATTTTTAAAATATGGGAGAAAATGTTTTAAAATACTAATCAGGATGTTTGTCAGGAATGAGGGATGAGAGGCCAAAGACATGTAAAGTATATAGAAGTTTCTTATCTACCTATCATGAATATTTATGTGCTCAAAATAAAATTGAAAAGGAGACTTTATTATTTAATGGCAAAGAACTGGTTATTGAAATATTGTTCTTGAATCATTTGTAAATAGTCAAACCATCAACTTGTTAAGGCAAAGATTGAAATTAGTTTAAAGCTAAGGGAAGAAAATGAATTAAAATAACTAGCCCACAAATGAGAGGAATGAATTTTTTTTTTTTAAAGAGAGATTAAAAATTTTTCAGCAAACAGTTGACATAACTTACTGGGTAGACAGTGATGGCAACAAAAAGTAACTCTGGTTTAAAATAAGAGGCAAGTAGCTGTACCAGATCTAAAATTATATTATAAAGCAGCGTTTACCAAAACCATTTGTTATTGGCTAAGAAATAGACTAGTTGATCAGTGAGATAGGTTAGGTCCAAAGGACAAAATAATCAATAACTCTAAATATTATTCTAGTGTTTGACAAATCCAAGGACCCCAGCCTTTGGGATAAGAACTCAATGTTTGACAAAATTTGTTGGGAAAATTGGAAATTAATAGGCATTGACCCACACTTAACAGCGTACACCAAGGTCAGGTCAAAATGGGTTTGTGACCTAGGCATAAAGAATGAGATTATAAATAAATTAGAGGAACATAGGATAGTTTACCTCTCAGACCTGTGGAAGAGGAATGAATTTGTGACCAAAGAAGAATTAGAGATTATTATTGATCACAAAATAGAAAATTTTGATTATATCAAATTGAAAAGTTTTTGTACAAACAAAGCTAATGCAGATAAGATTAGAAGGGAAACAGTAAACTGGGAAAACATTTTTACAATCAAAGATAATGATAAAGGCCTCATTTCCAAAATATATAGAGAATTGACTCTAATAAGAAATCAAGCCAATCTCCAATTGATAAATAGTCAAAGGATATGAACAATTCTCAAATGAGGAAATTGAAACTGTTTCTAGTCATATGAAAAGATGCTCCAACTCATTATTAATCAGAGAAATGCAAATTAAGACAACTCTGAGATACCACTACACACCTGTCAGATTCGCTAGAATGACAGGGAAAGATAATGCAGAATGTTGGAGCGGATGTGGGAAAACTGGGACACTGATGCATTGTTGGTGGAGTTGTGAAAGAATCCGGCCATTCTAGAGAGCAATTTGGAACTATGCTCAAAAAGTTATCAAACTGTCTATACCCTTTGATCCAGCAGTGTTACTATTGGGCTTATATCCCAGAGATCTTAAAGAAGGGAAAGGGACCTGTATGTGCAAGAATGTTTGTGGCAGCCCTCTTTGTGGTGGCCAGAAACTGGAAACTATGTGGATGCCCATCAATTAGAAAATGGCTGAATAAACTGTGGTATATGAATATTATGGAATATTATTGTTCTATAAGAAATGACTTAACAAGACGATTTCAGAAAGGCCTGGAGAGACTTACATGAACTGATGTTGAGTGAAATGAGCAGGACCAGGAGATCATTGTATACTTCAACAACAATACTATATGATGATCAATTCTGATGAATGTGGCAATTTTCAACAATGAGATGAACCAAATCAGTTCCAATAGAGCAGTAATGAACTGAATCAGCTACACCCAGCAAAATAATTCTAGGAGATGATTATGAACCACTACATAGAATTCCCAATCCCTCTTAATTTTGTCTGCCTGCATTTTGGATTTCCTTCACAGGCTAATTGTACACTATTTCAAAGTCCAATGCTTTTTGTACAGCAAAACAACTGTTTGGACATGTATACATATATTATATTTAATTTATACTTTAACATATTTAACATGTATTGGTCAACCTGCCATCTGTTGGGGTGGGGGAGAAGGGGAAAAATGAGAACAAAAGATTTGGCAATTGTCAGTGTTGTAAAATTACCCAGGCATATATCTGGTAAATAAAAACTAACAAATAGGTAGATAGAGCATTGAACCTGGAATCAAGAAGACCTTAGTTAAGATCTGGCTTCAGAAACTTACTAGCTATTTGACCCTTGGCAGATCATTTAACTTCCATTTGCTTCAGTTTGACAGTAAGATGGTAATCCTAATAGTAGGAGATATCAGGATTGGTGTAAGGTTCACATGAGATGGTATTTGTAAAGCTCTTAGCACAATGCCTAACAGGTTTAGGCATTTAATAAATGCATCCTTCCCAACCCATTTGTAAAAATTTTACTGAGAAGTATCCAAGATTAGAACTAGTATTGTGTTCAGAGACGAGGAGCAGTAAAGGGGGGAAAACATTTAAAGAAAATTTAGAGAGACCCAAATAAGCAAATTATCTCCACAATATTTGTTTGAAGAATGAAACTAGGAGAACTATGAACAGATAAAAAATAGGAAAGTTTTCTGTAAAGATTTTTCAGCCAAACTTCATCAAGAATACTTGATTTATCATATTTGAACTCCCAATATTACAGTGTTGTATCTTTTTATAGAGGAAGCAGAAATGACACTGAGGAAAATAAACAGGGAAAAGATATAGCTATATTAGACCGAGAATAGATAATCAGAAGTCAATTAAGAGTTATTGGATGAATCAAAGCAGGTCCATGTTTTAGGCACTGAGGGATAAATCTCAAGATAGCAGAGGGGAAGACACCAAAGATATGGGAAAAAAATCCCTCACCTTATTCCCCCCAAAAAATGACCGAAAGAACATCAATAATTATCAGCTAATATAATTGGTCTCTCTATATTAAATTTAATGACAATCTATATACATACATTTCTGCCAAATGCGAGATCCATATTTACTCCAAAGATTTTGATCTATCGACATGGAGGAAAGCTAAATGTGCTTGCTTGTGCTCTCTTTCTTTTCCTCCCTACATACATACACACACACGTGTGTTTACATACATACACATGCACACACTTACATACCTTTTGTTCAGAGTATGATAAGGGACCATCCATAGAGCTATGAATAATATATCCCATATAGATAATAGTAAGTGGGCAGTAAGATGAAGCCAATTTGGAGTGCCTTCAGGAAATTGAAAAGTTCTTTTGAAAACCTCATGCTTTTTTTCATTTGTTTTGTTTTGTTGTTTTTAGAAGCAAAGTCTTACTATTTTTCTAGAATTGTATGGCTGAAAGTCATGGCACTCAAAAAATTGTAATGGCAGTAGAAAGACATGGTGAACACGTGAAGGTTGTAACAGTATACAAATAAAGAATTAGAAAGGAAGAACTGTATCTTTAAGGATACCAAAGAAAGATAGAAAAGAAAGATGAGTTAGTCATGTGGCGAAAACAAGTAGTAACTGTTACGACATAGTCATCTTCTTTAATTACAGCCTCATATCAAGAGAAAGTGAATAATGTCTTTAGCACATAGGTTGGACAACTGTTGTCACACTTATGGAAAGAGAAGAGGTGCACAGGATAGGAAGACATAGGATCAGAGATCCATTTGAATACTTCTATTATCATTAGTACTATAAGTAAATGGTATCTTTGTTGTAAAAGTATAAGGTTGTATTTTATTTTGGTTCACATTGTTGATTTCATTCATGTAGGGGAGGACTCTTGTTAAGGAAATTCCTTTTTTCAAGGCATGTCTTCAACTGTTCTTCAACTTAAAATCTTAGAAAGTTTTCTGGGAGAACTGAGTAGCTCATGACTACTGATTTACCTATAGGATTTTAGAATCAGAGATTTGCAGCCAGAAGGGGGACCTTAGAGACCATCAAGTTCAACTCCCTCATTTTACAGATGTTGAAATTGAGACATGAAGTCATGTGACTTGCTCAGGAACAGACCTAGGCACGCACAGTTCAAACTCAGAGATCTTCTTTACAATATCTTTTGACCATACCATACTTCTTTTGATGAAGCATAAAAAACACTTATATAATGAAAGCCTTCTTAAATAGTATTTCACCCTTAATAAGTGGTTACTCTTTACTCAGAAGTATGTAACTAATACCTATGTAGTAGTGCTTTAGCTCTATAATATTCTGATTATGTCTTGAGTTTGCATCATCAAAATTAAGGCTTTTTAGAGGCCAGATTTGGAAAGTGTTTATTTTTGAAAAAGGTTTCTTTTCAAAGGGTTCTAAAAGTATGTAAACCAATTATGTTTTAGAAATTTACTTTTAACAATTATTTCATTAAAATATACTTCACTTTCAAAAGTCTCGGGATGGTTTTTTCTTTGTTCTTTGCAAGAGTAATACTCTCATATTTAATTATATCTGAAATCATTCAGAATTAGTTTTTATTTCAGTATTCTACTGAGTTTGCCCTTAAATTAATTCAGGATTTTACATAGTATTGTTTTCTCCTTTACTCTGCTATTATAATAATATTTTCTTCTTCTACTAGAGTATTCATTCCTTCACTATATTTTAAATAAGAAAATACTTTGAATCTTAACTCGAGGCATTTTCAAAGGATTCTGCTTTAAAAAGTACTTCTCTTTGTTTCTCTTATCTACCATGCTTGTATGAGCTACCTCCTCCCTTTCCCCCCATTCTCAGATAGTCTCCTATTCATAATTTCCTGTGTGAAACACCTCTCTGTTAGAGGGGGTAAGAGTTTGACTTAAAAGAAAAAACTTTTATATAGAGACAATAAATAAAGCTGTGAAGAAGTGCCCCACTGTTGCTCATGCAGTATAACCTCATTTTGTTTAGGCTGAATTATAAGATGTAATTGTGAATTTGTTATAACACTGTTTGCATACTAAATAAGGATGGATGAACCTTAACCAGGGAGACCTGCATTTGTAAATGCCATAGTGGGAACATTATTGGGAGAGAGGAGCAATGGTAGAGAGGAGGAGAAAGAAATGGATTAGTAAGGGGCAAAAAGTAACTTTTGGAGCAGATGTTCTTAACTTGAGGTTTGAGCTTGGGTTTTTAAAAAATATTTGTGGATTTGAGTATCACCTCTATTTTGATGGCTTCCAAATGTATATATTCAAACAGTCCCTACTTTGAACTATTTTATATCTCTAATTGTGATCCACAGGATCAAATATTTGGATAATTATATTTTAATATCATTAATTTCCTTTATAATGCTATCCTTTATTTTATGCATGCATTTTGAGGAGATGCACAGGTTTTACCAATCTGCTAAAGGGATCCTTGACACAATATAAGTGAAAAAATTCTTCTTTAAAGAAATTGGATAAAATAATATGACTGGCTATAAGTCACTTATCCTTCAAGTAAATTTCAGTTCAGTTTCAATTCAGTGAATATGCAAGATAGTCTCTTCCCCCAGGAGAATTCATTTAATGGGGGGAGGAAGGGAGAGAGAGAGAGAGAGAGGATATAGATAAATTATTACAAAGTATTGTGAGAGAAGAGAGAAAAGGAGAATGAAAGGAAGAGATGTAGGAGGTGGGAAAATCATAGATTCTAATAGACGCTTGAAATAGTCTAGACCAAAGTTGATGGGTTCTTAAATTAGTACGGTAGGTGTACAGGTGGGAGGAAATGAGCATGAGATATGGAGATAGGATTCTCTTGTCTTGAAATAACGAGAAGAATGGTGATGGTCTTAAATGTAAAGATTTAAAAGAGAAAACAATGACTTTCTTTTTAAATATATTGCTTCCGAGATAGTGTCTAATAGTTCAAGGTAGGAATTGTTTGAATATATAAATTTGGGAGCCATCATAATAGAGGTGATACTCAAATCCACAAGATCAAATGAGGTCACCAAGGAAGAATTTTAGGTAGAAAAGAACAGCCTTGAGGGTTGAGTTGATGGAAGAAAATGATGAACCAGGGCAGAAAATGAGTGAAATAAGTACAAGAATCTGGACATGACAATCAGTATGAGCCAAAAGAGCAAAAGATCTTTGGAGAAGGAAGTAGTTCTCTGTAAAGGGCTAGAACTGAGCAATGCACTTGGATAATGAAGCACGTGAGACTAATTGCCAATTGGACGGTTCCCTATTAACTTGTTTGAAGGTTGACCCTCCCTAGCTGTTCTGTGCTGACTTGATTGGTGGGACAAAGAGAGGGAAGTGACTTGTGTGGGAGGAGTAAGAGAAACTTGGGTGGTGGAACTCATGCTCACTTGCACTCTTGACCTGGAGTTGGAGGTGACGGTAAAGATCTAGAATAAAGACATTTAGTGGTCCTGACTCCTGCTGATTTCTGAGAAGATAGAGTTCCAGCAGTTCTCAGTATTGGAAGCTGAGAAATTTAAGAGATCACTGGCAAGCTTTGAAAAAAGCATTTAATGGTGGATTCAAAAGGCAAAATTTTCAAGTGATTAAAGGGATGGTGAGGTAGTAGAGAGTTCATCAATAAAAGTAAAAAAAAATTAGTTTGAGAATGGAAATTGTCAGTTCTTAGTGTTGTTTCTAGTTTTGTCATAAAGCCAGTTCTTGAGTGCCTCTGCAAATGAAAAGAAACATCACTATGGCAATAGCCAAAATAGTTGAAGACTATTGTGCATTTATTATTATTATTATTTTTATTATTTTCCTGAGGCGTTTGGGGTCAAGTGATTAGCCCAGGATTACATAGCTAGGATATATTAAGTGTCTGAGACTAGATTTGAATTCAAGTAAGTCCTCCTGACTTCAAGGCTGGTGCTCTACCCACTGCATCACTTAGCTACCCCATTATTAATCATTATTAACTCATTAGGGCAGTTAATTTCTATATTGTAGGCTTTTGGACCTCTGGGGAGCTATGAAGTTTTACAAAAGGGTTTCTGAATCCAAAAACAAAAATATCTTCTGTAGATAGAATAAATGATGTTTTAAAACATCACCAAATTCATAATAAGCTGTCTCAGTGAACGTTACTGCTCACTAATATTATGCTGTTATGAGGGTCCACAAAACTTTTTACATTTAAAGGACATAGCCAAAAAGCCTAGGAAATACTGTTTTAGAATAGCCCTTGTCTCACTTTTTAATAGATGACTATATAGCAAAATATAAGCAGCTCCTGAGCAGGGACTATTTTATCTTTTGTTTCCAAAGTTCCTAGGTTGTTATAAGAATTTAATAAATGCTTGTTGATTGATTGACTTTGTTGCTTTTTTTTAAGTAGTCTCAATAATCTTTTATTAAAATGGCAAAGTCAGTCATCCTTCTACTTTGAATAGAAAGAAATATTTTCAAGGCTAATTTGTGCTCCACATCTTTTTCTACTTTCCTCTAGGACTTTGCAGTGTCCTAGTGCAGGGGATGTGTTTCCTTCTCCCTGGCTTCTTGCCTTCCAAGTAGTCTGCAATTCATCCTAACCATATCACCAAGTTAATTATCTTTCATTTTTCAGAAATTAGGAAATTTCATCTAATGAGCCAGTGTTGAGGGGAAGATCGGTCAATGATTCTTTCATGATCTTAGGTTAAATATTTTGAGTGAGAGTTAGGTTAGGTAAATTTTAAGATCTCTTCCACTTTGTTAAGATTTTTATCTTATTTTATAATACTTGTAGCTCCTTGTACATGATGCAGTTTAAATTCCTTATTTTGGTATTCAAAATTCTTTGAAATCTGAATTCATTCTACCAAAAGTCATTTACATCTTATTCATGAATCATCCTATTAAAACTAATCTGCTGCCCCATGAATACACCTTGTACATTCCTTCCTCTTCACCTTGTTGAAGACAATTCTATTTACTTTTCATATTCTGCATAGTTCTGCCATTCCAAATCCTATCTTTGTTCCAGGCCCAACTCAAGTTCCCAATCATCTTAATCACCAAATCCAATCCTCAATTTCTTAATCTTTTTTCTTCACCTCTCTGTTGATCACTCTTCTTGAGAATTCCTTGCTAGGTTTTTAGGACCTTACTGTCCCCTGGCTTTCATGTCTTATTTACTGTTCCTTCTCTATCTCCTTTATTGGCAGTCATGCTCTCCAATCACAGATGCCTCACAGGGCCATCCTGGGCCCTCTTCCCTTCTCCCTCTATAGGACTTGGTGATCTTTTCAACTCCCATGGTTTCAGTTATCATCTTCATATAAATGATTCTCAGATCTACTTAATTGAGTAACCTAACCATTCTGCTGACTATAGTTTTGCATCTCCATTGCCTAGTAGACAATGAACTGCGTGTAGTTATCTACTGTCTAGTAGATATCTTAAACTGAGTTTTTCCAAAACTAAATCTAAGCCCTTCTTAATTACTCATTTACTATTGAAGATAGGTCTATCCTCCCAGTCCCCCAGACTCACATCCTAGGTATCATCCTTGGATTCCTCATTATGTGCTTATCCCCTAATCCAATCTATTGCCAGGGTTTGTAATTTTTTTCCTTTGAGAATCTCTTACATATACGTTTCTCTTTTGATACTGCCATTATCCTGTTTACATCTGGACTATAGCCTGCTGGTTGGTCTTTGTGCCACAGTTCTCTCCCCATTAGGCTATTCAGCAGCTAAAGGGCAGTTTCATGTCACCTCTCTAAATAAATTTTAGTGGCTGTCACATACAGGAGCAAATATAAATCCATTTTGACATTCAGTCTTTTAAACCAATATCCCCCTTCTCCCATATATATATATTCCCAAGCACTCACACCCATACACAAACACACACACACTTTTCCAATCTTTATATAATTTAAACCTTTATCTCTCTCTCCCTCTATGTACTGTGTGTTCCAGTGACACTAGTCATGGAACTTACTGTTCATGGAACAAGATAACTTCATCTCTTTACATTTTTACTGGCTGTTTGTTATGCTTGGAATGAATGCTTTCCCTCCTCTTCTCTATTGTCTGGCTTTCTTCATGCCCTAGCTAAAATTCTACTTTTTTCACAAAGCTATTTCCAGTCCCTCTTAATTCTACCACCTTCTATTGATTATTTCCTATTTATTCAATATATAATTTGTACATATTTGTTTGCTTGTTGTCTTCTCCAGTTTCTCCCAATAGATTTTTGACTCCTCAAAGGCAGACTGCCTTTTGCCTTTGTTTGTGTCCCAGCACTTAGAATAGTAATAGGTACTTAATAAATCTTTATTGACTGACTAATTGACTATATATCAGACCATACTAATTTTTCCCATTGCACTTCTTTAACATTTGTCTGCCTTTTTCTGCCTTTATTACGAAAAAGGAAGTATATTTAATTTAGTTGGAAGGAGTTTTAGATTTGGAATAAGTAAAGGTTTGTCTTCAAATTCATTCTCTTACTACTTATTAATTGTATGATCATGGACAGATCATTTGTACCTCAAAAAGCTGTTGATGGTCAAGTGGAATACATGTAGAGCAAATCTTAAAGTGCTACATATAAATGTCAAATATCACCACCATTATTACCACCATTTGTTCTTTTGTGTATTTTTCTAACCTCTCCTATTGAGTCTTTTAAGATCAGGGACTGAATTTTAGATGTTTTTTTTCCTATGGCAGAGACTCAACAGTGTTATGATGAGAACTGATTATTTTATAAATAATGTGTTTATTGAATAAAAGCTTAAATTAGTTTAATTTAAAATAATTAAATTGTATGTGTTGATTGGAGTAAACAAATGTTTTCATGCTATACTTTTTACTTAGGCTGTGAACCTAAAAGTAAAAATTAATCAGCATAAAAATCTTGTAGCACATAAATCTTTGTGAAACAAAAGTTCACTTTCTAACCAAGTATTTTCATTTTACCACAAGAAATGTTAAATACAAGAAAGATAGTAATTTGAGTCAACAAAAGGAAAATTTATTATAGATATATCTTAGTGAAATGTAATCTGGAATTGCAATTTTTTTCCCCAAAAGATTAATTTTGATTAATGGATTAAAAACCTTCTGATTTTTCATTTTCAGATTGAGAAGCAAAACTGGAAACAATATTACAAATATTTTAAGAAATTCATATATTTTTTTAAAGTAATAAAAAAATTATAATTGTTGACAATTCAAATTAGTTTATCCTCTCAGGGTTTTCAAAAAGAAATTTGTTATACTAGCACAAGTATGTTTTAGGGGGAAAGTATGCATGTTACATGCACATTCATAATCAGTAAGTCAAGGAAACTAAGTGTGACATACTTCCAACTATAGTTGGAAAAAGACATGTCAATAAAACTTCTTATGAAACAAATCATACTTGAGTTTATTAAAGGTTCTTAACCTTTTTTGTGTTATAGACCACTTTGATCATTTAATGAAGCCTATATATCCCATTTTAGAATAAAGTTTTTTTTATTCAATTCTAAGGATTGCAAAGAAAACCAATGACTTAGACATGTGATTATCAAAGGTTTTTTTTTTTTTTTTTTTTTTTAAGTTCATGAATCTCAGGTTAAGAACCCCTGATTTATATTAAAAAAAATTATAGAAAATACTTCCCTCGCCCCCCGTATTTTATCTTCCTAAGTTGTTACTAGACTTAAAGATGGAAATGGAGAGTTCACTATGTGATCATGTTTTATTTTAAACTTTTTTGTTATGATTTATTAGGTGAAAAACCATTTCGCTGTGATGAATGTGGTATGAGATTCATACAGAAGTATCACATGGAAAGACATAAGAGAACACATAGTGGAGAAAAACCATACCAGTGTGAATACTGTTTACAGGTAAGTTGGTAGTTTGAAATGATTTTCCCTCCTCAGTGATTAAACTAATAAATTAGAAAATGTAATCAATCTAAACTTTCTCTCTTTTTTTTTTTTCTTCTTTTAAAAAAAAAAAAATCACCATCATCCACTCAACAGTATTTTTCCCGGACAGACCGTGTATTAAAACATAAACGTATGTGCCATGAAAACCGTGACAAGAAACCAAACCGGAATGCCACCAAGGGTGGCCTTTTGACATCTGAGGATGATTCTGGCTTTTCTACACCTCCAAAAGACAGCTCACTGCCAAAAAAGAAAAGGCAGAAAACAGAGAAAAAATCTTCTGGGATGGACAAGGACAGTATGATGGACAAGTGTGACCAGAAAAAAGATAAGAATGACTATTTGCCTCTTTATTCCTCAAGCACTAAAGTAAAAGATGAATATATGGTGGCAGAATATGCTGTTGAGATGCCCCATTCTTCAGTTGGTGGGTCACATTTAGATGATGCTGCTTCAGGAGAAATACATCCACCTAAGTTGGTTCTCAAAAAAGTTAACAGCAAAAGGAGTCTAAAACAGCCACTAGAGCAAAGTCAAACAATTTCACCTTTATCCACATATGAAGATAGCAAAGTTTCAAAGTATGCTTTTGACCTTGTGGATAAACAAGCCTTACTAGACTCAGAAGGCAATCCTGACATTGACCAGGTTGATACCTTACAAGAAGGGCCCAGCAAACCTGTCCATAGTAGCACTAATTATGATGATGCAATGCAGTTTTTGAAGAAAAAGAGATACCTGCAAGCAAGTAGTAACAACAGTAGAGAGTATGCACTGAATGTGGGTACCATAGCCTCTCAGCCGTCTGTAACACAAGCAGCTGTGGCAAGTGTCATTGATGAAAGTACCACAGCGTCCATATTGGACTCACAGGCACTAAATGTGGAGATTAAGAGTAATCATGACAAAAATGTTATTCCAGATGAGGTACTGCAGACTTTGTTAGACCATTATTCCCACAAGGCTAATGGACAGCATGAGATATCATTCAATGTGGCCGACACTGAGGTGACGTCTAGCATATCGATTAATTCTTCAGAAGTACCTGAGGTGTCACAGCCAGAGAGCGTTGGAACAAGCTCCCAAGCATCCTCATCAGATAAAGCCAGTATGTTGCAGGAATATTCAAAATTTCTGCAGCAGGCTTTGGACAGAACTAGCCAAAACGATGCCTATTTGAACAACCCGAGCCTTAACTTTGTGACTGATAACCAGACCCTTGCAAGTCAGCCAGCATTTTCTTCCATAGACAAGCAAGTCTACGCAGCCATGCCCATCAATAGCTTTCGATCAGGAATGAATTCTCCACTAAGAACAACTCCAGACAAGTCTCACTTTGGACTAATAGTTGGTGATTCCCAGCATTCATTTCCCTTTTCAGGTGATGAGGCAAACCATGCTTCTGCTACATCAACACAGGACTTTTTGGATCAAGTGACTTCTCAGAAGAAGGCTGAGGCACAGCCTGTCCACCAAGCTTACCAAATGAGCTCCTTTGAACAGCCCTTCCGACCTCAATACCATGGAACAAGAGCTGGAATGGCTTCCCAATTTAGCACTGCCAATGGACAAGTGAACCTACGGGGACCAGGGACAAGTGCTGAATTCCCAGAATTTCCTTTGGTGAATGTAAATGATAATAGAGCTGGGATGACATCTTCACCTGATGCCACAACTGGCCAGACTTTTGGCTAATTAAAAAATGTAAATAATATTGGCACTTTAGAACAGATTAATCAAGAGTGGGTTTGCTCTGTAAAAGATGGAGTGCTGTACAGACTTAAGAGCAATGTGTTATAACAAAAGTAAGCTGATATGAATAGCAAGATAATCCAATAATGGAATTATTTTTTTTTTCTTTTTGGTTAGTCATCATTCATTGAACTGCCTTACATGTTGCCACCTTTATAGAAGCAATGTATTACTTATTTTAGACCAGAAACTTGCTATTCTACCTACACCAAGTTTAAAAAAGAAAACAAAACAACAGCAACAAAAAAAAGTTGACTTTCGCACAATTGTTTCCTGATATCATTGTAAATTCTTGGGAAATTAGTAATTGTGTGAAATTTACGCATACTGTTTATAAGTTTTTCAGCATAGACATTGCACTTCAGCAGGGAATCTTAATATACTTTGCAGACAGAGTGAACTTAAAAGTTTAAATGTCAAGAGATTATGGCTTAAAATTAATGTATTCTATAGGAAAAAAGAAATCTTCCATCTTTAAAAAAAAAAAAAAGAACAATATGCCATATACCCTTGATTTTTCATTTTGCATTATATTGAGCTGTGTTTTCTGAGGGGGAAATAGTAATAAAAATCTGATAGTCTAAGACTCCACTATTTAAAAGCCTAATTACTTAAAAATATGCATACTTTCAACACATTTACCAAAATACACAACTGCTGAAGCATTTACTTCCAGACTGAAGTATGCATATTGGTGTCAGTTTCTTTGTACAGTTGTACCTAGATATTTTTTATGATTTTTTTTTCATGTGCAGGTATCAAGGTTTTGAGGTTTTAGTCAAAGTATTCTGTAGATTACATTCCCAAGAACATAATGCTTTCACAGACTGTATATTCCAAGTTTTGAAGCTTAATTGTATTTTACTTTACATATACACTTTCACTTAACATAGAGCACTTAGAATCTATTTGATATTTTTGATTTCTCAAAGTAAAAATTTTAGATTTTTAGGTTTGATATGGTTGTGTCTTAATCATCTCATAAATGACAGTTTTAATTTTTGGCAATAAAAGGAAATTGGGATGTCTTCGGATTTGTAAAAACTGGTTTAATTTTTCCCTTTCTAGATTCTTGGTAGATCAGATAATTAAACAGTATACAGAGAAACTAAAGAACTGGGCATTTTAATTGCATATTTTACCTTAAGCAACTTCTTGATGAACGTTGTTCATTATAGTTTTACAAACCAAAAGTGTTTACTAATCCTAGTAACTACAGTTTCATTTTCAGCCTAGTTGAGTATCGGAAGCATTTTGTTGCATTTCAAAGCATAAATAAACTACAGACTTTATCCTCACACCATGAATCTTTTTTTTTTTTTTTTTTTTTCCCTGAAAAGGCATGATTTGAGTAACATGTTGGGTAGTTTTTCATTTTTTGCGTTGTATAACTTAAGAGATTATTTAATTCTGGTGTCTCCTTCCAAATTTTTTTTCTCAACTTTTTGGTTTTCTTAATAAAAATTCTCCATCTTTCTCAAACTGATGTACACATCAATATAAAATACTAGTAGTAACCTTGGAAGCTGACACTTATTTACAAAATAAGGCTTTCCCAACCTAAACTTTAGTGGCCCTCCAAATTTGTGCACCTTGACATTGTTTCCCCAAATAAATGATTTTCTTTTTTCTTTCTTTTTTCTTTTTGGTTAGCCCTTAGCTATTCTCATATGGAAAAGGGAGCAAGCAATATTCGCATTTACCACATTTCATATTTGTGTTAAATCTACTGGTATTTTAAAATAAGGACCATCAAATCAAAGGATTCTGCCAGCTATTTTTAATGTTATTTCCTCCACACTTTACTCATTACTCTGTGACTTTGAAATTTTATAAATTTCCATTTGGCAGTTTTTTTTCCCCTGCCAATTTTTGGAAAGAACTAGACTTTAGAAGCAGAAATTCAGTCCTGCCATTATTGGCTCAGCCATTCATCATCTTAAACTGGGTGTGTTAGGTGTCACGTGGTTGTAAGAAGGCTTCTTTTAGATGAGATCTTTAAAACTTGGGGCTATGTCCATTCTGGATGGACATTAAATATTCTACAGCACTTTTTAATAAGGGTAGGGATTTGTAGCCTTGGTCAGAATTTTTTTTTTCATCTGGGCTGAAAATTTTTGTCCAGCGGAATGCCTGGTTTAGTTTGAAGAGAGGGGCACTTTTCCTTCCCAACGTCGTGACTTTTATCAGAATACTTCTATGAATATGACTCAACAACTACTGAGCAATTATAGTAAACTTAGAGGAGGCCTTTGGTAGATAAGTATATTATGCAAGTAAAACTTTTAAGTTGTTGCATTCCTGTTTTAAAATAGCCATAGTTCTTTAAATCCAGTTACAGGCTTTCCCTAAGAGGTTATACAATAAATTGTTGGACTAACCCTTTAAGTATTTAGTCTTTTACTGTCTTAGTTTAAGTATGGAGCCCAAGTCAAAAGATACCTTGTGTTGTCACCATAATTATATCTGGTTTTTGGGTTTTGTCCCTTTTGTTCACAAAGTTATTTGGTAAATATCAGTGCATAGATAGAAAGGCAGCTTCATGCCATATCCTGGGCAAGAATGTCAGGGGCTTGGGATTGTCTTTTGAAGCTCCCATTTCCTTTCAGCCCTCCCTGTAGACAAATTGTGTATACAAACATGCTCCTATATGTTTATGTTTTTGTTTAATTAGCCCTGAGATATACTTTTGCACTTCTGCTATATCTAGCACTATACCTTTGAGGATAAGAATCAGGTCAGCATTCAAATATCTTAGATGAAGCAGTAACTGTTGAACAGCTTATAATGGGTTGATTTTTGCCTAAAATTCTCCACAACGCACAGACATTGTTTGGTTTTAGAATATTTGAATGACTGTTACAAATCTTCGGGTGTCTATATGCAAAATGTCTACTGGGTATATTATTACATTACTGCTAGAAATAAAACTCTTTTGAGTATTTGCCAAGGATTCTCAGGAGGCAGGAACTAACTATTTGAGAGGCAGAAAGCACCTTGTCCTAGGGACACTTTCATTTTTTCTAGAATAGAGGAAATTTTGAAATGTTAGATTGGCCTAATAAAACTCCTTTAAATTTTCTTCATTTGGATTTTAAAAGGGCTCTTTATTAGAAGCCGGGCAACTTTTAACACTTCATGTTACAAAGTCCACGTTTCTTAGGCATTTAGCTAGAATTCACCTTTTCACAGAGCATTTCCTGAGGAAGCACCATTACAGTCAATGGAAAATGTTTTTAAAGTCTCCAGTTTAATTTAAACTTTTTCAGTTTCAAATTGCTTTTTTTCAGGGAAAGAATTTTCCTATTGCTTTTGCTATACACTGCAAATAAAAATCTTATGTTTCCCTTTTTCACTTAACTTTTGGTAGGAAACAAACTGAAGCAGACAAACATTTCTTAGTTGTGTTTGTTGCTTTCTGTAATCTAATGGATGAAAAGGTAAAACCCTATAAACGTTAATTTTATTTTTTTATGCAATACCATGCTGTAAATATGGTTTATCAATTAAGGATGTACCTATGATTGAATCTTTAATTCTGCACAGTTAGAGTTTATATATAAATGTGTCTTGACAATCAAGGACTTTTATGTGAGTCTTCCTTTATGATGTTTATTAATGTTATGCATTCCATTTGTTTAAAGTGAGTACCAATGTGCTAATTTGTATCGTCTGAAAGTATGTAATGTTTTTACAGCTTGTTTTTAAAAATCTGTAAATATGTACAAACAAATCACAGTACTGCTTTATGTTAGAAGGATATGATGTTGTACTGTATGTAAGCAATAATCCATAGCAGTGCTAACTTTACAAGTAGCATCAGAATAGTTCTAAAAACTGTTTTGGAGTTCACAATTATTCTTATTTCAGTTAATGATGACTAATCTTTAATCAGTTTTTAATAAATAAATTCCATTGTCCTCCTGTTGGAGCATAACATTGTTTACACAGCATAATTTCAGTCGCAGAGGAGACAGGCTTAAATCTGACTTCATCTGTACTCACTTTCAGTAAGCATTGAATGGCCTTACCACTCTTCTGCAAGATGGAGGAAGATCGCAAAACTTAGTAGCCATCACAGTGAAGGAAGGGGTATATCTTTCTGCTTCTGTACTGCTTCCTACCTATTCTTGTGATTTGCTTTTGGGAGGTGTATTTTTGTTTATTTTTGTTTTTCATTTTAGATTCAAGTCCATAGGTTCTGAGGTGACTTAAGCCCCATTACAAAAGAGTAGGTCTCTTGATGTTTCATAAATGGATAAAAAAATTTAAAATTTGTACATTGATTTTTAGATACTTATTTTTCAAGTTTGAGTTCTCAGCTGATGAGATGAACTTAATCAACTTAAATACAAAAAGACAAACCTATCATAGCTTGAATTGAGTAGATAATATACTGTACAGAGCAGCATAACTATTTGAACACAGATGTCACTGCTTTAGAAATAAAACCACCAGTTTATAAATGTATATGACCTACATTTTATAGGAGAAATGTTTTTAAATGCTAGTCATTTATATAATATGTGCTTTGAAGGATTTGCTAGTCCACTTCTGTCACTTTTAGTACACTGGTATCTTTTATATGTAATGTATGCTTTTTATTATTGTGGCAGAGCATTTCAGTAGAAAGAATTTTGCAACAATATGGGGGAACTTTTTCATTGTTGGATTTGAATTATACTGGATTTTATCTGTGTAGTCTTACTTGTCTTTATTTTAATGCTGTCTGGAAGGGAACTTGGTATCCAAATAAAGCAGGTAACCTCATTTTATTTCAAGGGCATACTGTGTAGTGCTGAATTTAATCTGGAAACCTGATGATTTTGAAAAGGAAGAAATTAGTTTATAAAAATTGTACAGAATAAATTGTGTGTGATGGAAACCCTTGGTAAATAGATAGTAAAATACAGTGAATTTTCTGATATATAGTGTTATTTTCCTGAAATCCATATGCCTTCTTTGTATTTCAGCTAATAAAAGAAGCCCTATCATTAAAATTGGTAGGGTAATAGGTTATTTCAGTGGATATACAGTATTACTTTACTTATGCCATTTTCTTACCCTTTCATTATCATTGTAAAATTTGACTTCCCATTGGTAATTAAGAATGTACATAATATAGATGATTTTGTATAAAACTGAATGAACTGGGTTTAAGTTTATGACTGAAATGATAGAGTGGGCTCATAATTGCTTGAAACTTCATGAAATTTTTTGAGAGTTGTAGGGGAATGAGGGTAGAGTAGTATGTATGCTGGGAGTGTGATGGCATGTTGCCCCACAACCTGCCAGGAATTCAACAAAAGATTTAACGCAAACATTTTTTAGGTTTCAGATATAAAGCAAGCCTTTTCTTTCAATACTGCCTAGGAGCATTGAATTCATAATCCACTCAGGTGAAAATTGCTTTGCAATGAAATTTATCAAATTGAAGCATATTTGAAAAATAAGAATGTCTAATGTTTTATTGGGGAAAAACAAAACATTTCTATAGTTAGTAGACTTGGAAAACTGAAATTTGATGAGAAATAGATCTATTTTTAAAGATCATGTTTTCCCCTCCAAACAGAATTGTTTTTGAACGATTTGGAGGTACAATTTCTGTTCCAATTCATTTGACTTGTCATTGTAAAAATGATTTTTGCTTGACTCAGCATTATGCCATGAACAAATGAATTTTTGAGCCTTTACAGTACAGTAGAAGCTTGCTTCATGCATAGTCATGGAACATAGACATGTATTCTTTGAACTGATTTTATTCATTAAGTGGCTTAATGGGTTTCACAGCTTCTGGCATTATTGTTTTCATATGGTTAACTTAGCCATTTGGGTTTTATAATACCATTTTCTGTATTGTGATACTAAGGGAAGTTGTGTTTTGCTTTATTTTTAATTGAATTATTAGTCTGATAATTTATATTTGCAAATTATGCATTTTAAATGTGGACACTGGCTGTTTGAAAAATAAAAAATACAGAATACAGTTTTATGAATAATTTCCTAGCAGTATTTTTCATGATGTAAACAATTAAAAGCATCCTAAAACAAAAAAAAAATTATGAAAAATGTGCAAAGTTGTGGCTAATTAGATTGATGAAGCAGAAATATAATTGTATAAAATGCAATCTTTTTTTTTCCGATTGAATTAGGACTTAACAGGATTCTTGTCAATAGCTTCATTAGTGATTGTTACTAAGTACTAAAATTTCACTTAACTAGGCAACACTGCAATGTAAAAATTTTGAGTGCTATCTTCATAGAAAGTTTTTTTTTATTTGAAAATATATACAAGTTATTACATACTTCATTAATGATCTACCATTGCTAGACTATGTGCCTTATTTTCTTTCTAGTGGTAAGGATAGATTTATATTCATCTATCCATTGAGTATCACTCAGTTTCTTATCTTTTCATGAGACCTTTTTGTATGTTGCAAACCTAGCTGGATGATACCCTCCTTGGTTGTGCTTTAGACAATTGCACCAATGAATACAATAGATAATGTTCCCCAGAATCTATTTTTTTCTTGAGTGAGAGAAAATCTAGGAAGGAATTTTCTACTGAAAATAATATATTGAAACAATCCTTTTTTCAAAGGGGGAAGTAAAATGACACGGTAAAATTGAAATTATGTGAAATGATCAAGAATTGTCATTGAGATATTGTTACTCTCCCATTTATAAAATGAGTGAGAATTATAATTGCACAGCACTTTAATAGTCATGATTATTTTCATGAGAAAACTATGAGATTTTAGCACAGGTATCATTAACGTCATTTGACAGATGGAAAGAGGAGGAGTAGAGAGATAAATATTTCTCACCAAATATCACAAAGCTAGTTATTAACACAATCAGTTCTAGAACATAGCCCAAAAGGCTTCTTCCAGGCCTATGATAATAATTAGGTTTTTTTCTGGATTATCATTTATATAAATTCAGTGATAAAAATATTTTTCTAAAGTGAATTAGGGCCAATATGTTAGATAGAATGCTGCCAATTTCAAGGATCCCAAAGTTGCTAAAGATTGTGTTTTTTATTGAATTAAATTCTTAACTATATACTTGGTCTTTAAGGTCCTAGTCTTATCAGTTCTTCTAAGTTTTAATACAGGCCATTAAATCTTCCTAATTAGATTCGTAGAATGTTAAAACTGGAAAAGTGATTGTTTAGTCCTATATACATCCAATTTCTTCATTGTATAGTTATGGAAGCTAAGAACCAAGTTAATTTTAACCCAAGATCCTACAGCTTGTCTGTCACTAACTATTTTTAGCTCTAGGTATATAAAGCAGAGAGATATCGATATCAGAAAAATCTGCTATTATTTTAAATGATAATGTTTAGTATTCTTTCATGGTCTGATTTATGAAATAAGATCACCTTTATTCACTTGTTATTTTTGTATAGAATAACAACTTAGACTAGAAACTGAAAATGAGAAGGATGATAGTGGGTTTTCTTTGAGTAAGGTACATCTGCGTGTGCAATGACTACTGCCCAGGTATGGTTGAAGAAGTAGTCACTGAACTTAAATTTTCACTCTGCTGCTGGCTCAGATTCAGTTCTATTCACGCTAACTGTTGTCCTATAGTTTTTCAGAAGATTCAATTGTACAATTGTACAACAGTACATTTCTCACAGATTTTTTTCCATGCTCTCACCATTCCCCCAGCCCATGATAATTGTGGCAAGAAGATGGCAGAAAATTAGTATCCCTGTACTGACAAAGGTAAGTGAATCCCAACCCTTCTCCATCTCTTTAGTCTTCTAAATTGATAGACAAATTAAGTGAGTTTAAGTGCTTTTTAGACTAATTTCTTCCTTTTCTTTAAAAAATTCTGAATGAAATACACCAAAAAAAGCTTTTCCACATATATGCAACCATGTGCAAGAGGAATTTATATGAAACTGGGGATCTCCATTTCCTATCACTTTTTTTAAATATACAATTCTACACATGACTTTCTAAATTGTCCTGAACCTCTGTACTTCCTTTTGAACTTTAGTTCAATGCGTTTTAAAGACAATGATGTTAAATCTTAAATTGTAGATATAGTGAGAATTACTAGTCATGCTTTAAAAAATTTTTTTTGGTTAAATATTTAACATTTTTAAAAAATTATGAGTTCCAAATTCTTTCCCTCCTGCCCCTTTCCTACCTTTTAAAATAGCAAGCAGAATAACAATTATGAAGTCATGTAAAACATTTTCCCAGATTAATCTTGTTGAAGAAAACACATTAAAAAAAAAGACAAAAACATTTATATTTTTAATGAATGTTCAGTGCTTGCTGGTAATATTCTATATCTCTTTCAAAATTGGCAGCATCTTTTCCAGTACAAGGGATCCATTTAGTATAACTTCTTCACCCTATCTTCACCATAGGAATTTTTGTTGTGGTGTAGGAAAGTTAGTGCTCATCCAAGAAATACAAGAGATTTGAATTCAAATTCTGTCTTTGAAGCATGACAGCTAAGTAACTAGGCCAATATTTCTCTCTTACCTAAATTTCCACATTTTAAAAATTACAATGACTAGTCCCATCCTCACAGCTTTAAGACTACAAGAAGATAATTGCAAACTTTAGAGTGCTATATAAACTTGTCAGCTGTGATGGTAATTGCTTACATCATAGATCTTATGATCTGCATAGTTGGTACTCTTCTAATCCTGTCCCAATTCTGAAATATTTAAGATTTAGCTCACTGTTTGTAGTTGCGATAAGTGAATTTCCTTTTATATGCTTATTGGTTTCCAAGGCAAGAGAAATAAAAATACACTAGCATATGGCTAATCATATGAATGTTTATGGGGAGGGAGGGACTTGTTTCATCAAAGCTTTTTCCTCTCCTTTGTTGTCTAATGATCCTTGGCCACCTGATTTCCTGGAATACTATGACACCATCAACAACCATTTATTTAGGAGCTAAATGTGCCAAGTAGTGCCAGGGAGATAGGTACCAGCATATAAAGATAGAAATGAAATAGCCCCTGTCCTCAAGTAATCTTTGTCATACAGCTCCTAAATTGCAGAGGATCATGTAATAGGAAGATTGGATTGTCTATTTAATTTGAGGAAATGTTTGAATGGATATACACAAACTTTATTTTGTGTAAATAAGAAAAACATGTAGCTCTGGGAGATGGGCATATAATTGGAGTTTTGTGGTGGTTTTTTGCTGGGAGGAGGGGGAGGAACACAGTCTTCACCTGATTCTAATGAAATTTTCTTTTCCAGATTCAAATCCCATTGAATTAATTTTGATCCCTATAGGCAACCAGAAAAATAATTGTGCAAAATCATAGAATTCCAGAATTGAAAGAAACTTCAGTGGCTATAGTTGAATCTCTTTCTGAAAAAAAGGTCCTCTCAACCTCTGCAACCCCCCCCCCCCAAAAAAAAAAAATCTTTAAAATGGTGTTTGAATGTTCCCAATAAGGGGGAATCCATCATCTCTAGAGGCAGTCCATTCCACTTTTGAATAGGTTTTTTCTTTCCAGCAATACTAAATTTGTCTTTTTGCAACCTGTTGCTCCTCATTCTCTGTTTTCTGGGACTAAATGAACAAGTTTAATTCGTTTTCCATGGTTCAGCTCTTTAAAGATGTTATAAACTATAGTTCCTTCATTTGATCCTTATAGTTCGATTACCTCCCCTTCACTCAACAGTAAGCTTCATTTGAACTACATCTTAATTGGCTTTGTATCTCCTCCAGTGCATAGCCTCATACTTTGCATGCATTCTATGATTTGGAGAAGCAGATTATTCTTGTGGTGTCTGGCTCAGTTTAACAGTAAAAAGTTTTCATTCTTTCAGCTTATCTTAAGTGTTGGGGAGAAGGGATAGTCTGGAATTATTTACATAGCTTATTTACAAACTTATTTACAAACTCCACTACCAAGAATCGATTGTTTTTGGTGTAATGCTACATTTTCTCTCCAAACAAAGCTAAGCACTAAATTTGGGGTAGATGATTGAAGATGGGGAGGCTACATTTCCAGCCATATTTTGGAATAATGTTGGGGAAGCTGTGCATTTCCAGCCATATTTTGGAATATTCTCTTCTGTAAACTTGACTTCATAATCTATATATTCAATATTATGGTATCAAGAGCTGGAAAAGACATTAGAAATAAGATTTCTTGTTTACGCTTGAGGAGCCTGAGGCCCAGAGAACTCCAGTGATTTTCCAAACGTCACATAGGTTTTAGGGTTATCTTTTAGTCTGTGAGTATTAAGTGGCTTATATTGTACTCTACACTAGTGAATAAAAACTGCATAAGACCTCTACCCTTCAGCCATCTTCTTGACTCATTCTCTTTATTGGATTCTAAGGCACTCAAGGGGCATGTTGTATTTTTTTCATAAATTAACAGAAATAATTCCTTTTCATCAAATTTACTATAAGGCTCTATCTCGATTTACTAATATTAGTTGAACTAGAGAAACTCTTTCCCATAAACTTTGATTCAGCTTTACCAACCCTCCCCTTAACAGGTTTAAATATACATTAATGGCATTGGAAATGTATTAAAAGAATAAAAATGCTAATTTAATATTTTAATAACTCATTGAGAAAGGCCCTAGGTAGAATCACTGTTTTTTTAAATTATAACTTTTTTTTTTGACAGTACATATGCATGGGTAATTTTTTACAACATTATCCCTTGCACTCACTTCTGTTCTGATTTTTCCCTTCCCTCCACTCCCTCCCCTAGATGGCAGGCATTCTCATACATGTTAAATGTTATAGTATATCATAGATACAATATATGTGTGTAGAACCGAATTTCTTATTGCACATTGGATTCAGAAGGTAAAAATAACCTGGATAGAAAGACAGTAGTGCTAACAGTGCTAACACTCATTTCCCAGTGTTCCTTCTCTGGGTGTAGCTGATTCTGTCCACCATTGAAAAATTGGAACTGAATTGGATCTTTTCATTGTTGAAGATAATCCACTTCCATCAGAATACATCCTCATACAATATTGTTGTTGAAATGTATAATCTCCTGGTTCTGCTCATTTCACTCGGCATCAGTTCATGTAAATCTCTCCAACCCTCTTTGTATTCATCCTGTTGGTCATTTCTTACAGAATAATAATATTCCATAACATTCATATATCACAATTTACCCAATCATTCTCTAATTGATGGGCATCCATTCATCTTCCAGTTTTTAGCCACTACAAAAAGGGCTGCCACAAACATTTTGGCACATACAGGTCCCTTTCCCTTCTTTAGTATTTTCTTGGGATATAAGCCCAGTAGAAGCACTGCTGGGTCAAAGGGTATGCAGAGTTTGATAACTTTTTGGGCATAGTTCCAAATTGCTCTCCAGAATAGTTGGATTCTTTCACAACTCCACCAACAATGCATTAGTGTCCCAGTTTTCCCACAGCCCCTCCAACATTCATCGTTATTTTTTCCTGCTATCTTAGCCAGTCTTGACAGATGTGCAGTGGTATCTCAGAGTTGTCTTAATTTCTCTGATCAATAGTGATTTGAAGAATCACTTTTAGTAACTCTTATTTGCAAGTGAGGACTTTTCCACTATGGACAGTCCAAAAATTAAGCTTTTAAAATAGTTGTCTCTTAAAGACAATTCAGTTTCTCAGGAAAGAAGTTATTTCAGAACTTTCTGTACCTCATAGTTTCTCAATGGAAAGAAACTATTTTTTCTTTGTACTCTAGCCATGATAAGAAAACAGTTTCTCCTCCATAACTGATCACAGAACCTAGATTTAAACTTGGCTTGTCTGACTCCATATTTGATACCCTTTCAGCCACACCATGCTGCTTCCTTGTGTCCTCAAAACATTTTTGTACTTTTTCACCTTTGTGCTCTTTTCTCCCAGCCTGGATGATCCTTCCCTCCTTTATTTATTAATCGAAACACAAGTCTTTAAGAAATCTCGAACTCTTACAACCTCACAACATTCATTTCTTCCTCTTCTGAATTTATAGCACTCATTTTCATTTGTCAATCATCATCCCACCAAGGGGAATTTCTCCTATTTTTACATTTCTTGTTAATTTCTCTATATATTTTATTGTCTAAATTAGGCCATAAGCTCCTAGAGGAAAGGAACTGTATTCTGTCTAGTTTTATCTCATAGCTAGCTTCCCCTTCTGCTCCAAAACCTTCCATATAGTATATACATTACAAATGTTTATCAATTTGTTTTGGTTCCTATTAGGTAACTGGTATGTTTGCTTAGAATCAGGATACAGGCTAATGAAGAAAGCCAAATTGTCAAGGAAGGGAACAGTTAGATGCCAGGGTCACAGCACTAGGCTGGGATCCAAAACAAAAGAGTTCAGGATCTAGGGGAAAGCACACAGTAAACAGATCAGAAAGGGATGGTAGTGCAAGAAAGAAAAAGCAACAGAGTTCTGTTCTGTGTGAGAGAGAAAGTCAGAGGAAGATCTGAGGCAGAGAGAATCATCTTCTATTTGTATCTTTTACTTGACTCTGCCTCACAAGCCCATCTCACTCCCTATGCACTTCTTAGTCATTTCTGACTATATTGCCTTTGCTTGCTTTAGAAATGCTGATTGAATGTATACAAGAACATAAACAGCTACACAACTCCAGAATAAGAAAGATATGCAAATCACTTTGCAGATATCTTAATTGGTCATCACAGCCACCCTAATATGTGCTACTAGGTTAAATGACTTGCCCAGGATCACATAACTCTCTCCCACTGTTGCATGGTGTCAATGGCTCTCTCCACTGTTGGACCTCAACAAATCCCTTTTTTTTTTTAAATTTTATAATTATAAATTTTTTTTGACAGTATATATGCAGGAGTAAATTTTTTTTTATAACATTATCCCTTATATTCATTTTTCCAAATTTTCCCTCCCCTCCCCTAGATGACAGGGAATCCCATATATATTACATGTGTTACAGTATAATCTAGATACAATATATGTGTGTAAATCCAATTTTCTTGTTGCATGTTAAGAATTGGATTCCGAAAGTAACCTGGGTAGAAAGACACTAGTGCTAATAGTTTACATTCAATTCTCAGTGTTCCTTCTCTGGGTGTAGTTATTTCTGTCCATCATTGATCAACTGGAATTGGATTAGCTTTTCTTTATGGTGAAGATAATCCACTTCCATCAGAATGTATCCTCATATAGTATTGTTGAAGTGTATAGTGATCTCCTAGTTCTGCTCATTTCACTCACCATCAGTTGATGTAAGTCTCTCCAAACCCCTCTGTATTCATCCTGCTGGTCATTTCTTACAGAACAATAATATTCCATAACCTTCATATACCACAATTTACCCAACCATTCTCCAATTGATGGACATCCATTCATCTTCCAGTTTCTAGCCACTACAAAAAGGGCTGCCACAAACATTTTGGCACATACAGGTCCCTTTCCCCTCCTCAGTATTTCTTTGGGATATAAGCCCAACAGCAGCAATGCTGGATCAAAGGGTATGCACACTTTGATAACTTTCTGGGCATAGTTCCAGATTGCTCTCCAGAAAGGCTGGATTCTTTCACAACTCCACCAACAATGTATTAGTGTCCCAGTTTTCCCACATCCCCTCCAACATTCATCATTATTTGTTCCTGTCATCTTAGCCAATCTGACAGGTGTGTAGTGGTATCTCAGAGTTGTCTTAATTTGCATTTCTCTGATCAGTAGTGATTTGGAACACTTTCATATGAGTGGATATAGTTTCAATTTCATCATCTGAGAATTGTCTGTTCATATCCTTTGACTATCAATTGGAGAATGGTTTGATTTCTTAAAAATTAGGGTCAGTTCTCTATATATTTTGGAAATGAGGCCTTTATCAGAACCTTTAACTGTAAAAATATTTTCCCAATTTGTTACTTCCCTTCTAATCTTGTTTGCATTAGTTTTCTTTGTACAGAAGCTTTTTAGTTTGATGTAATCAAAATCTTCTATTTTGTGATCAATAATGATCTCTAGTTCTTCTCTGGTCATAAATTCCTTCATCCTCCACAGATCTGAGAGGTAGACTATCCTCTGTTCCTCTAATCTATTTATTATCTCATTCTTTATGCCTAAATCATGGACCCATTTTGATCTTATCTTGGTATATGGTGTTAAGTGTGGATCCATATCTAATTTCTGCCATACTAATTTCCAGTTTTCCCAACAATTTTTTTTTCAAATAATGAATTTTTATCCCAAATATTGGTATCTTTGGATTTGTCAAACACTAGATTGCTATAGATGTACCCTTTTTTGTCCTTTGTACCTAATCTGTTCCAGTGATCACCTAGTTTATTTCTTAGCCAATACCAAATGGTTTTGGTGACTGCTGCTGTATAATATAGCTTTAGATCAGGTACGCCTAGACCACCTTCATCTGACTTTTTTTTCATTAATTCTCTTGCAATTCTCGACCTTTTATTCTTCCATATGAATTTTGTTATTTTTTCTAGGTCATTAAAATAGTTTCTTGGGAGTCTGATTGGCATAGCACTAAATAAATAGATTAGTTTGGGGAGTATTGTCATCTTTATTATATTCGCTCGGCCTATCCACGAGCACTGAATGTCTTTCCAATTATTTAAATCTGACTTTATTTTTATGGCAAGTGTTTTGTAATTTTGCTCATATAATTCCTGACTTTCCTTTGGTAGATGGATTCCCAAATATTTTATACTCTCGACATTTGTTTGGAATGGAATTTCTCTTTGTATCTCTTGCTGTTGCATTTTGTTGGTGGTATATAAAAATGCTGAGGATTTATGTGGATTTATTTTATATCCAACAACTTTGCTAGGAGTCAAGATTAGAGGTCACATCCCACTTCAGGCACTTAACTGGACAAGTCTGCTAACTTTCTGCTTTGCTTTGCCTCATCTATAAAAGGGGGAAAAGTATAGCCCCACCTCCTACATTACTAGTTGGACATGAATCTCAGTGAGAAAACATATATATCAGTTTGAAGACTTCTAAATACAATATAAATGTAAGCTTTGTGAGTTTTCTTTCTCAAGCACTCTAACTAAATGTTGTTTAAGGTTTTATCTTCAAATTCAGCTCTTCTTGTTCCACAGACCTCCTTCATGGAAGTTATTGAATATTTTTAAATTTTCTAATATTCTAGCCTCAACATTAGAGGAATAAAACACTTCTAATAAGTAGTGAAGAAAAAAATTCCCATATTGACCATTTCCAAAAAATGCCTTATTCTGCATAAGTTTATCACCTTTCTTTTCAGAAGTAAAAGTAATAGCTACAGAGCTCAGGGCAGCAAGATGGTATAGTAGATAGTGGTGCAGCAGAAAGACATCATTTTTCGGAGTTCAAACCTGCCCTTTGACTCTAATTGTATGACCCTGGGCAAATCCCTTATGCCTGTTTGCCTCAATTTCCTCATCTGTACAATGAGCTGGAGAAGGAAATGGCCAACCACTCCAGTGTCTCTGCCAAGAAAACCCCCAATGAGTCAAGAGTGAACATGACTGAACTGCAGCATATAATACTTAATAGTTGCTGAGCACTATGCTAAGCATTTTATAATTATTTTTGAATTTAATAGAATTACCCTGGAAGGCAGGTGTAATTGTTATCTTCATTTTATAGACGTAGAAACTGAAGCAGATAGATTTAAGTGACTTGCTGAGTATCCAAAGCAGTATTTAAAGTGGAGTCTTTCTGATTCCAGGACCATCATTCTACTATGTCATCTAATTGCCCCATTTTTCAACATTGGTCTTCATTGGTTGTTTAGAATCCTGGTTGATCAGAGTTCACAAGTTTTTCAAAATCATTCTTTTTTTGCAATGTTATTACCTTATAAACTACTTTCCCATTCTGCTCATTTATCTACACATCAGTCCATACAAATCTAACCAGGTTTCTCTGCATCTGATTTCTTACAGCACTATAGTATCCTATTGCATTTATATATCATAATTTGTCCAGCCATTTCCTAATTGATGGTCACCTCGGTTGTTTACAAAATAGCTGCTATAAATATTTTTAAACATAGAGGATCTTGTCCTCACCAGTTCTTTTTAGGAGTACAGATCTATTAGTATTCATGGGTCAAGCAAACATATGCAGAGTATAGCAATTTTTGGAGCATAGTACTAAACTTATTTTCTTGAATGATTGTACCAATTTATAGCTCCACCAAGTATAATAATGTACTTGTTTTCCTGCAGCCTTTCCAACATAATTTTGGGGGGTCAATTTTTCCCGGTCTGATGGATGCAAGGTAGCAATCTGCAGAGTTGTTTTAATTAATTAATTAATTTCATTTTTAGTGACTTGAAGAAATTTTTCATATGGCTGTAGATAAGTTTGAGTTTTTTCCTTGAGAGCTTTCTTCTTATATCCTTTAGTCATTTGTCAGATGGAAATGACTTTTATTCTTAAAAGCTTAAATCTGGCCCTAATCTTGAAATGAGATCTTGATTAGAGAAATGTAATGCAAAAATTTTAGAAGTCATTGCACCTCATGATTTCAATTCTTAATTTCTATGCCAATGACTCCCAATTTTTTTTCCTGGCTTTTCATATAACCACATTTTCTGTTGTCTCTCTCACACCACTGTGCTATTAGTATTAAACCTAATATGTATAAAAATTACTTCATCATCCCTGTCAAATGAGAGACAATTCTGTCATTCAGCTTCTCCATTTTTATGGATGTTGCCACCATTCTTATTGTGGTCCTTTAGTATCTTTCTTGGATCTATTCCTTTCTCCTCTTAATTTCTATCTGTTCAATCCTTAAATTCTGCTATCTCTTCCTTTTAAATATGTTGAATTTTGGCAGGTAGGTGACATAGTGGATAGAGCACCAGCCCTGAAGTCAGGAGGATCTAAGTTCAAATCTGGTCTCAGACACTTAACACTTCCTAGCTGTGTGACCCTGGGCAAGTCACTTAACCCTAATTGCCTCAGCCAAAAAAAAAAAAAAAAAAAGAAAGAAAGAAAGAAAGAAAGAAATATCTTGAATTTGCCCCTTCCTCTCCATTCACAGGATATATCTCCCCTATTCCAAAAATCCTTTACTTTATGCCTGGTTCATTTCATAACTCTGCCTGTCATTTCCATCTCCCCCTTTCAGTGTATTCTGTACAGCATTGTCAGAGTAATCTTGTTAAAATAGTGTTTTGATATTGTTACTTTCCAGCTGCAGAAAATCTAGTGTCATCTTATTGCCTACCTGATTAAATCCATAATGAAAGCTTACCTATTTATATTCTCTTTATAGCCAGTTTAATGCCCTTTTGTATATAGTTCCAGTTGTTTTCCAGTGTACCTGGATCAATTTATAGTTCCATCAAAGACAGCATTAATCTTCCTATTTTCCAACTTTTGTATTTCCTTTTTTGTCATCTTTGCCAGTCTAAAGGGAATGAGGTTGGTTGACCCTCTATGACTTTAATTTGCATTTATTTTAGTTATTAGTGATTAGGAGCATTTTTGTTTCATAAACTTGGATTTCTTCCTTTGAGAACTGTATGTTTATATCCTTTGCTGTGTGGTAACAGTGGGTATTCATAGGGTTCTATCCTGGACCCTTTCCTCTCACAATTCTGTTTCGCTTGATGATCTCATCAGCTCCCACAAATTTATTTATTATCTCTTTCCTGAGGATTCTCTAATCTACTTATATAGTTCTAAATTCTCTATTGATCTGCAGTTTTGAGTCTCCAACTGCCAATTAAGATGTCCAGTAGACAAGTTTGAATTTATTATCCTCTCCAGACCTTCACCCTTTCTAAACTTTTTTATTACTCGTAAAAGGCACCACTATTCCAAAGCTTGCAACCTAGTTGTCATCCTGAACTCTTCACTCCCATTCTCCATATCCACAGTTATGTCTTTGCAGCCTTTCCTCTGACACTACCACCACTCACTACCCTCTTATCATTCCACCTTTGAACTATTGCACTAGCCCACTGGTGATTGTTCCTGTCATAAGACTCTCCTATTCCAGCCATCGATCTTCCATTTAGCTATCCAAGTGATCTTCCTATGAGAAATTCTGTACCCATCTATTCAGTAAAGACCAGGATCATATCCAGGATCAAATAGAAAATCCCCTGGTAATCAAAGTTCTTAATAATCTGCTTTTTTCCTCCTAAAAAAAGGGGTCTTCTTATATTTCTCATTCATACACACACGCATATAATACATGCAGATGCATACAAAAACATGCACATATGCAGACATACTTGGGCAAATGCACACACGTGCCCACATATGCACATGCACACACATACAAGTGCGCAATACACTCATTTTCTTGCTCTTTTAAAAAAGATTTGCAAATCAGATTAGCTGTTGGAGAAACATCCCAATTCTTGGTCAGGGACCCAGTGGGAGAGCCATATTCATTGTCATCTCTCCCAGATTACAAATGGAAGGCTATACTTGGCTATGGAGCTCTTCTCCACCCAAGTTTCTTTCCTTCAGTTCTTATAAAATAGTAGACTATCAGAGCTACTAGTTGTTTTATTTGGAAAAGAATACTTAGAAAGATTTATGTGAACTGATGCTGAATGAAACAAGCAGAACCAGGAATACATTGTACCCAATAACAGAAAGAATATGTGATGATCAATTATGAAAGACTTGGTTCTTCTCAATGGTTCAGTGATCCAAAACAATCCCAACAGACTTTGGATGGAAAATGCCATCTGCAATCAGAAAAAGAACTATGGAGACTGAATGTAAATCAACACATGGTATCTTCACTTCTTGTTGTTCTTTTTTTCCTCTCCTGGTTTTTCCCTTTTGTTCTGATATTTCTCTCCCAATATGATTCACAAAGAAATGTGTATTTTAAAAGTTAAAAAACAACTAACTTTACACAGTGAAAGGGAAGAAAAGCATGTGATATCTTTTATCTGTAACAAAATCAGTTGTACATCTTGCTAGGAATCCAGAAGGTCACAGATAGATCAGATCTCAGTTACTTTCTTGACAACGTTTTGTTTTTTGTTTTTTGTTTTTGAAGCTGGGGTTAGGTGACTTGCCCAGGGTCACACATCTAGGAAGTGTTAAGTGTCTGAGACCAGATTTGAACTCGGGTCCTCCTGAATTCAAGGCTGGTGCTCTATCCACTGCGCCATCTAGCTGCCCCGGTATGCATAATTATATATTTTTTTGACAGGACATATGCATGGGTAATTTTTTACAGCATTGTCCCTTGTACTCACTTCTGTTCTGAATTTTCCCCTCCTTCTCTCCACCCCCTCCCCTAGATGGCAGGCAGTCCCATACATGTTAAGTATGTTATAGTATATGCTAGATAAAATATATGTGTGCAGAAACAAATTTCTTGTTTCACCGGAAGAATTGGATTCAGAAGGTAGAAATAACCTCGGGAGAAAAACAAAAAATAGTAACAGTTTACACTCATTTCCCAGTGTTCCTTCTCTAGGTGTAGCTGATTCTGTCTTGACAAAGTTTTTAAGAAAGAGATGTGTGTAGTTTATTCAGTTTCAAACCTGCATATTTTTAATGCATATATGCACTTTTTTTCTACTCAATCTTGGGAAGGAAAGCAATTTACTTATAATCATTTAAAATTTAACAAATCCTAAGAATGTAAAAAAACCAACCAAACAAAAAAAGCTCTTGAGAATAAATTACAATGGAAAAAAAAAGGACCTAAGAAAGGGAAGTGATTTATCTAAGATCACAAAGCCACATGATAAAAGGTGGACCTTATTCAGTGCTCTTTTATTTATTTTGGTGGTGGCAATCCAACTACTCTTTGTTCTCAATGAGTGATCCCAACTTTAATGGGGAAGGTGTTCTTCATTTCTGCAACAATAAAATTATATACCAATAGATTGTTAGTACCGAAGGCACCTTAGAGATCATCTAGTCTGATGCCCCCTTTTTTAAAAAATAATTTTGTTTTTGTGAATTTAAGTATTAACAAATACAAATGTTCCAGGATGCAGAGAACAAAAAAAAAATTTTTTTTTTTGAAACATAGTAGAGATGTTAATAACTTTTAGAACAGTTGTTTTTTTTTTTTTTAGTACATTCTAAATTTAATAAAGTAGTAAAAAAAAAAATTGTCCTCTTAAGGTCTTCTGCAATTTTTTATTTTGAAATAATTTTTTCTTTGTATCTTTCCCACTAATTTAGCTTCCCTCTCCTAGATCAAGCTCTCCCTTGTTTTAAAAACAATAGTAATTTAAGAAGAGTCAAATAAAAGAAATCAATATACCGTCCTTGTCTCATTGTTCACCTCTAATCCTACCACTCCACTCTGCCTCTGCCAAGCTTTGGGGAGCAAACTTCATCAATTTTTTTTTTTTTTTATCATAGTTCTGAAGTCTTGCAAAGATGTTTCTCTTTAAATTATTATAGCCATTATATATCTATTCTGGTGTTGTCCCAGGTTACTTTTCATCAGCTCATACAAATCTTTTAAAGTTTCTCCGAATTCTTTGTACTCATCATTTCTTGTTGCTTGAGCACATTCCATCATATTCACATGTTAAGTTTGTTCAGCTGTTTCCCAGTTGGATACCAACTTTGTTTCCAGGTTTTGCTACAATAAAAAATATGTTACTATAAATAATTTTATGCATAGGAATCCTTCCTACTCTGTCTCTGAGCTCTGTGGAGTATAGGGATAAAGACCAACTCCCTTATTTTTCACAAATGAGGCAAATGTTATGAAAAATCGTATCCAAGAATACTATTCCCTTTCCTGAGTTTTGTTATAAAATCTCAACCTGTTATTTGGTCATAATTGTGACCAGGTACTGATTTGGTAGGACTATTCAGAGCCTTTTATTCTGTACCACACAGCTTTCCTCAATACTTTCTTTTTTTTCTTCATCATTCTCATAGCAAGGTTTTGATTTCCCCCCCAGAATCAAATGTTTTGTATAAATAAATATATAATATATATTATATAAATAATATAAATATATCATAATAAATAAATAAAATGTTTTGTAATGTTGTATAAACTTTACAAAAATAGTAATAGCAGTAAGAAACTCAGATTTATATAGAAACTGAAAGTTTACAAAGCCCTATTCTTCAAACAATCCTGTGAGTTAAGATCTGCTCATACTAGTAATTATAAAAGAAGCTATAGTAATAGTAGTCTTTAAAGTAGCTATCATTTATACAGTGCTTTACAAATACCATCTCATTTCATCCTCACAACAATCCTTTGAGGAGAAGGGGTTGTTGTTATTCCCATTTTAAAGTCCAGAAAACAGGTAGAAATAAAGTGACTTGTCCAGGATCACAACTAACAAAAATAAATTTAAAAGGGGGGGAAATAATTCAGCAAAACCTATCAACAAATTGAGTCTGAGAACAAATGTAGAATTACACACTTATAAAACCCTCTATCTCTGCAAGGAAATTAGGGTGGCCTTATCTCTATTTCATCATAGTCTCTATAACAGTTTCAATTTTTTAGTCTTTTCCATTGATTTTGTCATTTGTCTGTTTTTCTGGTTCTGCTCATTTCACTTTTTATAAGATCCTATAAACTTTTCCCTTAGAATAGACTTTATATTCCCAAATTGAGTAAATATCTGAGTAGAAGGGAACATTCCCCAAACAATTCTGACAAATCTTTCCCTTCTACTCAGATATTTACTTGACCCTTTTCTATTTGGGCAGGTTTAACATGGAGAAGAATGCATTAGTCCAAGTTCACAAAGTGTTTTGTCAGAATTAATTAATTCAGAACGTCTACTCTGAATTTAGGTAATTCAAGGAGATTACGATTTGTTCTGTGCTATCCTGAACAACTGTTGTTCACTTGTTTCAGTCATGTCTGACTTTTAAGAGTCATTTTCATGAGTCATCAGGGGTTTTCTTGGCAGGGGTATTGGCACGGTTTGTCATGTCCTTCTCTAGCTCATTTTACAGATGAGGAAACTGAGGCAAACAAGGTGAAGTGACTTGCTCAAGACACATAACTAATAAATGTCTGAAGCTGGATTTAAATTCATCCAGATGAGTCTTCCTGATTCCAAACTCAGTGCTCTGAACAACTATACCCAGCTTGAGAAGATGATAATAGCATTTCAAGGTTTACAAAGTATTTTACAGTTATTATCTGAGTTGATCAGCAATCCTGGGAAGTAGGAAGTAGTATTATCTTCATTTTGCAGATGGAAAAATAGTTTGACAGAAATTAAAAAATTAGTCACCCAGCAGTAGACAGCTAGTAAGTGTCTGTGTCTGGATTTGAATCCAGGTCTACCTACACATCAAACACTTTATCCATTGTACCACCTGGTTGCTTAGAATTAAGACAACCCAAATGCTCTAGGACTAAGAGAAAAAAGATGGGTACAGTTATTTTGAGAGGACAATTGGAAAAAGGAAGGGAAAGACTGAATTCTTTGAAGGAAAAGTAATTGAATAGTCCTGTGAATGACTATCTAGAGGAGATGTTGGATAGTAAGATCAAGGAAAGATGGGTAATACAAGTTCATGGAATATATATAATGAAGTAATGACTGCTCTTTCATTATTTATTATTCTTAGGGAGTGCCCTTCCTGGTACTGGCCATGTTTGTGCTAAAGCAGGATAACCACTTGTTTGAGGCAGGAATTCATGCATGGAATATGGATTCAACTACGTTATTTATAAAGCTTCTCTGACTTAAATTGGGAAGACAAAAAAGGAAAGAAATCGAAAATAAAACAAAGCATTTAAATAAATACACAAGGGAATGTAGAGCAGGCATTTATTAAGCACTTTTAATGTGCAGTCATGCCATTAGATCAACTGTTATGCTTTGCACAGGGCCTGGTATATATTAAGTGCTTAATATATGTTTACTCCCTCCCTCTTCCCTCATAAAGGGATTGTGAACTGCTTCATTGAAGGAAATTCCCACCTTGAGCAGGACATAAATCCAATGGGATATAATCAAAGGAAAAACAATGCCTGCCCTAAAGGAGCTTCCTGGGAAGATACAAGATATAAAAAAAGTACATGCATGGAAAGGGGCAAAAATGACTTAACTAGAGAGATCAAGGAAGACTTCCCCTAGGAGTTGGATGGGTTAAAAAATAATTTAAGTGCTTTATTTTCAGTAAGTGCATAAGTATCTAGTACAAAGCACTGTGGTAAGTCTTGGGGATACAAACAGAAAATGGTCCCTGTTGTCAAGGAGGTCTTATTCTAAAGGGGAAAACAATACAGGAAGTTTTAAATAAGATTGATAGATCATAAGATACATTAGCAAAGCAGATAATACCCCATTTTTAATGTCATCAGTTTTTTAAGTGCCAAAGATTTTCATGGCCACAACTTTCTTTTCTGGGTCTTCAGGAGCTCTGACTGTAGAATATGCAGGAGCAGATGCCAGGCACTATCTATCTATCTCAGGGATGATGTCTATGAGAAGTAGTCGGGTGATTTGGGGATGCTGCATCTCTTAGCTTGCTAGCCAGTCTTTGGCATTTGGTTAATAGTTGATGGTAGTGCCAAAAAAGGTAGATCCACTTCCTAGTGATTTTTCTCCTAAGTGATAGTCTTTGTTAGAAGCAGGGCCGGTGTTCTTGTGACCAACCCTATTTCCAAATCTTGGGTTTGGAGTTTTCTGGGCAATCTCCATTGAATTCTGAAAAGAGGACGGTTCAACTTGCCTGGCACATGCTGTCTCCTGTCCGCCCCCTCAGCATGTTTTGCTGCCTCAGTTAATTATGATTTTCTGCCTCTTAGTTGGTTAGGAATTCTAAGATAATAAGAATAAGAGTAGTTAGCATTATATAGTGCTTTAATATTTTCAAAGCACTTTACAGGTATTTCGTTTGATCTTCACGAGAACGTTGGGCAATAGGTGCTATTATTTCCATGTTGTGATTCATTTGTTTTTCGATCATGTCCAGCTCTTCAACCCATTTGGATTTTATTGGTAAAGATAAATTAATGCTTTATTACTTCTCCAGATCGTTTTATAAGTGAGGAACTTGAGCCAAACAGGGTTAAGTGAGTTGCCCAGGATCAGATAGTGTCTGAGGCCAGATTTGAACTAAGGAGTATGTATTCCTGACTCCAGGCCTAATACTCATCTCAGTGCTTATTGGTTGAACTTAGAAAACATAAATTTTTAATGGTTTAAATAATGCAAATCTGTGTGGAGCAATCATAGTATTATGACTTCCTTCAGCACATTTAGCAGGACACGAGCAGGCACAGAAGAGGCAGAGATTAGAAATAATGCATAGCTGTTCAGAGAATTCAGAAAGGCAGGATGAACAGGAGGAAAACTAGTGGAACAGAGATTTTCTGAGTAGAGAGAGATGCAAAGTTGAATAAGATTAGGGGAAGATGGGTGCCAGTGAAACAAGAGCAGGGTTACTGGCCTTCAAGAGCACTGAGATGGAAGGACCAGAGGGCATAGTCAGGTTTGAACCCTGAAGAATGCTTTGGCATTTCTGTCTGAATGTATTCTATATTGTCTGTGGCATTATTATATGTCATTCTGAGTATTCCCTTAAAAAGTTATGTATAAACTCTCATCTATAAAATGAAAGTTTATTATTAAGATAAATGATTCCCTAAATAAGTCCCTTCCAGATTGAAATGTGATATCTAATAAAGACCTCTGTAAGTATAGATATATCTTAAAAGGAACATATGGAAGGAAGTGTGAGGAAAAAATGTAATGGCAAGAACTGTTAGCCCAAATTTATTATTTTTGTAAGTAATATTGGTTTTCATGACAGCTAGGTAGTACAGTGGAGAAAGTGCTGTGTGACCCTGTATAAGTTACCTAACCCTGTCTGCCTCAGTTTCCTCATCTGTAAAATGTTCTGGAGAAGGAAATAATAAACCACTCCTATATCTTTGCCAGGAAAACCCCAAATGGGGTCACAAAGAGTGAGAACAGCAAGAATAACTTCAAATCAGCTCCTCTCTGTTTTGAAGCAGCTCTATTAGTCTTCCCTAGTTAATTATCACATTCTCTGTGGTCTGGGTTTTGTGATAGTACTCTCAGACACTTACTTGCTATGTGACCCTAAACAAGTCGCTTAATGCCTATTTGCCTCAGGTTCCTCAAGGGTAAATTGGGGAGCCCAGTAGGAGAAGTACTACTATTCTGGGATATTGTGAGGACTAAATGAGAAAATATTCATAAAAGTGCTTAGCACACTGCCTGGCACATAGTAGGCACTTAATAAATGCTCATTCCTTTCCCCCTTCCTGATGCTCTTGCCTCTTTGGCTTCTCTACCGTCTCCTTAGTAGATTCATCAGTCATTCCCACGACTCTTATTCTGAATTCTCTTCTTTACTTTAAGTCCTTTCTCTTGGTGATCCTGGTACATTTATCACCTGTAGTCAGATGACTTCCAGAAGTATTTATCTAGTCCATGTTCCAGTGAACTCCACTTCTGCACTAATGACTTTTGGCTGTTCCCAGTGGGATATTTTATAGATGCGTGTCTTCAGCACATCCAAAATAGCTCATGCTTTCTCCTGGACCTACTTGAGGGAAGCTTTAACTTTCTAGGCACTCATGTTGTGAACCTCATGGGTTTCTACTTCATTTTCTTTGTTCAGTCAATGGATAACTCGTGTGAATCCTGGCTTTATATCTCTCACATCAAATCCTTTCTCCCTTCACACAGCCACTACTCTTGCTCATACCTTCATCCCCTCTCTTCTTGCTTGTAGTTGCCATAGCCTCTTAACTGGTCTCCCTGCCTTGATTCTCCTTCCTTAATATAATCAATCAATCAGTATTTATTGTCTTCTATTAGCCAGTCATTGTGCTAAGCACTAGAGATAGAAAAAGAGAAGAGCAAAAGTTGCTTTTTAGTCTTTCTAATGTCTGACAGTGAAACCCACCTGCCTCCAAATGTCCAATGAGTCCCTCTTTCCCTTAGGGTCAAACACATACTCCCCTATGTCACATGTCAGCCCTTTTACTCTCTGGTCTGATTTAGCTTTGCAGGTTCATAACATATTCTTCCCCTTCATAAACTTTATAATGGAGGCCAAATAACTTATTTGTTGTTCCTTATATGTGACATTCTTTTTCCTCTCTCTATGCTTTTGTGTATCTCCCACTCTTATCACCTCTATCTCTTAAGATCTCTAAATTGGCAGTTTTTTAAAAACTCAGTTTAAGCACTGCTTCTTCATGTATCTTTCCATATTGCCCAGCTGATAGTGTGCCCTAATCCCCCCCCACAATTGTATGAATTTTGTATTTCGCATTTTACTTATATGTTATTTCTCTCAATAAAATGTAAACTTGAGGACCAGAGACAGATTTGTCTTTAAATAACAGGTATTTCCATTATCCCTTGAAGGTTTTCAAAGTACTTTGCTTTACAGGTATTATCTCATTTGATCCTCACAATAAACTTGAGAGGCAGATGCAATTATTATCCCCATTTTGCAGATGAGAAAACTGAGATAAAAGTTAAATTACTTGTTCAGGATTACACAGTTAAGTGTCAGTAGATTTTGAATTGTCTTTCTGACTCCAGGCCCCAGCATGCTCTCTACTGTGCCACTTAGCTGTCTAAAAGATGTCTGCATGCCCATTGTGACCACAGTCTTTGGCAAATAGACATTCAAGAAAATACTTATTGATTGATTCACAGAACAAACTAAATTACATGGAAAGCTATTTATATAATATTCTATAAACATATTGGGAGTAAATGTGTTCATGGAGAAGTGAGTCATAGAGGCCTAGTCAGTCACTATAATAGAATAAAAATCAGGAGATTGTGGTCCCTAGCTCAATTCTACCCCTGAGTAGATGTATCACTTCACCTCTCTCTTCCTAGTTTCCTTCTAAGAGAAAGAAGGGAACTGGATTAGATTATCTCTAAGGTCTCTTAGAACTCTCAAGATCTTTGATTTTCTTTTATTATTATTATTAATTAAAGCTTTTTATTTACAGAGCATATGTATGGGTCATTTTTCCAACATTGACCCTTGCATAACATTTTGTTGCAAATTTTCCCCTTCTTTCCCACACCCCCTTCCCTAGCTGGCAGGTAGTCCAATACATGTTAAATATGTCAGATCCAATATATGTATACATATCTATACAATTATCTTGTTGCATAAGAAAAATCAGATCAAGAAGGAAGAAAAAAAAACTGAGAAAGAAAACACAATGCAAGCAAATAACAAGAGAGAGTGAGAATGTTATGTTGTGGTCCACGGCTCTGTCTGAGTATAGATGGCTCTTTTCATCACCACACAAATGGAACTGGTTTGAATCTCAATAATGAAGAGAGCCACATCCATCAGAATTGATCATTGTATAGTCTTGTTGCCATGTATAATCTCCTGGTTCTACTTACTTCACTCAGCATCAGTTCATGTAAGTCTCTCCAGGCCTCTCTGAAATCATCCTGCTGATCATTTCTTACAGAACAATAATATTCCATAATATTCATATACCACAATTTATTCATCCATTCTCCAATTGATGGGCATCCACTCAGTTTCCAGTTTCTGGTCACTACAAAGAGGGCTGCCACAAACATTTTTACCCATGTGGTTCCCTTTCCCTTCTTTAAGATCTCTTTGGGATCTAATCCCAGTAGCAACACTGCTGGTTCAAAGGATACGCACAGTTTGATAACTTTTTGAGCATAGTTCCAAATTGCTCTCCAGAATGGCTGGATGTATTCAACAATGTATCAGTGTCCCCTCCAACATTTGTCATCTTTTCCTGTCATCTTAGGCAATCTGATAGGTGTGTAGTGGTATCTTAAAGTTGTCTTAATTTGTATTTCTCTGACCAATAGTGAATTGGAGTATCTTTTCAGGTGGCTACAAATAGTTTCAATTTCTTCATCTGAAAATTATCTGTTCATATCCTTTGAAGGTATGTGATTTTCAAATCCCACAGTCATATATAATAGACTGGTTGGGAAACCTTCACTCTCTCCATACAATATAGAAAAGCTTTTGAAAGGAGTGGGGTATGTGAGGATTGGAACAATGGCCTGGAAAAAATTTAGAAGCCTCCAAGAAAATTCAGTTTTTAGAAACTTAGCGAGGGAGATTCCCTCTCTTTAGATCTCAGGGTTGATGAGTTGTTTTATAAATCTAAGGTTTTAATAAGGGATATATGTAAGCAATTGTTAAATTTTCCATGTGAGTATTTATGCCTTGGAAGTCACCCAAAAGAAACCTGGAAACCCAGGATTTGATTTATTGTTTTGCTGAGTGTCTAGACTTAAGAAACTGATGGAGGGTAACGATGATAATGCAGGTTAAACTAAAAAATGTGTCATATTTCCTCCCTTCTCCCCCCAGAGAGCCAGTTGTTAATCATTTAGCATGGTTCTTAGCCATACACAATCATTTGTTTCCTCTGGTAATGGGGAACTGTTCTAGCTAAGGTCAAATGAAAGGTGTAGATGACTTGGCTATAGGCTAAACATTCTGCCACGGCTATGGATCAGGGTCATTGTCCTAAGTGTTATTTGGCAAGAGAAACTCAAGACTCTAGCCCTGCCCTGTTAATAAATTGAAGTCTTTATCCAAGCTAGCTACCTGTCAGGTGCTGGCAGATGTTAAGTGGAAAATGGTTTTGTGCTCCTGGAGGGCAACTAACCAATGTCAACAAATAGCTAAGATCCTGAGAGAGAAACCTGTCTAACAGGAGTTGGGTGTACATGACAGCTGTGGACAACACCCTCTCCACACAGTCCCTAAGCAGGGACTGTTCTTTGCTGCATTCCCGTGCCCAGCAGTCTCTCAGAGAAGATTTTGAATGGAGGATGGTTGTAGCCATAAAAGATGTCTTCTGAACTATATCTGACACCATAGATTTAGCAGTGGAAGGATAGTTTAGGCCATCAGATTTAACAAAGAAGAAACAGAGTGGGCCAGTGTCTTTAAGGTCATGGATAGTAAGAGGCAGATTTTGAACCTGGTCTTTCATCTCCAAATCCAGTGTGATCAAACCTGAGACTTCTTCAACTGGTACTTTACTTCTTTGTTAGGCAGCTGGAAGGAAGGAAGTGGGAAAAGAGGTCTCTTAAGTACATTTCTGTGGGAAACAGAGGTGGGGAAAGATATCCTACTTCTTCATACTCCAATAAGTAAAGTATCAGTTTTTCTGAATGGTCCATTGTACCATATACAGAATCCCTCTGAAAAGAAATAACTATGGCATATTAGAAAGCGCACCGGATTTGGATTAAAGGACCTGGATTCATATCCCAGCTCTGACACTTTCTACCGATGTAACTTGTCACCACAAGCTGTCTTCCCCATCTTCCCACTATATTTTGCATAAAGCACATTTGCTACCTGCCTAAGAAAATTAGAATAAGAAAAGAGATCTATTCTCCACTCTGCTCCCTAATCTTTACTTCAGCAAATCATTTTCAAAATAAATAATCAATTTTCTCTGGAATTTATATAAATTCTTCTACCCCAAAGATACACCTGTCCTTTTGAATCCCCTTTCTTTTTATGTTGAGACCATCTCCAGAAAACTATCCATTTGCAAACTGGTAGATGGGAAGAGCCTAAATTTAAAGAAGCGTTTGATTCAGGATTGAAAGTCAATGAAGTTATTTTTTTAAAAGTCATTTTTGGTTAATTTAATTAATTTAATTTAACCCTGAAGAAGTCACGTTTTCCCAGCCTCAGGTACTCTAATGCAAAATGGGAATAATAGCGCCCACCTCCCAGGGCACTCATGAGGACCTAAGGCTCCATAGCAAACTTTAAAGGCTATCTAAATGCCAGTTGATTACTGCTTCACCCCAGCCCTAAGGGTGGAGCAAACCGGAGCTAGAGGCGCGGCAGGGCCACGTGGCGGGGGCTGGGCTAGCCCAGAAGTTTTGAACTAGTCAGACTGGCTGAGGGAGGATCGGTTACCTGCCGGCGGGGTAGGTAGAGGAGGGGCTGAGGATCTGGACTACGGAGGGGACAGGTGAGGGGGATGAATGGATTGGGATGCGTTTGGGGCTGGGGTCTTTCAGTGCCACGCCTTATTCTGCTCTTCTCTGCGCTATAAAAAAGAAGTTCTTTTAGATGTAAAGGAAAGATTGGGAAGGGGGATATATCATGTTTCTTCCCCTCTCAGCCACCTTCTTTCTCCCCCCACGCCCCCAGCCCACGCCCTTGTTACTGTGTTAGAAAGGAGAAGATGCCCCTGGCGGAGTCCGGAGATGTAATGCGGCCGAAAGAGACGAGAGAAGCTTCCCGGCTACGTCTGAATGCCGGAATTCAGGGGGCTGGATCCTTATTTTTATAGAGGGCGGGGGATGCTAATTCTAAGGGTGAGAATAGGAAATAAATAAAGTTCTGCATTAGAGACTCAGGGTCCCTGGCTGTGCCTCAAAGACAAAACTGGGTGAGAACTCAAGAAATGGGAATGAGCATATGGTTTAGGGAAAATCAATCTCATTTTGGTACAGGGATGGAAGAAAGAAGGGCGTTCTGCACACCTGGCTGCCCTTCTCCTGAAAGTTTTATGTGGGTCGCACTCTCCTATCCCTGTAGCCCCTACTCACACCTGCCCCCAAGTTTTTCCCATTCCAATCAGTAAGCTCCTCCAGCTAGAAGGAGAGCATTCTGGGGCACGGGTTTCCCCAGCAGGGATGCTCAGCACCCCCAGCTATCAGCCGGACAAGTAAATTTCTCAGCTTGTATCTCCCCTGCATTGAGAAGCTGGGTGGTTTAGTACTTGGCGAACTGGCCTCAGAGCCAGGACCACCTTTGACGCATACTGTCCCTGTGCTTCTAGGAAAGTCATTTATCCTCTCAGTACTCCAGGCAACTCTTATAAAAGTCGCTTCTCTGCCTGTGTGCGAGAAGAGGGTTTTCTTCTAGGGAGCTCACCATACAAGAAGGCACATCTGGAGGAAAAAAGAAAAACCCCTTCATTAAAATCATTATCATGATTTCATTTTGGGGGGTTAACTATCACATCTTCAGATTCTTAACACTTTAAAACAGGGCCACTAGTCAATTGGATTGTACTCTTCCCTATTTGGAGAGTGGAACCTCCAGGTTATATTCTGATATTGGAACCTTTACTCTCTAAAAGGAGGGGGTGTCCTTTTTCTCTCTTCTGCTTCACTACTTCCTCTCGGCTGCAGCCAGTGTACTTTACTTAAGATTGGACTCCTCTTTAAACCAGCCCTTTCTTTCCCTCTTCCAAACCTTCTTTGCACCTTATCTTACCCGGCTAGGGAGTGGAGGGTGTCTTGAGCTCATTAAACATAAGGGCTTTATATGCCTGTTTGTATGCATCACCTTCAGCTTTTCTAGCAGCTACTTTAATAGATATTTAGCAATCTAGCTGCATGGAATAGTAGCTGTTCTAGGACTGTCTTCTACACTACTCTCGGTGCTCTAAATATTGAGTAAAGATATAAGAACTATAAGCAGAAGTCTCCATTTCTTAAGGAGTTAATTTGCTGTCTAGTTGGGGAGATGACTGGTACGCATGGAGTATTTAAAGAAACAAGAGCAAATAGAATTAAATAATGAGGAACTGGACCATCCATCCATATATTTGCTTAGCATCTACTGCATGTGGGGCACTGTGTTAGGTAGTTGGAATAAAATACAAAAAAGAAGACAATCCTCACTTGCTAATAAGCTTACTTACATTCTATTGGGAAAGAAAACATGCTACAGATGTATACACATTTATGTGCGTGTGTATTTGTGTATTCTCCTCTGTCTAGGGGGGATAGAAGGGTGGTCATTGAGGACTTCATGGAGGTAAGATGATCACAGGATCATAGATTTGCATCTGAAAGAAACATTATGGGTCATTTAATCCAATCCTCTTAGCTTACAGAGGAGAAAACTGAAGTCCAGAGGGGTTAAATGATTTGGCCAACCTAAATTTTTGGATTCCACATCTGATACTCTTTCCATTGTATCCCATGATCTCCCATGTTGGACTTTAAAGAAAAGGTATTTGGGAAAGGGTAAAGGATCAGGGGTTTGGAGGGAAAGGAGGACATTAATCATTAGCAAGGCTATAAGAGGGATGATGTAACATAGTGTATATTGGTGTGGTGGGGAGACAATGAGGAAACTAGCCTGACCCAGGACATTTACCCTTCAGACTGGCCTCCCTGCCCACCACCGGACAGTTTGACCTCCAGATCCTTATTCAGTAAAGGATGCCACAGGCTGCTCATGTTCAGGAGCTCTTCCATGAGGAAGCCCATCAGGTACAGGGGGAATATGAGGGGAACTTTAGGAAATGACTTCTGAGGATTTTAGTCCTTTCTTTTGGAGGACTAGTGGTCACCAGACAAAGCTATTCAGAGGGAAATGTTTTGTAATCAGTTCAATTATTCACATCCAGAGAATCTGTTTGCATTTATTTATGATGAATTTTTAGTTCTAAGCCAACTTAAAATTTTTTGGGGGAGGGGTATATTTTTTGCTTTTACATGACATTCATTTCTCAGTATCTTTCTCTCCCCTACTCCTACCCTTCAAAAAATTAAAAAAAAAGGGAAAATAAAATAGCTTAGCAAAATTACACAGCTATCAATCATGTCTGATAGTATTTGCAGTATTCCACATCTATGATCCTTTACTTCTGCAAGTACATTCTTATGTGTTTTCTTTGGGGCTAGGTTGAGTTATAGAGAAGCTAGATGATGTAATGGATAGTGGGCTGGGCCTGGAATCAGGAAGTGCAAATATGGCCTCTGATACTTATCAGCTGTGTTACCCTGGGCAAGTCACTTTATCCTATCTACTTCAATTTCTTTATCTGTCAAATGAGTTGGAGAAGGAAATGGCAAATCATACCAGTATCTTTGCCAAGAAAACCCCAAATGGGGTCAAGAAGAATCAGATATGACTGAAATGATTGAACAGTAGTCATTATAAGTACACAGTATTCAATTTTTAATTTTTTTTTATTATAGCTTTTTATTTACCAGATATATGCATGGGTAATTTTTCAGCATTGACAATTGCAAAACCTTTTGTTCCAGTTTTTCCCTTTCTTCCCCCCACCCCCTCCCCCAGATGGCAGGTCGACCAATACATGTTTTATGTGTTAAAGTATATGTTAAATACAATATATGTATACATGTCCATATAGTTATTTTGCTGTACAAAAAAAAATTGGACTTTGAGTATTCAATTTTAAAAAAAGTTTGTATTGATGTCTTTTGTTTTTACGTCATCATAATTATCCTCGTTATTCTTTCCCGTTCCTCTAAAAGTGTCATTCCATATCACAAATAGTAGTTAAAATTATTTTCTTTTGCTCATTCTTTGATAAATTTTTAAAAATTTTGAGTTCCAAATTATTTTCCTCCTTCCTACCTTTCGCCATTGAGAAGACAAGAAATTTTATATCAATTATACACATAAAATCATGCAAAATGTATTTCCATATTAGGCATATTACAAAAAATATTAAGAAAAATAAAATAAATGAAAAATATATTTAAATCTGTACTCAGAGTTCATCTGTCTTTTCTCTGGATGTAGATAACATTTGTCTTGGTGAATCTTTTGGAATTGTCTTAATTTTGGTTAGAATAGCTAAGTCTTTGACAGTTGATCATCATTGCTTTTAGTGTGTACACCGGTTCTTTTCATTTTGCATTAGTTCATTTAAGTATTTCCAGGTTTTTCTGAAATCATCCTACTTTTCATTTCTTATACACAATAGTATTCTATCAGAATCATGTATCACAACTTTGCTTAATTGTTCACTCCCCAATGTATGGGCATCCCCTTAATTTCCACTTTTTTTTGTCATCATACAAAGAGCTGCTAGAAATATTTTTGTATACATAGGTCCTTTTTCTTTGATCTCTTTGGTCTATAGACCTACTAGTGGTATTGCTAGATCAAAGGGTATACACAGTTTTATAATTCTTTGAGTATAGGTCCAAATTATTCACAATTCCAGTGACAATGCATGTGTCCTATTTTTCCATATCCCCTCTAGCATTTATTATATCCCTTTCTATCATATCAGGTAATCTGATAAATGTGTACTGATACTTTAGAGTTGTTTTAATTTATATTTTTCTAATTAATAACAATTTAAAGCATTTTTAAAAATATGGCTATTGATAGTTTTGATTTTTTTGAAAACTGCCTGTTCATATCCAATGACCATTTATTATTTGGTCATATTCATCATTTTTTTTTTATGGATTTAGTAATATTCCTTGAGCGTTTACTTTCCTCCATAATTTCCAGGTTGTGGTCTCAGTTCATTAACCCTTCTTTAGTTTTTCTATATCAAAAATAAGAAGCATACTCACCTTTAAATTCCAAATGTATTTACTGGAGGCTTGAAAAAGATATTTATTTATATCTATATCAGCAGATATATGTTATTTCTTTTTGGATGATTAAGAGTATTATACTGACAGACAGCTTCTCTTTGGAGAAGCAGAAACTGATAGGGACCCACACGATGTTGGAACTCAATCAGTAATGAGGTTATAATTCTTCCAGTGGTCTGATTGAATATTTGAATGTTAAGTACCCATGCCAATAGAAAGTATGTGGTAAGGATCGGCATAGATCCCGTGTTTCATAGTCATATAGCTGCCTTCTCCCAGCCATTAATGCATTTGTGTTCAGAGAATGGAAACTCATTAAGATATCAGCTGAAGCTAAATTGGTAAATGTTTCCACTAAGGAAAAAGAAAGGAAAGAAGGAAGGAGGGGGGAGGGAAAAAGGATGGAGGGGGAGGTAGGAAAGAAGGAAGAAAGGAATGAAAGAAGGAAGGAAGGAAGGAAAGAAAGAAGAAAGGAACAAAGAAAGAAAAAGAAGGAAAGAGAAAAAAGAGCCAAAACCATATGATTTTTAGAGGCTTTTTTTTTTTAAGGCTGATAAATTTCTGTATTATACAATGTCTTGTATTATTATTTTCCTCTTTCTTTTGTTCCTTCTTACACAACACCTAATGCAAAGAAGGCCCTCAGAAAATTAATTGCTAGCTGAATTGACTAGCACTACCTCTACCCCATTGATATAGAAATAGAGAATTGATTACATTAGAAATAAATTAAAATCCCTAATTAGAATTATAGAGTAAAAGAATTTTAGAGAATATAAAGGAACTCAAAGATATTTTTATCCAACTACACCTGTTTTTCAGATGGGAAACAGACCCAGAGAATTAAACTGACAATCTCAATCACATAGGAGGTTAGGAACAGAGATGGGACTACTATGTTTCTGCATAATTGAGTTCCCAAGGTCTAATGTCAAAGTGTCACTGGATCTCAGAGTTGGACTCAGTAGATTCAGTAGTTTAGTCCAATTTAGATCTGAAAAAGATAAGCTTTTATAATAAACTCCAACAAATGGTCACTCAGATTCCATTTGAATACTTTCACTGAATGAAAAAAATGCATGAAAATGCACTTAATAAGCACTGGGGATACATACTGAAAACTCAGACATTTCTTGCCCTTTAAAATGTTTATATCCTAGTTAAAAAAAAAAAAAAAAAAAAAAAAAAAAAAAAAAAAAAAAAAAAAAGAAAAGAGGATTCTAATTCTGGGAAGCAGTAAGGATCAGGGTCCTAAGGATTATGTTGATATCATAGATGTCAAGCTCAGCTCTTTGCTTACCAGGAAGAGCCTATTGCTTAGCCCTTCATTGTGGAAGAAAGTGGTAAAACTCTTTCTTGTGGGCTGGTGCTGCACCAGTCTCTTAGGTCTTTCCCTGTTAATGTCCCTGAGCTAGGGCCAGTGGCAAATTGGCCACTTCAGCCACAGGGTTGGCCCTTCTCCCCCTTTCATTAAGAGGGAGCCTGCTATTTTCCTAACATAATGATTCCCTTTTTGAATTGCTCCCGTGAATAGGAAGTTTTTCCTTGCACCTAATCTATATCTATATTTTACAGTTTTCATTCATTTTTCTAGATTCTGCCTTCTAGAAACAAGGCTCTTTCTCTCTATTTCCTCCTTTACTCCGTTATCTGCTATTGAGGTGGCCCTTATACTTGCCAAGGCCTCCATATATCCACTAACAGTGTGTCCACCATCACCTCCAACATCCTCTAGTCTTTAATCTCCCTCTTTCCATGCTGCCTACACACACACACATGTCTCCCCTAGCCTTAAAAACCTCTCACTTGATCTTAGACCTTTCTCATCTAAATTTTTCAAAAAAGCCACATACATAAGGTACCATTACTTCTCTCACTTTCTTTTTAACTATCTCTAGCGTGGTTCCTAATTTCATTATTCAACTTAAGTCACTCTTTCTAAAGTGATCTCTTTCTCTGTCTGTCTTTCTCCCTCCCCCCTTTCCTATTTCCTTTGGCTTTTCAATTAACACCTTACTTAATTTTAAAAGAAAAAGAAAGAAAGAAAAATTCTCATAACAAATGTTTGGAATCAAGCACACTAATTCTCATTTCATTCTGCAACTTGAATGTATCGCTTCTCTGTTAGGAAGTGGGTAGCAAGTTATACCATCAAAGCATTAGAATCATAGTCATTTGCTGCATTAACAAGTCTGTCAGAGTTGGTTGCTTTTACAACATTATTGTATAAATTGTTCTGATTTTACTCCCCTCACTCTGCATCATCTCATACTAATCTTCCCAAATTTCTTTGAACTCATCCCTCTGCAGTGCTCTCTTAATTGCCAAATGTAATATGCTTTTCTCTGTTCTCATCCTTCTTGACCTCGCTTTGACTTTGATCACCTTTTGTTACTGGTTACTCTCTCTTTTCTGGTTTTCTTGACATTCTTCTCTCTTAGTTTTTCTCACACCTACATAATAATTCTCCTTTGCTGGATCTTCACCCATACTAAATCTACTCACTATGGATATCTCTGGGGTTCTACCTCCAGTCCTTTTCTTTCTCTTTTACTATTTCACTTGGTGATGCTCTCAGTTCCCATGGGTTCAATTATCATCTCTATGCAGGTGATTCCCAGACATATAATCCCACTTTGATCCCTCTCCTGAGTTCTATCCTTACATCACCAATTGTCTACTGGACATTTTAAATTTTACGTAAATATCTCAAATTCAGTGCATCTGAAAGAGAACTCATTATCTTTCCCCTTTTCTGAACTTCCCTTTGTCAGAGTACCACCATCCTTCTAGTAATCTAGACTGTGTCTTCCTCACTTCCTCCCTCTTCCTCTCTTTGTGCTTAGTATACTACCTTGTTCATAGTAGGTTCTCTATAAATGCTTATTCCCTCCCCTTTCCCTTCTCTTCCCCAGCCCCACAAATCCAATCAGTTGTTCTATTTTATCATTTCTTCCTCCACATCTGTCTCACATCTGTTTACTTTTCTTCACCTACATAGAAATGCTTGTTAATTGAAACAGAACAAATTGAATTCCTTTTTAGATAGATGGCTCTTTAAGTACTTGAAATCAATCACCACATCCTACTTAAATCTTATTTTTGAGCCCATCCTAAGTATTTGTATCACCAGAGTTTAGCATAATTACAGGCACAGAATTATTGTTATTGTTGATGTTTTTGTCCTTCATTCTCAAAGAAGACCATGACATTAGGGAGGTGATTCCATGACATGCAAATGAGGGAGGACTGTGTCTCACTTTCTCCTCAGAGCCATCTGGATCCAGGGACAACATATAGGTGAGAGAGATGGCCCTCCTCAGGAACAGAGTTGGGACTTAACAAATGCCTGTTGATTGATTCTTTTATCCAGATCAAACCTCCTTCATCTTTCAGCCAGTTCTCATGTGACATGATTTCCAGTCTTCTCACCATTGTGGTTTTCCTCCAGATTCATCCCAGCTTATGAATATATTTCCTAATATGCAGAGCCTTGAACTCAACATAGGATTTTAAATTTTTCATTATTGTAGAGTGGAGGAACCCTTACTTCTTGGTTTGTGGACAATGCACCTCCAATGTGCCCTAGTATGACATCATACTTTGCTGTCCATGGCACAGTGTTGGCTCATTTTCAGCTTGCTGTCCACCAAAATCCAAATCTTTTTGACAGAACTGATTTCTAGTCATCCTCTTATTTTTTTCTTGTGATTCTTTTTTTGCTGAGGCAATTGGGGTTAAGTGACTTGCCCAGGGTCACACAGCTAGTAAGTGTTAAAATGTCTGAAAATCTTCGTGACTTCAGACCCGGGTTCTTGATGTATTGCACCAACTAGCTGCCATGACAAATTTATCCCTTTCTAAATACTCATTCACCAAACTTTTAGTAATATGCTGTAGTTGTCAGGAGCAAAAGTCAAGTTTACTGGTTCATACCTCACAGACTTCACTCACTTCCTTTCCTATTTTGAATATTGGAAAATATCTATTCTTCTTTAGTTCTATAGCACATTTTCCACTTTCTATTGTCTTTCAAAGACCATTGACAACAATTTAGCAATTACATTTACCAAGTATTTCAATAGTCTGACCAGGCCTGGTCATTCAGAAATCGCTTGTTGGTTTCTTCCTGAGAATTTTTGCATTTTGTTTTCTTTCTCATTTTTTCCTTTTTGATCTGATTTTTCTTGTGCAGCATGATAATTGTGGAAATATATATATAGAAGAATTTCACATGTTTTTAACATCTATTGGATTACTTGCTGTTTAGGGATGGGGTAGGGGAAAAGAGGGAAAATTGGTACACGAGATTTTGCAAGGGTGGATGTTGAAAATTATCTATGCATATGTTTTGAAAATAAAACCTTTAATTTGAAAAAATATTTATTTTATTTTGATTTTTGTTGTTTTATTTTTTTTAATAGTATTGTATTTTCCCCCCAGTTCCATGTCAAGAAAAATTTTAGCATTCATTTTTTCAAGATTTTGAGTTCCAAATTTTTCTTCCTCCATTTCCCCCCCTCCTCTGAAGATGTTAGGCAGTTTGATATAGTTTATACATGTGTTATCATGCAAAAAATTTCCATATTAGTCACTGTTGTGAAAGAAAAGACAGGTCAAAAGGAAAAAAATGAGAAAGGTTAAAGTGGAAAAAAAAAGCTTCAATCTACTATTGTGTATTTTTTTTTTTTTGATCATTCTCCAAATACAAGGAAAAAAAAAAGCAACAAGGACCTGTCACCCACTGTCCCTTTTCCCAAAGGTTCCCAAAGGTCTTTTCTTTTATCACAAATATAGCTCAAAATGTCCTTTTTTTGGGTAGTTCTTAGAATATAGAACCAGTCTCAGCTTGCATTCTGACACTGTTTTATGGACAATGTCACACTTTTGTACTCATCTTGTGACCTGCCCTTGTTTCTGTCTTATTTTTATATTTGTCTTTTTTCTAAGTTGATCACTGAGTTCTTTGTGCATTGATAATGCTCTCTTTGGAGAACTACCCTTGTTTTTCTGCACTGGAATTATTCATTTTTGTGCCTTCAGTATTTCTTCTTGTGAGCTTCTCATATTTCCCAAGTTTGTTTACCCTCAGAATTTTAAGCCCTGGAATCCTACCTGTCCTTTCTTTGAATCTCTTGAAATATACTTTCCCAAAATCGTCCTCTCCTTTTCTGTGACAGATTCTAAGGGTAGTGGTCACTTCCTCATGAGATTCTAACCATTTATTGTTTCAGCAGCTATTTCCACCTCAACTATAAAATTCATGTCTGAAATAACAATTTGAACTTGTGACTTCCTCTACCTTTTGAAAAATGAAATAATCATGAACACAAGTCAGGAATATATCAATTATTTTGCTTTTGTCAGTGAGGTCTCCAGATGTCCAGATAATTGAAAGAATGTATTGTTCCTGTATCATCCCATTATGCCATATTTTTTCTGTTTTTTGAAATTCATGTCAATATCCTCTTTCTGTCTTCTTTGCTCTTCAGTTGGGCTGTAAATGTGCCAACTTCTGTTTCACCCTCTAGGAACTTCACTCACATGCTCTCCAGCTTGTTTCCCCCTCTGTTCCTAGATTTCTTTACCAGAATAGATCTTTTTGTTATACAGTGCTACATCACTCTGTTCCTTTTATTTTTTCAATTTTTCTTGAAGATATTTCATGGCTTATTGCTGTGATGAATTCCATGTCTACCATGTCTTAATTCATACCTATAAAACTGAATATTCTTCTTTGCCTTAGGCAAGGAGTGAATTATCCAAGTTTTGTGCATTTATTTATAGATACTGGAGGTCATGTGTTTTATTGCTGGCTTTTAAAGCCAGCCTTCTGGTCTACTGTAAAATATTCTTTCCCTCCTTTGCTACTCTTTATATGTTGCACCTGCTACTGTTCATGGTCTAGGCATGTTATTTCTGGAGAGTTTCCTCCCTTCTCTCTGTTCAGTGGAAAGCTCTTTTGGTCACATTCATAGGATTGTAGGCAAACACATTTTTACCAGTCTCTATTATGAGTGATCTATTCCTGGCCAGCAGACATTGTGTCTGTATTTTCATTCATAACTCAGAAGTTTAAACTTTATTACTGAATACTATCTTCTTAGCTAATTGTTCACTCTTCCGAAATACCATTTCTCTTGCTCTATGTAATCAAGGCAAAGAATGGTCTGTCTCCTAGAAGAAAAGGTAAAGGAACTCTCCACTCTAAAGGTTGTGTACACACACATACATTTCAATATGAAATATGAATTTCAAAATAAAAACAAATACAAATTTATTGATCAATCATGGGGCAGCTAGGTAGTGCAATGGATAGAGTACCAGGTTTGTAGTCGAGAAGACGCATCTTCCTGAGTTCACATCTTCAATTATTTTCTAGCTGTGTGACCCTGGACAAGTTTGCCTTAGTTTCTTCATCTGTAAAATGAGCTGGAGAAGGAAAGGGCTAACTACTTCAGGATCTTTGCCAAAAAAAACCCATATGGGAGTCATTGAACAGTCAGACATGACTGAAAAATGAACAGCAACAACAAACTGATCAATCAATCAGTAAGCACTACTAAGCATTTAATTTGTCAGATTTTTCAGATATAGGTTGGGCGCTAGGAAGGCAGAGACAAATGCCCTCAAATACCTTACATTCTATTGGAGGAAATGATGTGCCTATAAATGAGTATATATGAAATAAATACAAGGTAATTTTTTTGGGAGGGGGAGGAGCTAGATAAGACAAGAAGAAATGAGATTCTGTGAGGTAGAGGTGAGATGAGGTAGGAGTTCATTCTAAACATGGGAGATGGCCAATCCAAAAGCCAGGAGCTGGATCATCATGTGTGCTAAACAGTAGTAGAGTCAGTTTGAGTAGATCATAGAGTGTGAGAAAGAAAATAATATATAATAAAGTTAGAAGAATAGGCTTTGAAGGGCCTTAAGAGATAAACAGAGAAGTTTATATATAATCCTAGAGGCAATAAGGAATCACTGGATATAACTGAGTAGGGAAATAATATGGTCAGACCCAAATTTTAGAAAAATCATTCTGTCAGTTGACCAAAAAAAAAAAAATAATAATCTGAAATGGCAAGGGAGGAATCCTAACCTATCTCAGGAGTTTGGAGAGTGGGAAAATGTCATACAAAGGAGAAAGAGGAGAAGGACTACTGAACACTTGGCAACGAGAAACAAATATGAAATTTTCTCCAAAGATAAAGGATCTGAACATTCTGAAAAGGAAGCTGCTACTTATCTTCCAAGGAATAATAGATAATATGGATCCATTGGTGCTATCAAGTGCCATCCACTATGGCAAGATTAATGCCAAGATCATTCAAGAAGGGTTTGAAGAAGCAAAGACAAGTAGTAGTGGCTCTCTATCATGGGTACTGAGGCTATATTTGTTCATGTGATAATAATGGATATTTTCTTTCTTAGGTAGATAGATAAAATATTTATTAAGGGCTTACTATATTCCAAGAACTATGCTGAAATCTGGGAATACAAATACAATAAAAGGAAATATATATATATATATATATATATATATAATGTTATAATATATAATAATAATAATTTTATATATATATATATTGTTGGTTGATTGTTATCCTTTCTTTTCGAAGAGGACCAAAATGACACCACTATGTTAGAATCAAATTAATGTGGCTGATTTGTGACTGACCAGACCAATCCAAGCCTGGAATGTTCTGCCTCCAGCGCCCACTTCAACTGTTGAAGATGCCAGAAGTAACAGCAATGACAGTGGTAGGAGTCAGAAGCTTATATTATTTATTCGAGGGAATGCTATATCTAGGGCTCCAATTATTAGTACGACCAGTCAGTTGCCAAAGCCCCCAATTATAATGGGTATAACTATAAAGAAAATTATCACAAAGACATGGGACACAAATAGTCCCTCTGAACAGCTGGGCTGGCTTCCCTAACATTGCACACCTCACATTTCTTCTAAACCCATTCATTTCTGCCTTGCTCATAGAACACAGCACCTTCTCTGATGAGGGCATGGCACGCTGGGCAGTCCTGTGTCTCCCATGTCAGAAATCAATTCTAGGTTCTTTTTTTTTTTTTTTTAATAGTTTTTATTTACCAGATATATGCATGGGTAATTTTACAACATTGACAATTGCCAAATCTTTTGTTCCAATTTTTCCCCTCCCCTCCCCAGATGGCAGGTTGACCAATACATGTTACATATGTAAGAGTATAAATTAAATACAATATATGCATACATGTCCAAACAGTTGTTTTGCTGGACAAAAAGAACTGGACTTTGAAATGAACAATTCTAGGTTCTTAAGAGAAACCTCAAGAGTGTCCTTGTGTCGCTTTTTCTGACCACCTTGTGAGCACTTGCCCTGTGTGAGTTCTCCATAAAATAATCTTTTTGGCAGACATACATTTGGCATTTGAACATTGAATGGAGTTGTGCTCTCTGCAGTAGAGCTGGAATGCTTGGCAGTTTAGTTCGAGAAAACACTTCAGTGTCTGGTGTCTTGAGAATCTGCCAGGTGATCTTGAGAATCTTCTAAGATAATTCAGATGGAAGTGATTCAGTTTGCTGGCATGGCACCAGTATATTGTCCAGTTTCACAAGCATAAAACAATGAAATCAGCACAATGACTTTGTAGATCTTCAATTTGGTACTCAGAATAATAGAGTGTAACACACACACAGGCACTCACACACGCACACACTGGATTGTTATTTTTTGTCCTTCATTCTTGAAGAAAACTGCTGTCATCAAGGAGGGAGATGTCTTGACTTGCAAGTGAGTTGCATTTAAGTCAGGCAGGGCTGTACAAACTCACCAGCCTCATTCTCTTCTCCAGAGCCATTTGGGTCCAGACATAAAATATATATATATCAGAACAAATATAGTCTTGGATACCATCAAAGACCTTAGCCTTTTTAAGTTAAGGTCTTTAACAGGTCTAAGGCAACACCCATTCAGTGATTAAGACTAAGTAAAAAATAAGGCAAAAGATTTTTGGCTCCTTTTGGCTTCTTTTAAAAAAAAAAAAATCAGTCTGGGAGGGAAAGAACCTTAGAGTTGCTGGCCAGAACAGAAACAATTGCTATTTACACTCATTCTGAGTGCACAAAACCCAAACAATGGCTTGGATTGGGACATATTTTTGGCCAATCAATGAGAATCAAAGTGATTTGGGTTTAAGATGTAGTCAGGTAGCTCCATTTGAATTCCAAAGACATTATCAATATCTGGTTTTTCAGAGTTTTATTTCAAGAAATTTATATTCCTTTTAAGATCTTTTCCTAGTCTTGGTTTGTCTGAGGCAACATCCATTCAGTACAGAAGGAAATGGCAAACCTTTCTAGTCAGTAGTTTTGCCAAGAAAACCCCATGGACAATAAAGTCCACGGGCTCATAAAGAATTGGACATAATTCAATGACTGAAACACAACTATATATCTATGTGTGTGTATATGTGTGAAGCATTTAAGCAAAAACAGAATAACTCCTTGTACCTGGTAGAAGTTTGGACTGGAAAACTGCTTAAATCTCTTCCAATTAAAAAAAAAAATCATGACCCTTTAAGAAGGCATTAAAAAAAGAATAGAATAAGTACCATCTATGAGAAGGGAATGTCCTGAATGAGTTTCTGGATTGAGTAAGTAGATCAGCCTAGCTAATTAATTGTATAGGAAAACAATAGAAGATAAGGTTTGAAAGGTAGTTGAGATCTGATTGTGGGAGGGTTTTGAATATTATGTTAAAGTATTTAGAATTTATCTTGTAAACAGTAGATGGTCATAAAAGGATCTAGAGCAAGTAAATGCTGATATTGCTGTTTTAGGAAATTAATCTGGCAGCAATGTGGGGTTATGGAATTGTTGGTGAGAGTGAAGAAGAACGTGAAGGAATTTAGTGAGGAAGTTGTTGCCGACATCCAAATATGAGCTAATAGAGGACTAGACTTGGTTGGTGATATTGGGAATTGGAAAAGAAGGGAGAAATTGGGAGAAATTGTGAAGTAAGAATCCATAGAACTTTGTAAGATTAGATGAGGTGAGATCATAGGTGATCAAAAGACTTAGAGTTTTGAGTCATTCATTGAGAATGACTTTCCTTATCAGAAATAGGGACATCAAGAGGAAGTATATAATGATTTCACTGCAGACAACTCTGCACCTTTGTGACTTGGACCTCGTCAAGATAGTCTAATAAAACTGAAATGACAATGAGATTCTTTTTGTTCCAGGGAAGGTGAGCTGCTCTCCAGTGCAATGATTTCAGACTTGGAAGGTACAATAGTTTTGGACATATACATATAAAGATAATTTTTAAAGATTTGGGAATATGTGAAATTTCTGAGGAAGGGAGTATAGAGAGTAGAACAGAAGGCAGAGAATTCTACTTTGGTCATCTTCCACATTTAGGAGAATATAGGACAAAGTAGAATGGGAATACAAATATAGCAAAAGTTTAGTGCCTACTGTGTGAAGAGTAGTAGTCTAAGTGCAGGGGAGGTACTAAATTTGGTTAAGGAATGGAACCTACCATTAAAAGCTTATAATATAATTGGTAATGGAAGGTGAACAGAGATAGCATAATGTCATGGAAACTAAAGGAGAAAAGACAGTTTTAGAAAGGAGGGGGTGTTAAAGAATGTCAAAAGCTATGAAGAATTCAAGGACTAAAAAAAATATAGGTGAGTTTGTAAATTAGGAAATGATCAGTGAATAACCTTTGAGAATACAATTTCAGTACAGAAATGGCATAAACCAGATTCCTAGGAGTTATGGACTAAGTGGCTGTTGAGAAATATAGGTGGAGGATGTAGACCATTCAGAAAGTTGGGAAGTAAAAAGAAAGATAGAAATGATGAGAATTAGGTAAGGAGTATCTAAATGAAATTAGGGTTAATTAAGGTTTAGTGGCAGGTTTGGGGTCCAGGAAGTCAAATAGAGCTCCCCTGATTTTGGATTCGGCACAAGGATACAGAGTTAAATGAGGTCTAGTGGCGGCGCAGAGTTCCCTGTAAAGGAACTTACAGACCCGAAAACCTAGATTGATAAAAGAGGTTTATTATGGGATTTGGAAGTAAGGTTAGAAGGTAGAAAGACACCAGGGCCAGAGCTGGCGCTGGGTGGACAGGAACCCTTGACGTGGCCACCTTAAGGATGCCATGTTTGGGACTCCTGCAAAGAGTGGTCCCTAGTTCCCTCTTTTATGTTAGAGGACTTTTGGTAATCTTGAAGGGGCTTGTGGGTGGAGTCCCAGGTTAGCTTCTGGCTTAAGCTTCAGCCAGGGTTAGAATTTGAATAGAATTCAATGGGTTTTTAGATAAAGAAGAAGCTGTTTGTGGGGGTTGGGAAACCTGAGCAGATCATTAGAATGGGGGCTGGGACAGCCCAAGTTAGCTCAGATCCATTAGGGGCTGGGAGAGCCCATTATCTCCCATTGGAATTCATGGAGGCTGGGAGTTAGAAAGGAATCTTAACCCACATCAGAAATAGCACAAGAGCTTAAAGAGACTGATAGAATGAGTGGACTCCAACAAAAAACCATGTCCCTAGTAGCAACCCGATATCAAGCTGACCTTACAGAATTATCTTGTGCTGACAGAATTATCATATACAGATGGAGCTATCCTATACTGACACCCATTATTATCTTATACAATTTGAAGGTTAAGCTATAGTGAACTCCCGAGGCTATCTTAAATAAACAGGATAGCCATGACCACCAAGTGATGTACTAATACATAATTAGCATAGTATCATGCCTTGTTTATTGCCCTTTCCATAAAAGGTCCCACCTCTCCTCTTGTTAATTGTGTGATCATTAGGAACTTAACCAGCTAAGCCTTACAACAAAGCTTTGCCCTTTGACTTCCTAGAGACGGTTTGTGCCTGTGAATTCATTCTAGACAACTTCTCACATTTGTGACTTGTGACTCATCAAGCAAGAGAAGGTATTTCCATTGTAAGGGGAAATTATTTGTATATGTAAGCAGAAAGGAACGAGTGAAGATGCTAATGAGAGAAGGTATAAAAAAAAAAGGAGCAAAATCATGGAGAAGATGATGCAGAAAGAAAAAAGGCACAGTATGGAGAGCATAGAAGAAAATATTAGTTGTGAAAGGTAGGCAACATTACCCCTCTGAGACTAGAGGGAAGGGAGAGGTGATAGGTATAGAGATAGATTTTTAATGGGGGTTCCTTATAGATGGTCCTCATCTTTTCAGTAAGATATTTTGCAATGTCAAAATGAGAAAGCTGGACTACCAATAGTAGTTAACATTATCAATAATAGCGTTTTAAAGTTTTCAAAGTACTTTACAGATATCTCATTTTTTAATTTCCACAAAAGCTTTCATAGATGAAGAAATTATGACTGACAGAATTTAAGTGACTTGCACAGACTAGTAAGTGTCTGAGGCAGGAACTGAACTCGGGCCTTTCTGACTCAAAGTCAAGCCCTCTGTCCATTGTACTCCCTTAGATACTAGCTCTCCGAGGTTGAGGATTCGCTGAGGGTGGGCACTGAAATGGTTGACAAATGGAAGTTTGGAATATTAGTTCCTAGGAGTACCCTAGGGAATCAGCGATAACAATGTCTACGTGAACCATTGGATTTCTGAGCTATAGGAAAAGCCCTGTTGGAGCTGAGTAGAGAGAGCAAGTGCTAGAACTTTACCAACAATCCTTCCCTAGAGATAAACAAAGGCATGATGATACGGTACAAGTTGGATACTGAAAGGTTCTCTGGAGGGATCAGAGATGCAAGGAAATGATTAGAGTTATGGGAGTGAGCTGGAGAAGACTACGTGAGGAAAGTGATGGACAAGAATTGGCAGAGAGAAGGCCTGCTCTGTTTGTTTGAGAGCAGGGAAGGAAGGGATCAGAAAAGATGAAGGGATGAAAGGATTGGAGCTGTATCTGAGCCCCTTGGGAAATTGGGCTGGTTTTTGTCTTTCTCTCTATCTCCAGCACTTAGGATAGTGCCTAGCACATAGTAGGTGCTTCACAAATGGTTTTTGACCAATTGGCCGAGTCCAACCTCCTCATTTTGAAAAAAACCTGAAGTTAAATGATGTGTGTAAGGCCACAAAGACAATAAGAGGGAATTTGAACCCAGAGCCAATGTTCTTCCCATTCTATCACTTTATAATCTGAGGTACGCTACTACTAGTTCTTTTTCCATGTTCTAATGGGTGAGAAGCTATTATAATGGTTTGTGTATTCAAGAGAAGTAGGGGCAGACATGGCCTGGGAACCTACCTCAATGTGTTTTATTGATTTCTGAACAAAGTCTATGGTGAGAACATGAGCACTTTATCCTTTTTCTGGATCATTCCTTAGTGGAGTGTGATGAGTCTAGAACTTATTGAGGTTTTCAATAGACTCATCCATATGTTGGACAGGTAGAAATGGTAGTATGTGTGAGTCCTGGTATAGTAACTAGGACATTGGCTTAGAGTTAGGAAGACCCAAATTCAAATCCTACCTGAAAACCCTTGCTAGCTATGTGAACCTGGGCATGTCACTTCCTTACTTTGAAGGAATTGGACTTGATCTTTAAGGTCCCTTCCAATGCACTTTTCTTCAGTTTTCTCTATCATAAAATGGGCTGAGGGATGTTCTTCAATGGCTCTAAGATCCTTAGCCCTATTTCTGTGATCCTTTGTTCTCATATATTGACATATTGTCATATATATATTGACAAATATAGTATCATACTTAAGTCTCAAATAGATAATGAAATGGATATAACCATATCAGCCATTTATTAAGCACATACAATGTGGTTAATGCATTTATACTGTGATTAAAATATAATTTAAATACAACCAAATAAAATAGTCCTTTATCTCAAAGCACTTGTAGTTTAGTGGGGCAAGACAATACATATAGGAGTATTGGAAGGGACAGGAGGATAGGACAGGAAGGCAATATAGTGTTAGATTGGTCAGTGAAAAGGGTGAAGGCCTGGTTCTGGACATTACAACAAGACAAAAAGCAAAAGTTTAACCATTAGGGCTCAGCACCCCAATGGCAGAATTTAAGCTCTCTTGAGAGTAAGATGAGGATAGTGATAAGAATGTAGGTGTTATGGTTTGGAGATAGCAAGAAGGGGCATGGAGATTTGATGACCTATTTCTCCTCTTCCTTTGTATATGTTTTTGTTACCCACCTCCTCTTTCCTTTTATACCCTTGATATTTTGTGTTCCAAACCTCAAAAGATTGTTCTCTAGGTTTTATCCACAAGGGGAAAAACACCATCCTACATCCCCTAAAAGAGTTTCAAGATATTGAGAAGGCACAGAAGAGGTACCATCTGCCTGTAGTATATGTGCCCAAGCATCATGAGCATTTATCTAGCCAGAGCTTCTGGTGAGCCTGACCCAACTGGCTCCAATCAGACAACCTTGCTGTGTCTTACCGGTTGGTTCTGTTTCTTCCAAAAGTGATACTCAATGATTTTTGATGAGTATTGAAAAAGGAAGCTGGAAAGGTGAGGTGAGGGAGGGAAGTGATGGAAGGGCCATGAATGGCAGGCTGAGAAAGTTCCCACTCACCATTTTAAACAGCAGCTGAATGTCAGGGACATGAAGAAAATGATTGTATGAGAAGATGAATAGGATAGTTGCATCCAGAGAGGACAGGAATAGGGAGATTGTAATGGGAAATATGTATGTTACTAGAATTTAAATTTCAAGGAGCTCAACAAAATGAAATGTTTACAGGTTTTGTGTTAGAAAAACCTACCGAATACTCCAAGATCTATCTTAATGTTATCCTAATTAGATCCTAGATTATTCTAGTTATCCTAATTAGATCTGTGGAGACATTAAGAGACATAAATCTTCAAGTGCACTCAGCAGTTGTGGGTTCAAACTCCAACTCTATCATTTACAACCTGTGTGATTGTGGACAAATCATTTTCCACATTTATAAAATGATAGAGAGGGAGATGTTCTACTTGTCCTTCTGATTCCCTTCAAATTCCTATGATTCTAAGATCCCAGGATCCTAAAGGAATGAGGAAAGGGCTCAGGAATTTTCATCTCTTTCCCCCAGGGAATACAAGGAAGCCAGTTAGATAGTGCTGCAAGTGGGTACTTTGCCAGAAGCAAGCTGAGACTCAGCACACCAACAATGGAAAGTAATCTAGCCCACTAGGGAGCTGGATATGGCCAAGACAATAAGCAGCCCTGCAGAGATCTCACAGCTGGAGCAACACCAGTTGCTTTGTGGGTGGGTGGTTGCTGCCTTTGATCAGCACAGCTGATACATGGTATTTCCTGGAGCCTGATGGGGTCCCTCATGGTTTGGGCACATCTCTCAGCCACCATTCCAACTATGCCATCTGTTATCATGGGGGGAGAGATAGATTACAGGGGCAGGAGGAATGCAAGCACAGTCAAGGATGACTGCAAGGACTTACACTCATGCAGGAAGAGCATTTAAGCTGGAAAAACACTGGAAATAGCATTAGTGGACTTACATGCAAACCAGCCTCTCTGGGTTGATTTGAGATGCTCAGCGGCAAAGGTCAACAGAAGATTGGGAAAGCAGAATGGTCAGAAGAGCTGGGGCATTGCCCTTTTATTTCTACATTCCTAGATGTAAAGACTTGTATGTTTCCCCAAATTGCATTTACTCTTATGTTACACCACAGTCTAGATACAGGTCACACTGAAAGGGGGGCAGCTGAATGATAATGGGGACCATGCTCCAGCTTCAGCCTAGGACTTCACATGAGCTAATTACCCAATCCTGGTGGGAGGAGTGTGCCTTTGGAGGTACTAGAACAAAACTGGAAAAACCATATATTTTTCTTTTACCCTCAATTCTCTTTTCTGTGAAATGCAAGAATAATGCGTTAACGTTTTTGTTGTTCCAGGAACCCCTTTTGATAACAATAAAATATATTCTGGGCCCATGAGGAAGGATAGGAGAAGAGTTGTACCTATACAAAATATATTTTTAACATAATTGATCTTTATTGCTTAAGTTTCTATTATGAAATTTTTAAAGCAGAAATCCCTTAGACCATCGTCTCAAAACAGTAGATAATCATCATTCTGAATTCAAATTTGGTCTCAGATGCTTACTAACTGTGTGACTCTGAACAAGCCATTTAGTTTGACTTAGTTTTATTTTTCTATAAAGAACTGGAAAAGACACATCTCCAATAGCTTTGCCAAGAAAATTCCAAATGGGGCCACAAAGAGGCAGACATGACTGAAAGACGATTGAGCTAGAGGCCCCTTCCAGCCCTTGACATTGGCTTTCTAGGATGTAGGATCCAAATTCTCCCCAGTACTAGAGCAAACACGAGAATACACTACTGGGCACAGTTGCCAGTCTTTGGATGCTCTGCTCATCTATTTCCCATCACCATACACTCCTTCTGCCTTTTACTCTCATCAAATCCCTTTCTTCCAACAAGACCCAACTCAAGCATTATCTTCTAGAGCAAGGGTGAAGAATCTTTTTTTTTTTTTTTTTGTGCCAGGGGCCATTTGGATATTTGTAGTATCATTCACAGGCCATATAAAATTATCAACTTACACAGCCCAAGTAGTAGGAAGCTGTTGTATCTAGCTTTTAGTACATCATCGCCTGTAGTTGCCTTAGCAAATAATTTCCTGAACCTTGTATATAGCCTGCTGGCTAGATATTCCCCACTCTTGTTCTGTGGGAACCTTTTCCTAATCCCCCAAACTGCTGGTGGTCTCCCTCTTAAATGACCCTGTATTAACTGCTTTATGTTTATATTCTTTATATTTATCCTCTATAAATTCTCTCACTCTCCACACATACACACACAAACACATACATGTAAATGTATGCATATATGTGTACAGAGGTACATATACATGTGTATATGTGTGTGTTTATACTTGTCTTCTCCATTAGATGATGAATTATTTTAGAGTATATAGAGTTTCATCCTTTGTATTGGTATCCCTAACATATAGCTCAGTTTTTGGCATATAGAAGGTACTTAACAAATCTTTGTTGAATGATTCTTCCTCCTCCTTCTCCTCCTTTCTCTTTCTTTCTTCTTTTTTCTCCTTCATTCTTTTCCTTCTTCCTTTCTATTCTGTGTTCTAGGTGTGCCTGAAATGCTTTCTTTTTTAAATTATTATTATTGCTTTTTATTGACAGTACATATGCATGGGTAATTTTTTACAACAATATCCCTTGCACTCACTTCTGTTCCGAATTTTCCCTCCTTCCCTCCACCCCCTCCCCCAAATGGCAGGCAGTCCCATACATGTTAAATGTGTTACAGTATATCCTAGATACAATATATGTGTGCAGAACCGAACAGTTCTCTTGTTGCACAGAGAGAATTGGATTCAGAAAGTAAAAATAACCTGGGAAGAAAAACAAAAATGCAAGTAGTGCACATTCACTTCCCAGTGTTCCTTCTCTGGGTGTAGTAGTTTCTGTCCATCATTGATCAACTGGAAGTGAGTTGGATCTTCTTTATGTTGAAGATTTCCACTTCCATCAGAATATATCCTCATACAGCATTGAAGTGTACAGCGATCTTCTGGTTCTGCTCATTTCACTCAGCATCAGTTGATGTAAGTCTCTCCAAGCCTCTCTGTATTCGTCCTGCTGGTCATTTCTTACAGAGCAATAATATTCCATAACATTCATATACCATAATTTACCCAACCATTCTCCAATTGATGGATATCCATTCATCTTCCAGTTTCTAGCCACTATGAAAAGAGCTGCCACAAACATTTTGGCACATACAGGTCCCTTTCCCCTCCTCAGTATTTCTTTGGGATATAAGCCCAGCAGTGGCACTGCTGGATCAAAGGGTATGTGGAGTGACCGCGTTAGTACCTTGGATATCTTAGAATCAGCCAAAGTCAGAATAAGCAAAAGTCTTTATTCTTGGTCTTTTGGGGTCGCTGTCAGGGGGTTAGATATAGGAGTCTCCACACCTCCTTTCTCTCTCTCCACCGCCCAAGAATCATCCTGCCTATCCTACTCCACCCTCTGATCTCTCCTCCCCTTCTTTGTCCACACCCACAGATCGAGCCAGCACAGAGTTGAGTAGGGTCATCCTCCAAGCATGTTAATAGAGAATTGTCCAATTAGTAATTAGCCTTAAGTGCTAGATTATCTCTGTTAAGTGCATCTGCTCAGTTCTAGCCCTTTACAGATATGCACAGTTTGATAACTTTTTGGGCATAATTCCAGATTGCTCTCCAGAATGGTTGGATTCTTTCACAACTCCACCAGCAATGTATTAGTGTCCCAGTTTTCCCACAGCCCCTCCAACATTCATCATTATTTGTTCCTGTCATCTTAGCCAATCTGACAGGTGTGTAGTGGTATCTCAGAGTTGGCTTAAGTTGTCTCTGATCAGTAGTGATTTGGAACACCCCTGAAATGCTTTCTTTTCTAATTTCTACCTCCTTGTTCTATTGGTTTCTTTCAAGTCTCTCAAATTCCATTTTCTGTAATATTTTTTTTCTCATTATTCTTGAATGTTGCCTCCTTTTCTCTAAGATTATCTCCAATTTACCAAAGATATAGGATATTCTCAAAGTCTTTGTGTATTCTAAAGCTTTATTAGTTCAAAGCTCCCAAACTCAAGTCCTATTAACTTTAAAATGCACCCCGTTTTTTGGGACATCCTATACATCTTGTTTGCACGTAGTTTGTTTGAGGTCTCTCCCATTAGACTGTGAGGTCTTTGAGAACAGGAATTTTTTTTTTTTGCCCCTTTGTATCCCTAGCACTTAGAAAAGTCCCTGACACATATTAGGTACTAACAAATGTTTGTAGATTTGACTTTCTTCCTTTTTCCTGACTTTCTGCCTTTGGTGCTTGTGAGCTACTAGCCTCACAGAAACAGGAGCCAGAGATCCCACTTTTGAGGTTACTTAAATGCATCTGGGAAGTCATCCTTTGTGGTGAAGAAGCATTCGTCACCAATGCTTATCAAGGGCTCTCTGTGTCATCTTATTTATGGTGTGATTCCTTTTCTTGTCTTTCTAGAAATCTTTCATTGGTGGGTGGTGGGTAATCAGTGATTATTAGCCTATCTATTCCTTTGCTTTCATTACGCCACAAGCTTGGGCCACCTTCCTTTCCAAAGAGTCACGAGATAGTGACTCTTCTCTCAATGCACACCATTGGCAACATGTCACTTATGTAGACCCTTCTCCATTCCCCAGCAGGAACCCTCATGAGGTTATCAGTAGATCATCACCCTACCTCATTTGTGTTGAGTAAACACTGGCTCAGAGAGCTTGCAAAGTACCCAAGAAATAGTTGCTACCCCAGAACCAGGCTTTGGAGGAAATGAATCATTATTGACTTTCCTAGGTAGAAAGCTGAGGGCAAGGATTGTTTGATGAAGGAATTAATTATTGGGTGGAGAAAAAGAACATTTTTTTCTCTCCATCATGATTCCCAGTTACCAAACTAGAAATCAGAGTCATTGGCCACCCTATTATATCCTGATTGTTTCTGAGTAGTCTGTCATCCAGCCTCCAGAGTCAGAATCCTTAAACATGATTTTCCTGACTGTCCTCAATCAATAAACATTTAGTAAGTGCCTGCTATAGGGCAGCTAGGTGATATAGTGAATAGAGTGCCAGATCTTACATTAGAACTACTGCATTTAAATCTAACTTCGTTCACTGGACAAGTTACTTACTCCTACTTGCCTCAGTTTCCTCATCTGTAAAATAAACTGGAGAAGAAAATGACAAACCACTCTAGAATTTTTGCCAAGAAAACTCCAGAACAGTCAGGTGCTACTGAAAATGACTGAACAGCAATAACAACAGGTTCCTGACACTACACTTAGAGTTGGGAACACAAATACGAAAAAGAATGTCCCTGTTGTCAAGGGGCTTAAGTCTAATAGGAGAAGACTATACACAAGAGGAAGCTGAAAAGGAAGTAGAGGTGGAGACAGGGAGGGCAGATAATCTAGAAGGGATGCTCGCTTGGGTGTCCTTACCTAGAGGTTCTGGGAGGAGCTCTTTGCCCTCCGGTCAGAGGATTCCCAAGGGCAGAAATATGAGTTTGAGGATTGATGTGATCTTGCACAGAGGCAAGTGCACATTCAGGCTAGTGCTGTCCTTCTTCATGACTGGGACCTTCTCCATTTCTCCCTGTGCAAAGAATCCAGATTATTTAATAGGAATATTTTATAAGTGAAGAAAATGAAAAATGCACAGTGAACAAGAATCCTTTTCCTTTAGCTGCCTGTATGGCTAAAAGGTGGTCCCAGTGAATAGAGCAAGACCTAAGCTTCGGACACTAATTAGATCACTTTACCTCAGTTGCAAAATGGGATAATAATTATTGGTTGCTGTGAGGATCAAATGAAAATATTGTAAAGCTCTTAGTGCCTCATAAATAGCTTGATATATGTGCTTATTAAATGCTTGCCTCCTTCCTCCCCTCTTTGACTTCTCTTTCCATTCCCATGAAGATATCGTTGTATATCCTTTAAGTCTCTCCCCTAGACCTAGGTTCATCTTGTATGGAGCCATGGTCACATCTCTGTTTTCAGCCTAAGCAACAAAGCTGAGATATGTGGGCTGCCCAGACTGACCACTGGTTCTCGGTTCTGCAGTGGAAGGAACCGTCTTGGGGCTCTCTTTCCAAGCCTTATTAATAATTAAGTTAGTAACATTGACAAAGTGAGTCAAACGCCTTTGTTTGCGGACGCCAAGTTTTCCTGTGTGTCCTTTGTCTGGCAGGGAGGGGCCTTCCTCTGCTTTGGCCTCCGCTGACCCCGGTCTGACCATTTGTTCTCCCCAGGTTTCTTCCTCCAGCGGCCAGAGCCAGTGGGGACTTCCCAGTGGTGAGAGAGCAATTCCAGATGGTGGCGGGCTGCACCACACTAGGATGGCAGGAGGCTTGTGGAAGACTGCTGGCAGAGGGAACATTAAATTCTCCCTATATTTATTTCAGCCCTGCCAGGCACAGAGTGCTGCGCTGGGCGCTAACATGTAGAAGATCTTGTCAGCCCAGCTTTTTTGGGTGTGGGGAGCAGAGGTGTTAACAGCAGTTTCCAAAGGGGCAGGTGAGAGGGAGAATGATGGATGGACAGTTAGTGTTGTCTCGTCTTCCCCCTGAGGAAGAGGAGGGACACAGGAACAACCAATTTACAAATATATATATTTTTATTATAACTTTTTATTGACAGAACAAATGCCTGGGTAATTTTTTACAACATTATCCCTTGCACTCACTTCTGTTTCAACTTTTACTTTCCCTCCCTCCACCCCTCCCCTAGATGACAGTCAGTCTTATACATGTTAAATATGTTATAGTATGTCCTAGATACAGTATATGTGTGCAGAACCGTACAGTTCTTTTGTTGCACAGGGAGAATTGGATTCGGAAGGTAAAAATAACCTGGGAAGAAAAACAAAAATGCATTTTTTCCCAGTGTTCCTTGTCTGGATGTAGCTGATTCTGTCCATCATTTACAAGTATTTTTAAAGGTACCTACTGTGTGCTATGCTAAATCAAAACGTTTCCTTCCCTCAAGGACTTTATATGTTAATAGGGAAGACAGAATGTGTATAAATAGCTACATTTAAGTTCCATACAGAATAGATAGGAAATAATCTTAGGGGGAGTCACATATTATGAAAAGGATTGCTGCAGTGGGAGCAGTCTCAGCATCTTCCCTCCCTCGCCCTAGCCCTTCCCCCCAAGTTAGGCTAGTTTTTTTCCTTGAAAGGTAATGGAACCATCCTGGAGACTCCATCAGCCCAGGACATTCATGGCTATGGTTGTTGACATCATGGGATCACTTCCCAGTTCCTGATTACAGAACAAGTTCCAGGCCCTTTCTGATACTTGGCTAGGGGACCATGATGGACCTAGAAGCAGGGGTGTCTTGGGCTGTCTTCAATGCATATTTTTGTTAAATGTTTCACCTTTAGCTTTGTAAATCTCCTTTTGTTAACTGTTGAGTGACCCAGGAGTACCTAATTTCATTTCAATATCAAATATAAACTATTACAAGTGTGACCTAAGTCCAGAACAGTTACTTTCTGTAGCGGGGCTCATATCCACCCTAACGAGACAATGGATTCCTTGCAGTATCAAAATATAACTATAAATTCCAGGAATCATTTGCCCATCTTGTGATGTCCTCCTGCAGAGTTGTACATGCACACATCATGAAAAAACAGTTCTTATGATAAGGATTCAAAATCAGGAAGTCTGGGTTCCAGTATTAACTGCTGTTATCAATTAATCATCAAGCAAATCTTTAAGTGCTTTCTATATACCATGCACTATACCAAGTGCTGGGGGTTAAGAGCGAGAGAACAACACATGTAGTCTCTGCCCTGAAAGAATTTACATCCTGATGGGAGAGACATCATCATGTATAGGTAGAAATATGTAAAATAAATTTTAAGTAGTTGGGAAATAGGCTTAAAGAGGAAGGCACTGGCAACTGTAGGAACCAGCATATTAGCTCTGGTAAAAAATTTCATTTGTTGCTACTCAATGATTGTAAGGATTGTATTTTTAAAAATAATAATAGCTTTTTATCTTTCGTAATACATGCAAAGATAGTTTTCAATATTCACCCTTACAAAATCTTGTGTTCCAAATTTTTCTCCCTTCCTCCCCCATTTCCTAGGCAGCATGTAATCCAATATAGGTTAAACACATACAATTCTTCTAAACATATTTCCACATTTATCATGCTGCACAAGAAAAATCATATCAAAAGGGAAAAGATATGGGAAAGAAAAAAAAAACAAAAAAACAAGCAAACACCACCACCAACAAAAAGGGTGGAACACTAAGCTGTGGTCTACTTTCAGTCGCCATAGTCCTCTCTCTGGTTGCAGATGACTCTTATTATAGGATTGCATTTTTAACCCTTGACTTAAGTTCATCCAAAGAATAAGGTTTTGGTGCATACATTAACTTTTTAATGTAATCCTACATGAAAAAGTCAAATGGAGAGAGATCTAGTAATGGAGGTGGCAAGAAGATCCAAACACTCTGGGAAAGTGTTATCCAGAAACTGTCATATATACAATGCATAATGATAAGGTACTTTTTCTTTCTAAAATCAAATTTAAAGTTTATTATTAAAAATTCATAAAATTGAGGTAGGTAATAAATGTAAGATATAATAACCTAAGTATAAAATGAATATATACAATTAAACTTTCAAATGATTTTTTTGTGTGTAACATTTATACTTCTGAAGTTATTAAAGTTAGGCTACAAAAAATTGACTACAATTTTTGGGACATGTTATATTACTTATTATATTATATTACTACAATTAATAATTATAAATATATATATATACATATATAAAAATTATATATGATTATATTAATTACTTATATTGAATAATAGTCTATAAAAAGTTAAGACTTTAATTTGGAAAAATGACTGTTTAAAAATACACAAGGCATATACATACACATAAGAATTATGTATTTATAAAATAAAAACTTATTTCATATGTTTTTGTGTATGGTTATATCAATGTTAATTAAAACGAAATTGAAGTTTGAAAGAGGTTAATTTAGGAAAAACAAAAGTCTATACTACTTTAGATTGATTAAATGGCAATAGTTCTACATACTAAGCTATTAAAGAAATGGTTTGGGGCATTTTTAAGACTGAAATCAAGGAAGATGACTGTGGGGACTATAATTGCTAATATGCAAAAAATAAAAATATAAACAAAAAACTCATTTACATAGAGCTCTGAGTCAATGGTACTTTATTAAAGGATCCATTGTCCCCTCTAATAAAGTGGACCTTAGATATTCCTTATGATCTGAGATGCCCCCTTCTCCCAAGGCCTTGTTTTTAAAAGGCGTGATCCCAAATTTGACATCTAAACATTCAAGATGGGCTATACAAAGCATCAAATCCTATTGGTTGATAGCCTGCTTTGAGTGCCAAAAATAATGCACCAGGTAGAAATGGTATGTCAGCTGTGGGATCTTGAATTTAGCAAAGTATAGGGCATCTAAGCAATCATAAGATGGTCACCTGATCATGTTGGTGGTCTGGAAATACAAAAATAAGCTGGGGGACTTTCCATGTAATTGAGTCATCTCCATTAAACTGGGCTTGTTCACAATGACAAGGAAAAACAAGGGTGGAGGGCCTTCCTATGATAAAGCAAGTGAATTTAAAATCTGCATTTCTCAGCTGTGGGGCCTAATATACAGAAGTTATAACGGCTACTCCTATGGAATCATATCAAACTGATTAATACTGATTAGAACAGAGTATGGGTCCAAATGAATCATTTCTCTTGTGACTAAGGCCATTTGCAACAAATCCCATGGTGTCACATCAGTCAGAATTTTGGTCTGGGTGGACCCAGTGCTATGGGGGTAGCACCTCTCATATTAATATGGAAATATCACCAAATTATTCCCATGTTATGGGAAGAAGTAACTAGAGGAAATGAGCCTAAATCAAAATAGAAGAGAACTAAGTTCAATAGAAGAACTTGACGAGCATGAGGATCTGACAGTGGAATGATCTTCCAGTGTCTCACTTAGATGATTTAGTCAAGCCAAGTCAAATCAGCAAACATTTATTAAGCATCTAGACTTGTGCTAATTGTGGAGGATACAAAGAAAGGCAAAAAAAAATAGATATAGATATAGATATAGTTCCTGCCCCCAAGGATCTTACAGTTTAATGAAACCTAGTACAAACAAATGCAGACAAAATCAATTGGAGATTGATTTCTTTGATTAGTCCATTCCATTATTTTATTATTCAAGAGTAAGGCAGACTTTAGTCCAATGTGATTTCTACTAGACCATCCTTTTTTTTTCCAGCCACCCAATTTTTAAGAGTCCTGAGTCTTTAACTTTAATTAAAAGACCACAGTTCAAGGGCCTTCATCTATAGCTGTCAGCTCCCCTGTAATGAAGCCTATGGGCTTATCATTTCAGAACAACCTTTACCAGTATTATTAGTTTGACCCTCTCTAGTCATTTGTTGCAGAGGATTAAAAGAATCCTACAGTGAAATTTGCTGTAGAGCAACTGAGCACAGTGTTCTAAATAGGTTATAAAATGATATCTGCAATAAAAGGGGACAATGTTGACCCAATTAGATAGGCAAGGAGAAGGCCAAATTATCTCATTTCAGGTTTTCCTTTCCTTTCCTAAATGATCAGGAATAAATTACAGAACATAATTACCCTAAGATCATTTCCAATATTTCTAAGCTATTTTTAGTATTTTAATATTGTATAGGAAGAATTGAAGGATAACTTGGCCAGCTATACTGCTTTCAGGAAATAATGGGGAGAACTAGATATAGTTCCAACATGTTGGATGGAGCCTCTTTGGAAGAAGTGAAAAGATGTAGACGGGAATTACATGGCATGAACTATTTTGATCAAGTGTAGTCAAAATTGTTCTGGAGTTGGTTTGAACTGGTTTCTGAGAACTAATTGATGAAGTTTTTATTTATTTATTCATTGGGGGTAGGTTGGTAGAGGGAAGCCAACTTGGAATTGGGGTTAAACAACTTGCCCAGGATCACACAGGAGTAAGTGTCTGAGCCCAGATTTAAACTTGGATCTTCCTTACTCCAGGACTGCTGTTGTATCCACTGTGTCATGGAGCTGCCCCACTTTGTTAAATTTTTTGTGTGAGCATTTAAGCATCAGAAATTGATGAACACTTTAAATCAAGTCTTGATGACTTATTTTGCTGATTGTCTAGACTTAAGAAAATGATGGAGATGTTAATAATTCAGATTTAAAAATTTGAATAATAGCTTTTTATTTTCAAAATACATGTAAAAGTAGTTTTCAACAATTAACTCTTGCAAAACCTTGTGTTCCAATTTTTTTCTCTTTCTCCTCCCTATTACTCTCCCCTAGACAGCAAGTAATCCAATATAGGTTAAATGTGCAATTCTTCTACACATTGCAAATTTCTATATTTACCATGCTGCACAAGAAAAATCAGATCAAAAAAGAAAAAAATGAGAAAGAAAAAACAAACTACAACAAAAAGGGGAAAATATTGTACTATGATCACATTCCATCCCCATAGTCCCCTCTCTGGATGTAGATGGCTCCCTCCATTACAAGTCTATTGGAATTGGCCTGAATCACCTTATTGGTGAAAAGAGCCAAGTCCATCACATGCATCACATAATCAGATTAATTTTAAAGTGTGCCTTGTGTGATTTTTTTAAAAAATTTTTTTGGAGAACTGCTTGTTAAACGCTTACCAGAATACTCATAACAATTAAGTATCAGGTCCGTCTAAGTACCTAAGTTTGGTGTTTTGACTCTAGAGTTACTGAACAAGACCCTTTGTTTAATTCCTTTGTCCATTTTTACTGTTTAGGTTTCTCCTTTCTTCAAGTCATCCTCCACAAGACAAGGTTGAACATGTCGCTTCTCTACTCAACAAATTCTAGTGGCTCCCAGTTGATCTCTATGATTAAATACAAACTTGTTTGTTTGTTTATAATGAAGTCCTTCACATCCTGACCCCAGCCCAACTTTCCAGGCTGATTGGACAATTTTATCCTTCACACACTATAATCCATGCACATTGAACAACTTGGATCCCTCAGTTATAGCTTTGTTATGTATGTGCCTTTGTTGTGAACTGTCTCACAACTGAACTGACTTCTCTCCATATCTCTACCTCTTAAAACCTCTAGTTCTCTTCAAAGCTCAACTCAAATTTTACCTCCTCCTGAACACTCCCCGGACCACCCAGCTGCTGGTGCCTTGTATTTTCTTTGTATGTGTTTAGTATATGCAGAGATTGTTTTTCCTGAAAGCAGGGATCATTTAATTTTTGCCTTTGTAGTCTTTAATCCTTAGTGTAGTGTCCAATCAGTATTCAGGAAACTAACACCTACCTTCACACCTGTGTTTGTGTGATCTGTGCAATCCCTGTTGACTCCTCAAACCCAAATTCCTTTTCCTGGCCTCCATTCTCTTCTATGTGCTCTCTCCCCTTATTAGAATTCATATTAGAATTGCTCCATGAGGACAAGGATTGACTCATTATTATTTTTTTTGTTTGTTTGTTTTCTCAGCCCTTGACACATAGTAGATGCTTAAATGCTTTTTTCATTAGTTCATGACAGATTTTTTAGTCTGTCATTATTTAGTCCTTTTCAGTGGATCTGATCCTTTGTGACCTCTTTTAGGGTTTTCTTGGCAAAGATATTGGAGTGATTTGCCATCTCTTTCCTCAGATCATTTTACAAATGAGGAAACTGAGGCAAACAGAATCACCCCGCTAGTGTGTCCAGGATTACCTAACTCTTAAGTATCTGAGGCTGTCAATTTGAACTCAGATGATTCTTCCTTACTCCAGGCTTGAAACTCTATCCCCATGGGGCCACCTAGCTGCCCCATATAGATACTAGGCACTTCATAAATTAATTTTTGAGATGGGGGAGGGAATTGGGGTTAAGTGTCATGCCCAGGATCACACAACTAATAAGTATCTGAGGTCACATTTGAACTCAGGTCCTCCTGACTCCAAGGCTGATGCTTTGTCCACCATATTGATGAATTCCCCTTGTCTTCCTCTTCTTCTTTCTCCTCCTCCCTTTCTCCTCTTTCCTTTGCCTCTCCTCCTTTTTTTCCTTCTCAGCTGCTCCTGCTGATGTAATGCATTAATATAGATTTGCTTTGCTCCTCAGGATTCCCTGGCCCAGCCCCAGCCCTGGTGGAAGATCCAACTGTTCGTTTGGGAGCCAGTGCTTTTTGGAACATGGGATGGTGTATTCACATCCTGTATGATCAACATCTTTGGTGTTGTCCTTTTTCTCAGGACTGGCTGGCTGGTGGTGAGTTGTGGGTGAGACCGGGGAGCCCCAGTGTCCCAAAACCTGGAATCTGCTTGTCCCTCCTTCTACACGTCACGGTTTTGGTGCAGCAGAAAGCCAAGGATGTGAATCTGGGACCTCTCCATCTCAAAAGCTCCCTCTCAGACAATTCTTTCTGGTACAGAGACCAGATAGAAACACTCTCTTAACACTGAGTGAGAAACAAGCACATAAAACCGGCAGCGCTCTTTCCCTTACACCAGCAGTGTAAAACACAAGACCCATGGACAGCATATAAGCTCTCCCAAGTGCATCCTAAACCGGATTAAAATGCAGTTGGGAAATATTTAGCAAAATAAATAAAAATAATATAGCTGAACCTAAATAGTGCTAATAGGCGATTTTCTGAGTCAGTATGCAGTCTGCTTGGTCAACTAGTTGGGTCCCACTCTTTGTGATCCCATTTAGAATTTCCTGGCAAAAATGTTGGAATAGTTTGCCATTTTCTCCTTAGGAGCTCATTTTACAGATGGGGAAAAGGAGGCAAAAAGATTTCCCCAGTGCTTGAAGCCACTTTTGGACTCCAGGCCCAGCCCTTTATCCATTGCATCACTCAACTGCCGCTATGCAGGCTGTAGGGATCCTAGTGTGCGATTTAGTGGCACCTAATTCTGTTTGACTTTGACCCCATTGCTCTAGCTACCACAAATCTGTGTGGTCCGTGGTGGAGAGAGATTTAAAGCTAAAGGCCCCCGGCTCAGATCCTGCCTCTCACTGACTAGCTGTGTGAACGCTGAATAAATTACTTGGTCCCCCTAGACCTCAGTTGCCTCGTCTGTAAAAGAAGGGTGATAACATTTACACTGAATCCCTGACAGAGTTATAAAAGTCAAATGGAATGATTTCCACAAAGTGTTTTCTAAACTTTAAAGCTTCTCCACCAATGAGCCAGTATTGTTGACTACACAAATGGAAGGAAATAGAGGCAGATGCTGGAGGAGTATCGGTGAGGATGGGGGAACGCTGAGCCCATTGTCCTGCTAACCTTGAACTTGGACAGGAAGCCCTGCAGGAAGTCATTTGAATTGAATGTATATAGAAACTGAGAGGGAATCCATATTGTGGAGGGTCAGTGTGAGGGAGGGGAAAACCCCAGGAGGTGATTTGTCACCCAGGGGATATGGGTTAAGGGTAATGCAGTTAGGAACCTCCAGGGACCCAGGAATCTGGATCAAACTTTCTCCCCTTTTCCTGACTCATTCTCGTTTCCTTCTCTCCCTTTTTCTCCTTTCCGCCTCCCAAAGTCCTTGACATAAGGATAGGGGCGCCCTGAGGGCCAAGCTGACTCAGGACTGGAGCCAAGGGAGAGAACAAAGGGTCCTTTTTTGTGTGATAAATGAGAGAAGGATGGTGTGTGTGTGTGTGTGTGTGTGTGTGTGTGTGTGTGTGTGTGTGTGTGTGTGTGTGTGTGCTGTCTGAGGAATCCTAGGAACTGGAGCTCAAATTGTCCTCTCCTCTCCTCTCTCTGACTCTGCCCCCCCCCCCCATCCCAAAGCTCCTTGTCAGGCTGGGATTTCTCTTCTCGACAAACAGGTCACCTGGTGGGTTGGGGAGTCCATATGACCGTGAAGGGGAGGCCCGTGGGCGGGGTGTCACCCAGGTAGGAGGTGGGGTGGTGAGCAGGACAGAGTCTGCATGTGGAGTCAGGAAGACCTCAGATGCTAATTCCCCATGTGATGGGTGCAGGGCAAACTCTCTTGGTCTCTGGTCCTATTTCTTCATTTTCAATGAGGACTCAATGATCCTTAAGGTCTCCTCTAGTTCTGAACTCTAGATCCAGTAACTTCCATTTTTACAGATGAGGACACTGAGCTAAACAAACTGAATAGGTAACTTGCCCAAAGTCACACAGATAGCAAGCATTATTATCCCCGTCTTACAGATGAGAAACTTAACACACAAAGAAATCCCTCCTTTGACCCAAGGTCACCAAGAGCATGAAAGCCCATTTCCCGGACTTGGAGTTCTTTCCACTCTGTGATGGTGAGCTCTTGTTTGGCCCGTAAAGGAGGAGAATCCAGGCCCCGATTGAGAGTCACTAGTCTTCCTGGGTCATCTCATCCACTCACCTCTGGAGACAGGAATCCCAAGGCTCTGAGGGTCATGAGTAAGGGAGTTGGAATCCCAAGCCCGGTCTTTTGGGCCCAGCACTGTCTCCAGAGGGGCAGCAGTCCGGCCGGCTTCTCCTGCTGTGATACTGTTTGAGGTGGGGGACTGAGTATTGAGCGTTTATCACATTGCTGAGCTGCCCGAGGATGGTGGGGGCTGAGAGCGCTGTGCCCTGGTCATCCTTAAGTCCCATTTTGTTGTCCCTGGCAGGGCAACACGGGGGTGCTCATGGGCATGGTCTTGGTCTCCTTCGTCATCCTCGTTGCCCTGCTGACGGTGGTGTCCGGCATTGGCGTCTCGGAGCGCTGCAGCCTTGGCAGTGGGGGCGTTTACTCCATGATCTCTTCTGTCCTCGGTGGGAAGCTCGGAGGCACGTTTGGCCTGCTCTACGTGTTCGGCCAGGTGAGCAAGCACCTGTGGTCCCGCTTTTCTGAGCCCAGCCAGGGCTAGGTGGCAGGTGGGTAGCACAGAATTCTCCCAGCCACGCTCCCAGGGCCTTGGCGACACAGAAACAGCACAGCCCCGGGTTTATAGCAGGTGTCTAGTCAACATGCCCTGTTTTGACTTGACTTGGGCTGTGGATGGGAAGGTCACTTGCAAAATGCATTGTATAATGGGAAAAGAATTGGTCTTCAAGTTCCAAGGCCTAGCTTTGATTTTTAGCTCCACCATTACTACCTCAATGAACTTATAAAGCCATTTCACTTTTAGATACATTTCTTTCTTTTTAAAAAAATTATTTTAAGTTTACTTTCCAGTTTAGAATTCTTTCTAAAAACAAAATTTCCACATTAACCACGTGCAGAGAACACTAGGGAGCAGCTTCTTGAATCTCAAACAGGGAAGCCCAACGCTTGGTTTTTTAGGCCCATTTTACAACATGAGAAAAGCATTGATTGGTCCTCCAATCTGGTACCCCAGAAGGAGAGACTTCTAAGGAAGAAGGCCGGTCCTGCCAGGATGGATGGAAGGCTCTCCTCTAACAGGCAAATGAGTGAGAAGTACTGAGTCCTATTTAGAAACAGAAAGAAATGGCCTGAACTCTAAAGGGACAAAGTATAAATATATCCAATACTCATTGCATTAGGAAAGAACTTTAAAGGCATAGTCATATGTGAGTGTGTATGTGTATTATGTGTGTGTGTGTGTGTGTGTGAGAGTGTGAGAGAGAGAAAGACAGAGAGAGACAGAGACAGAGACAGAGAGAGACAGAGAGAGACAGAGAGAGATAGAGAGACAGAGAGAGACAGAGACAGAGAGAGACAGAGAGAGACAGAGAGAGATAGAGAGACAGAGAGAGACAGAGACAGAGACAGAGAGAGACAGAGAGAGACAGAGAGAGAGAGAGAGAGAGAGAGAGAGAGAGACAGAGAGAGAGAGAGAGAGAGAGGGAGAGAGAGACAGAGAGACAAAGACAGAGACAGAGAGAGAGAGAGACAGAGACAGAGACAGAGAGAGACAAAGACACAGAGAGAGAGAGAGAGAGAGAGAGAGAGACAGAGAGACAGAGACAGAGACAGAGAGAGAGAGTTGCTGTTCTCTTTCAAAAGCATTTGCTTTTCCCAGAGAAAGCTCTTTGGAGTATAGAATGTTTGAGATAACAGTAATCATGAGGACTGCTTTATTGCCAGACTGGGGATTTGTAGAGTGATTTTATATTTCACAGCTGTTCCACAACTAAACAGGCTGTGCAATGGGCATAGAAAGTCATCATTTTCCCTTTCTCTTCCCAGAGGAGGAAGACCAACAGCTCCAAATAAGCCTCATTGGCAGGAGCCTAGAGATGCTTTCAATCCTTAATGGATCATCCCAGTTCAGCACAGACCCCTGTGGGGTATAGAAGGTTCCAAGGGCAGAGAGAGGAAACCACAAACCAAAAATACTCCCATGGGAGGGGAAAAAAACCCCAAACAGATAAAAAACTGAGAAATGGTGGCATATGTGAAAATAGAGTTGCTTCCATGTGCATAATAAAGATAGAGGCAAATGAACATTGTCTTTTAAAATTTAATTTTTCAATTAATAAGTTTTTATTTTCTCTACTTCCTAAACCTCACAATTAAAAAGAAAAAAATACAATAAATATACATGTTCCAGCAAAAAAAAAAATCCCCCATTGCCATGTTAAAAAATTTATTATATCTCATTCACCTCTTTATATCTCATTTTTAATTTTGAGTTCATAATCTGTCAGGAAGTGAACAGCATGCTTTATCACAGTCCTCTGGAATCATTATTGGTTCTTGATTGGAATTCTTAATGCTTTCAAAGTTGTTTGTCTTCACAATATTTTTGTCATTGTAAGAACTATCTTGCTGTTTTACTCACTTCACTCTGAATTAGTTCATGTAAGTCTTTCTAACTTTCTCTGAAAGCCCATTTCATCATTCTTTTTCTTTCTGAAGCAATGGGGTTAAGTGACTTGCCCAGGGTCACACAGCTAGGAAGTGTTAAGTGTCTGAGGTCACATTTGGACTCAGGTTCTCCTAACTTCAGGGCTGGAGCTCTATCCACTGTGTCACCTAGCTGCCTCTATTTCACCATTCTTAAGAATTAATAATAGTCTATTATATTCCTACTACATATTTTGTTCCCCTATTGCCACAGTTGATGGACTCTCCTTTAATAGCTAGCTCTCAGCCACTACAAAAATGAGCTACTACAAGTACTTTTGTATATATGGATCTTCGTCTTCTTTTTTTGATCTCAACTATAGGTCTAGTAGAGGTATGTCAGGGTTAAAAAATAAGTCATCTCAGTAATTTCAAGCACTTTTTATGAGTTGCTAATTCTAGCCTGGGAGGAGATCCTATCAACCTTCTAGGCAGTTCTGTTTCCTTCCTTATTGGTCTTTCCAGATGAGTTTAAATCCTTGTCACAAATTTCTTCTGTGTAAGATCCTTAGGACCAGAAGAATTTCTGAGCCAGTGTCAGGATATCATTTGGTAGCTTCCTTATTTCTGGTATTTATATTCACCATCCTGGGGAAATGATCTCCCCATGCTGGGAGCTTTCTTTAAAGTATTTTCCAACTGCATAATCCAAAGAGTTTCTTAAGTGCTTTGATGTAAGTATAGAAAAAAACAAAAAACAAAAAACAAAAAAAACCTATGCAAACCTGGAGTTTTCCCCTCTGGGGATTGATCCACATGTATAGGGCCTATGGCTGTCTTGAAGCATTAATCATGGACTGAGGGAGATTTGCCACTCAAGATATGAGAAAAAAATGTGCTTGTGATTGCAAAAACTAAACTGGGCTTAAAATGAAATTAAATGTAATAATGGAAAAAATGGAGATGCTAATTTTGAAAAAGATAACTTTTTATCCTCTAAAACAGTACCAGTGTAATATGTTCATCACTTTTACTCTTCATCTTACAGAATAGGAATATAAGGGTTTTTTCCCTGTTGCAAATTACTATGGGCTACATATGCTAAATGATAAGGGATCCTTCAAAGACCCATGCAATAGAGAATCTCATAGAATTTACAGTCTAATAGTCCAGGATTGAGAAACGGGGAAAAATACTTTAAAAATAACTGTAATTCTAAGTATCATTTTAAAAAGTGCAAAGATAAGATCTGAGTTACCTGTTATGAGAGGTTGGGAGAGGAAGACATCACTTATGGCCTGGAGAAGGAACTGCTGCTAAGATGTAGCCACTGAACTGGGCCTTGAAAAGAGCGTGGGTCTTCAATAAGTAAAGACTGAAGTACAGGTCTCTTACATGCAGGAGCAAAGACACAGGTGTGGGAGCATGGATTTCAAGATTGCTTATGGTTTGAATGAGCAGGCTGATTTCAGAAAAGCCTGAAAAGACTTAACATTAACTGATGCTGAGTGAAGTGATCAGAACCAAGAGAACACTGTACATAGTAACAAGATTATGTGATGATCAACTGTTATGGATTTGGTTCCTTCCAACAATATGGCGATTCAAAGGAAATCCAATATACTTGTGATGGAAAGTACCATTTGCATCTAGAGAGAAATATGGAGACAGAATATAGATCAAAAATAATATTTTCACCTTTTTAGATTGTTTGTTTGTTTTTTTCTTTCTTTTCTCCTCCCTCTCTCTTTCTCTCACAATCCAACTACTCTGGAAAAAACCAAAACCAAAACCCTTGCAAATCCACATAATCAGGCTAAACAAACGTCCATTTTAGTTATGTCCAAAAATGTTTGTCACATTCTGTCTATTTGGTACCTCCAAGAGGTGGGTAGAATATTCTATTATGAATCTTTTGATGTTTTGATAGATCATGTTACTGATCAAAGCTCTCAAGTCTTCCAAAATTGTTTATTTTTTATGTTGTTATGTTTATAATGTTATTATAACATTTGTTCTCCTTTTTCTGTACCCTTCACTTTGTATCAGCTTATGAGTTTTCCTAAGTTTCTCTGAAATCATCCCCTTCAGCATTTCTTACAGTACAATAATATTCCATTATATTTATATACATTTGTTTTATTTATACATACGCATACATTTGTACATGCAATTTGTTATATACATCTTAGTTTTATATATAGTAATTGTCATATACATTTTTTTAGCCATTTCCTAATTGATGGGCACCTCCTTAGTTTCCTATTCTTTGCCACCACAAAAAGAACTGATATAAATATTTTTGTATTTATAGATCCTTTTCCTCTTTCTTTGATCTGAGACAAAATTTGAACTCTGGTTCTTCCTGAGTTTGAGTCTATCCCTGTCTCCAAACTTTGTATCCCTCCCCCTCTCCAAAGACACAGATTTATAATAAATGTTTATTGAATTGAATTGGCTATTACTTTTTCTTTTCTCTACCTGCTATTCATCTCATATGGCTCTTCAGTGTGTTGCAGGGGCCATGTACATTACCGGCTTTGCAGAATCTATCTCGGATTTGCTGGGTCTCAGAAATATCTGGGCGGTGAGAAGTATTTCACTTGCAGTACTTCTGGGTTTGCTGGGCATTAACCTTGCTGGAGTCAAGTGGATAGTTCGCCTTCAACTGCTGTTGCTCTTCTTGCTGGCTGTCTCCACACTGGATTTTGTAGTTGGATCTTTCACACATCTGGATCCAGGTAAGCTCCTCCCAATTTTTTGCTGAGACATGCTTGGCAAGAACCCTAATCTTCACCTTTACCTTTTCAAAGTCGGGTTAAGTTGATTGAAGTTAATGAGATCAAGTTGGCTCTGATGTTTACTGTCAATTCATGGATTCAGTTGAGTAAGGAAGGGCACTCAGGAAGCTTCGTATTTTGCCTGTAAAAATTTAGTTTTGTACTCAATTATTTTTGTTTAAAAAAAAAACTTCTATTAAAATAGCTAAATTTAAATCTTTTAAAAAAGTTTTTCCTATTTATTTTCATTTTTCCAAGTTACATGTAAAATTTAAATTTTAAAGAATGAAGTAGGTAGTTCTCAAAAGTGATATCTTCAAGAAAATAAATACCAAGGCATAATTTGGCATGCTCTGGCTAGGACTGATCACTTTTTAATTTAGCACTGGATCTATATACTCCAGATCAGAGTAAAATACTTCTTTCTCTCTTTTCACCTTGAATTCACCTTTATTGTTGTCCAATCATTTTTTAGTCATGCTCCCCTTTTCATGACCCAATTTGAGGTTTTCTTGGCAAAGATGCTGGAATGGTTTGCTGTTTACCTTTCCAATTCATTTTACAGCTGAAAAAACTGAGGCAAACAGAGTTAAGTGATATATACAGGATCACATACCTAGTATGTTTCTGAAGTGGGATTTGAACTCAGATCTTCCTGACTCTAAGCCTGGCATTCTATTCACTGTGCCATTTAAATGCCCTTGAATATACTCCAAGTCATAAACTTTTTTTTTTTTTTTTTTTTTTTTTTTTTTAGCTCTAGTGCACCAGGGCCTCAGAACAGTTTGGGATTAAAAAGATTTCTTTCCTTCCTTTCTGATGGCAGAGTAGCCCTTTGGGTGTGACAGTTTAGTAAATATTTATTGAATTGTCAAATTGTTGAAGTTAAAATAAGAGGGTCACTTGTCAGATATTCCTAGATCTATTTTCCTGAATTATCTGAAATAAAGTTCCTTATCTCCATGTTTATTTCTATTCCCAATAATTATATATCTAATTCTGTCCCATTTGAATCACATCTTGAAGCAGGGAGACATCTCTATCCATTAGAGTATTAAGACTTAAGTTCATATCCCAGTCTTGAACATTATTACTTGCATAAGATTGGACAAGTTTCTGCATCTCTCTGGGTTTCAGTTTTCCTATCTTTGAAATAAGAGGGTTGTAGTAGGTGATCTTCAAAATTCCTTTAAAAATCTATTAAAATAGATCATATAATGAGTATCACAGCTGTCTTTGCTGGTTCTATCCTCAGGGTTGTCTGGAAAGTAAAAGCTTCCAGAATCTCATCTTTATCTTTCTTTTTTGTCCCTCAATAGTATTTTATTTTTTTCCAAATACACGTACAGTTTCCAACTTTGTAAGACTTTGTGTTCCAAATTTTTTCCCCTCTTCCCAAGACACAAGCAATCTGATACAGGTTAAACATGTGCAATCCTTTTAAACATATTTCCATATTTGTCATGTTGTACAAGAAAAATCAGACCAAAAGGGAAAAACCATGAGAAAGAAAAAGCAAACAAACAAAAAAGTGAAACTACTTCGATTTACACTCAGTCTCCATAGTTCTTTCTGTGAATATGGATAACACTTCCCATGCCAAGTCTACTGGAATTGCCTTGAATCACCACACTGTTGAGAAGAGCCAAGTCCTATCACAGTTGATCATCACATAATATTGCTATTACTGTATACACTGTTCCCCTTGCTTCATTCAGCATCAGTTTATGTAAGTTCCAGGCTTTTCTGAAATCAGCCTGCTCATCCTTTCTTACAGAACTATAATATTCATATACTATACACCATAACTTATAGAATCTCATCTTTCTAAATGACAAGCGATCCAGCCTATTTACAATTACAAATATTAATTTTAGAAAGGACCTTAAGTACCATTCAGTTCAACCTCCTACCCAATGCTAAAATGGGAAAATTAGAAATGATTTTAGTTCTCAAGTCAATTTAATCCAAGAAGCATTTATTAAATGCCTCCTGTCTGCCAGTGTCTAGCACAGTCCCTTGGATAAACACTGTCACCTCTGAGCCTTAACATAACACTATGAGGCAGTTACGTACACTAGCTACCTTTGCTTCCATCTTATAAGGACGCTGGGTTGAGTCCTTGTCCATGGTCATTCAGAATATAGAAGTGCCGGATTCACAACCCGACTCCCTGACCCAGTGCTACTTGGGATGAGGCTTTTGGAAAGCTGCTGGAGGAGCCCAGGCATTTTAAGTAGAATCTTTTGACCCTAAACACCCCACACAAGGTGTTGTCCCCTTCATCTATGCTTCATTCAAAAGACTTTTTAATCAGAAGGAGAGTATGTACTAACTAAAATGTGACCAGCCTTCCAGTAGACTAGAGCTTGACCAACATATGGACGTTGGGGACAGAAGCCCAGTGGACAGTGAGCAAGATTCTGAGCTGATCCTGGGCTGGGAGGCTTGTGAGAAATCCCAGAGGTCTTGTGCTAATTCCCATGGAAACTTTAGCAGCATTGTGCTGTATCAAACTAAGTCAAGCCAACAGGCTTTTATTAAGCTCCTACTAGGTGCCGGGTGCTAGGCTCTGAGAATGCAAACAAAGGGGAGACAGGGCACCTGCTGCCTCTGAAGAACTAAACATGAGTATCATCAGAAGGCGAAGAAGAGGTATATGGTAGGAGAAGAATGGGAAGTAAAGGCTATCATCAAGGAATTGTAGAATAAGAAGAACGGAGGAGTTGTATTTCATGGACAGACAGGGATGGACTGTCATCCTGGTTGTTGGAAAGAACTCTTGAGTCTATGTCATGGAGCCATTTCAACATTTGTTGAGTGGGAGGCAGCGTAGCATTGTGTATAGACTTGCTAACGGTTGGGAAGACCTGGGTTCAAATCCCACCTCAAAAATGTTAGCTGTGTGACCCTAAGCAGGTTGCAGCCTCTCAGTGCTTCAGAAAACCCTCTAAGGCTGTAAGTTGTAATATAGTTGTATTTTCTTTCTCAATGAGAGTTTTTCACAATGAGATTGCTATTGTTGTGTTGTTTGGAATCGTTTCAGTTATGACTCTGCAATCCATTTGGGGTTTTCTTGGCAAAGACTCTGGAATGGCTCTCCGTTTCCTTCTCCAGCTCATTTATAGGTGAGGAAACTGAGGCAAACTGGGTTAACTGGCTTACCAGGGTCACACAGCTAGGAAGTACCCCAAACCAGATTTGACCTTAGGGAGATGAATCTTTCCGACTTGAGGCCTGGTGCTCTGTCCACTGCATTCACAGCTGCTGTTACGAAATCATAGGTCCAGATTAAAGAGAAATTTGGTGATTATACATTAATTGGATCTTCCTAAGGATGCAGCAGATTCTGGGTATGTATCTATGCCCTCCAAATTACAATTACAGACGTGAGCTTTATGTTGGTGCTGATGATTAGAAAAGCCTATATGTGGGTCACACCTCTTTAAAACAAATTCCAAGGGATTTGTTTCTTTGTACTATGTCTTTGTCCCTTGCACTAGAATCCTCCCTTTGTATTACATTTTGTTTTTCCATTTATTCTTTTCATTCAACAACTTGAGTGTGTTCCCTGTGGTAGGGACTGAGAGAGATATACAAACATGAATAAAAGTGAATCATTAGCTGGGACTTGCAAATCTTTAAATACATATTATATAGAGATTTTTTTCCTTTCTTAAAACAATATTTGTTGTTATTTTTCCATTATTTCAGTTATGTCTGAGTCTTCACAACTCTGTTGAGGGTTTTCTTGGCAGAGATACTAGAGTGGTTCACCATTATGTTCTCCAGCTCATTTTATAGGTGAGGAAACTGAGGCAAGTAGGGTTAGGATACATGTCCAGGATCATATAGCTAGAAGTGCCTCCAGGCCATTTGAACTCAGGAAGATATGTTTTTCTGATTCCAGATTTTCTGGCTGGCACTTGATCTACTTTTCTGCCTATCTACCCCAGTATTTGTTGTAATAATGTTTAAAAAATTTTAAAAAATGAACTTAAGCATTAAACTCTCTCCAAGTTCTCTTCTGATCATTTCTAATGTGCACATGAGGCATCTTTCTCCCAAGTGGTCCTCAGTAGGCACAGCTTCTATGCTGGGTTGGGTTCTTTGCTTTTAGCCAGATTGCCGTGCTTGGAATAGCATTGAATATACTAACATTGGAACGATACAGAGATCAACAGCCTAAGGATGGCACCCAAGTCTGGAAAGTTTCCCATGTTTTTCTGGTTGTGGTCTGGAAGAATTGCTGAGGAATGTGTAAAATAAAGAATTTTGTCCAAAAAATAAAACTCCCAAGCAAACAAAAGTGAATGCATTTATGCATTTTCAAGGGTAGCTTCCAATTCTTCAGTTCTTCAGTATTCCTTTATTTAAATAAGCTCCATGCTTTTCATAACTTCACAATAAGAGTTAATGTTAATCACTATAATTTCTATTATATTTTACTTTAACACCTGTCCTGTGAGGCAGCTATTACAAACATTATTAACCCCATTTTACAGATTAGATATCAGAGGCCAGAAAGCATAAAATGCTTTGCTTAGGAGATCATGTATTTAGGTCTGTAGATGGTAGAGTCAGGATTGGAATTCAGGTTTCTTATACTCGGGTCTAGTGTCCTCAGCTATAGTAAATCTACAATGCTTTATTATAAGATCTTCTAGAAATAATGACATTTCTCCTTGGGTGCATTCTCTACTTTCAAGAAAATGCAGCATAGAAAAGTTATAGATCAGGGGCATATGGGACTAAGACCAGTTAGGGGGTACAGTGGACAGAACATGAGTCTGGAGTCAGAAGTTCAAATGTGGCTTCAGAGATTTACTAGCTATGGGACCTTGAACAAGTCACTTCATCCTGTCTGCCTCAGTCTCCCCAACTGTAAAATGAGCTGGAGAAGGAAATGGCAAACCACTCCAGGATCTTTGCCAAGAAAACCCCAAATGGAGTCATGAAGAATTGGACACAACTGAGCAAGACGCAAATAGGAACTTCAATAGGAAAAGAAAAAAATTTTTTTGTTTTCACTAATTTTGGTTCTTTTTGTAATTTTATGCATTTAAAAGTATTAATCTCAGAAGAGTGCATAGGTTCCACTAGAATGTTTCAGGAGTCTATGACACAAAAAAGAATCCCTTTCTAGATGATGGTTTTAGAGCCATCTTCCAGATTAAAAAACAACAACTGGTTAACATCACAAAGTAGGAGATGGTGGTCAGGATCTGAACCCAGCTCCTCTGACTTCTAATAGAGGCTCTTTCTATTATATGACTCTGCCTATTTCCAACTTCATAGAGCCTGTAATTGAGGGGTTTTGTGTGTGTGTGTTTGTGTTATAAGATGATTCTCCTCTTTACAAAAGTATTCGCCTTGAGCTTCCTTTAAGTGGAAAATTCTTAGTGAGTTCCACATAGCTCTTAGCTTCCAGAGGATACTTCAAAAGCCCATCTGTTGTGCAAAGTGAGGCACACCTATTTCCAAAGGCCCCAGATGACGGGCTTGGAGGCCTTGGAGAAGGTACATTGTTATGTGGGAGATAGCAAAGCCAAACTTGGCTAACAGTTGGCAGCCAACGTAGAGCCTGCCCCGATCGGCCCGGGAGCCAAGGCCGGCAGCCAGCCTGTCTGTTACTGCTCTGCTAAGTCCCAGCTGCCACGATCCCCTCTTCCCTACCTGGATCCCATCTGCTTCCCCCAGTCCACCTGCCCAGACTTGATTTCCCTTCTTTAACACTCTGCTCTGTCACTGGTTTTAAAGAGAACCACGCCGTGGCCTCCTTGCAGTGGAGATCCTGCAGTCTGATGCCTGAGCTTTTTCCCCATCTTGCTTTGTTTGGACATTCCTGGTAATTTTCCATTGCAAGGCTTTGTTTCGGGGATTTTGGGAGGGGATGGTAGTGGTGAACTTCTTTCTCCCGACTGACCCTGTTTCTTCAAACGGGTCTGCAGTGCTGGGGTTGGCCTCTGTGTGGAGTCTCAGCTCTGACTTTTTGAACCGCTTCTGGAGAGGCAGGAGTCTTTGCAAAGCTCCCTTAATTCTGGGAAGGAATGGCCTTAGCCATAGACTGAGTAGGTGAAAGGGCTCCGTTTTTGTGGAGAGGCTTACTCCCATGGAAAAAAAAAAAAAAAGGAAAAAATCTCTTTCCTAAGTGCCTAAAATACTATCATTGCCTTCCCCCCTCCCTCTCTCTTCCTTCCTCTCTTTCTTCCTCTTTCTTTCTTTCTTCCTCTTTCTTTCTTTCTTTCTTTCTTTCTTTCTTTCTTTCTTTCTTTCTTTCTTTCTTTCTTTCTTTCTTTCTTTCTTTCTTTCTTTCTTTTTCTTTCTTTCTTTCTTTCTTTCTTTCTTTCTTTCTTTCTTTCTTTCTTTCTTTCTTTCTTTCTTTCTTTCTTTCTTTCTTTCTTTCTTTCTTTCTTTCTTTCTTTCTTTCTTTCTTTCTTTCTTTCTTCCTTCCTTCCTTCCTTCCTTCCTTCCTTCCTTCCTTCCTTCCTTCCTTCCTTTCTTTCTCTCTTTCTCTCTTTTTCTCTCTCTTTTTCTTGATTTCTTTCTTGCTTTCTTTTTCTTTCTTTCCCTCTTTCTTTCTTCTTTCTTTCTCTCTTCCTTTCTTTTTTTCTCTCTTTCTCTTTTTCTTGCTTTCTTTTTCTTTCTTTCCCTCTTTCTTTCTTCTTTATTTCTCTCTTCCTTTCTTTTTTTCTCTCTTTCTCTTTTTCTTGCTTTCTTTTTCTTTCTTTCCCTCTTTCTTTCTTTTTCTTTCTTACTCTCAATTTCTTTCTTCCCTCCCTTCTTCCCTCCCTCCTTCCTTCCACCCTCCCTCCCTCTTCCTCCTTCCTTCCTCCCTCCCTTCCTTCCTTCCTTCCTTCCTTCCTTCCTTCCTTCCTTCCTTCCTTCCTTCCTTCCTTCCTTCCTTCCTTCCTTCCTTCCTTCCTTCCTTCCTCCCTCCCTCCCTCCCTCCCTTCCTTCCTTCCTTCCTTCCTTCCTTCCTTCCTTCCTTCCTTCCTTCCTTCCTTCCTCCCTCCCTCCCTCCCTCCCTTCCTTCCTTCCTCCCTCCCTCCCTTCCTTCCTTCCTTCCTTCCTTCCTCCCTTCCTTCCTTCCTTCCTTCCTTCCTTCCTTCCTTCCTTCCTTCCTTCCTTCCTTTCTTCCTCTTTTCTTCTTTCCCTTCTTTCCTTTTTCCCCTTCCTCCCTTCCTTCCTTCCTTCCCTTTCTTTCTTTTTTCTTTTTTTTTCTTTTGCAGCTATCCCTGGTAGCCAGAAAAAATTAAGTTGGTAATATCTTAGTAACAATTTCTTTATCATATTTTCTCCCCTTAGGGACTGGAGGAATCAGGGTTGTTTCTTAGCCTAAGTTTCTTAAAAACTGAGGATTTAAGTTGGAAAGGACTTTAAAGGTTATCTAGTCCAAACTTTTCACTTTACAAGTAAGAAAACTAAGGTCCCTCCATGGAAAGTATCTTGTGCCTATACAAGTGGTAGAGCCAAGATTTGATTCTCCATCCAAATCCTGTGCCCTTTTCATTGTACCTCATGGCCTCCCTTGGCTGTTCTTGGAACAAGGGCCCAGCAAGCCTGGAACACAGGAGTTACGTAAGCAAGCCATCTGACACTTAGATTCAGCCATAAAATAAGACCAGTGCTTGCTCTTAGTGGGTGTGCTCTGAAGTTGAATGTACTGTCAGATGGCTCAGCTTGTGGAGAGAAGACTCTTGGTGCCCTTAAAACAGCAGACCTACCAACAGGTCTGTGGTTCATCATGTTTTGGATTTTCTGAACCATCCCTGCCTTGTGAGCAAGATTATCTCAGGCTTATATATTATATTTAATAATAACATAATATATAGCAATATGTTATTATATATTTATAGATGATAATTGAGAAATCGTCCATAGCATATGCTATTGTGCCAAAAGGAAATGAGGGGAGGTAAGTAAAGAAAGCCTGGGGCAAGAAAACTGAGTTACAGCAAAAAAATAATTATTTAGCACTTACTAGGAATCAGGCACTGTACTAATTGCTGTACAAATATTATCTTATTTCATCCTCACAATGAGCCTGGAAGATAGATGTTATTATTATGTCCATTTGACAGTTAAGAAAACTGAGGCAAACATAGATTAAAGGCTTTGCCCAGAACCATAAGTAACCTAGAAGATATTCAGGTGGAGAAATATATCCACTGATCCAGTTGCTGATGTGAGATGATAGCTTAAAAGAAAAATAAAAGCTAGATATGTACATTTGGGAGTATGTTTGTAGAATGCATGGGAGCTAATGAGACTATGAAGAGAAGCATAGAGAGGGAGGAGAAAAGGGGTAAGAATAGAACCTTTATGAACACCCATTGCTAGATGGGAGGAGGAGAGGAAGAAAGGGAGAGGGTTGCTAGGGATGAAGTATCAAGATGAAAATGGGAAGAAGTGACTAAGATAAGGGAAATTTGTTAACAATAGAGTGAGCAGTTCAGAGGGCACAAAGGAAAAGTAGATCTAACCAGGATAGGAACTCCATAGTGAAAGAGATGCAGGTGGAAGGGAGTGAGAGAGCAGAGTGGAAGGAAGGTATAAGGCAATCAGTGACTGAATCAAAGGGATTAGTAGTTTATTAACCATTGGATGGAAGAGTCCAGTCTGAACTCGCATTAGCAGCAATTCCTTTGCCTTATACCAAGATGACAAGGGATGATAGATGCACAATCAGAAGGTATCCCATATGTGGAGGATACATTTAGCTCTGGTTCTGGCCGGACAAGGCTCAGGAAGCAAGAAGCTGGAGTCTGGAGATGTCCCGCTGATAAAAGCAGGACTGAGTCGTTATTGCTTTCCCCCCCCCACACACACATAGTAGGTGCTTAATAAATATTGATTGATTGATTGATTGTTTGAATCAGGGTGCGATAGGTTCTGCCTCCCAAATCCAGTTCTGGGCCTCAGGGTGGTAACAGAAAGCTGTAGCTTGAAGACAATAACTTGGATCAGAGTAACTGTTGGCTCCAGGGCAGAAAGTTCCAAATGAGAACATATTTATGAAAATATGAAATTTAAATTCTACCCTTTCGAAGGTAGAGGGATGATATTCCCTTAAAAACTCCTAGATGTCACCAGATGTCTTCCTCCATAGGGACCACGGCAAGAATGAGTCTTGGGAGTCACATCCAACAACATTCAAAGCCCCTCCCCCCACTTTTCTCTCCTCTCTTCCATTCAGTGACATTGGCCTCCTGGCTCCTGTTCTTCACGAAGACCCTCTGTCTCCCAACTCTGGGTATCTTCACTTACATAAAATACTCCTGACTCACTCCTGGCTTCCTTCCTCCCAGCTGAAATCCTCCCTTCTTCAGGAAGCCTTTCCTGATTCCCCTTCATTTTAGTGGTGTCTCTCTGCCGATCATCCCCCATTTGTGCTTTCTTTGTATGTAGCTGTCGGCACATTCTCTCTATTCGACTACAAACTCCCCGAAAACAGGGACTGTCTTTGTGTCTTTGATGCTTAGCACAGACAGTGTGCCTAGGTGCTTATAATAATAAATTAATAAATGTTTACTGATTATTAACTGAGTGGGTCTCAAGAGGACTAAATCCATGGCCAGGATTAGGAAATAGGGATTCAGGCAAAGTAGAATTGGAATTCAGAATAAGGGTCCCGAGTCAGAACAGGTCATCCTTGCAGCTCAGAATCATCACATGATGACCTAACTTCCTCTTAGAATCCCTAGCTTTCTTCAAGGCCCAGTTCGGTTGTTGGGGCCCAAATCACATCACCACGCTAAAGTCAAGTTACAGTGTGTCCGACTGTGGTTGATCAGACCGCCCTGCCACCGGTCAGACACAAATAAGAGTTACCTCTCACTGAAGCCTCTCCAATTAATGGCTTTACCCTCCCTACCTTCCTCCTTCCTCCCCATCCATCATTTTATTGTTTATTTATCTAAAAACATGTTTCCTTGCTGAATGTAATAGAGTGATGGGTATCATTGGCCTTCCTAGAATGTGTCACTATGAAAATCAAAAAAGGGATGAAAGGTATATGGAACATCCAAAGAAGGATTCCTTTTTTGTCCTGCTCTTGTTTCCTTTTCAACATCTCTCTAATGTATCTCCTTCTCTCCTCTGACACCATCCCCACTCTAGTACAGGTCTTCATCCCCTTATTCTGGGACTATTGCAATAGCCTGCTGGGGTGTCTGCCTGCCTTAAGTCTCCCCACTGCAATCCATCTAAATTGATTTCCTTAAAGCTCAGTGTCTGATCACTTTATACCACTCCTCAAGAAACTCCAGTGGCTCTCTTTTGTTGTCAGAATCAAATATAAAATGCTCCGTTTAGCATTTGAAACCCTTCATAACCCATCTCTCACTTCCTTTGTTGTCTTCTTCCATCTTACACCTCACACACACAAGCACTCTCTGTCTCTCTTTCTCTCCCTCTCCCCTTTCTCTCCTTCCCCCCTTTCTCTCCCTCCCCCTTTCTCTCTCCCTCTCTTGTTCCCTCCTTCCCTCTCTCTCTCTGTCTCTGTCATTCTGTCTGTCTCTCTCTCTCCTAGTGACATTGGCCTCCTGGCTGTTCCATGAACAAGACCCTCCATCTCTCAGCTCTGAACATTTTCTCTGGTTATCGATTCTCCATTCCAAAGTCCCAGCTAAAATCCCGTTTTTACTGTAAACTTTCCCCAATCTCTCTTAATTCTAGTGCTCTTCCTTTTTTAATTAGTTCCTACCTATTCTATAAGTGTCTTAAGCTCTGTACATATTTGTTTGCATGTTGACTTCTCCATTAGATTGCAAGTTCCTTGAAGGCCCTGACTGCCTTTTGCTCCTTTGTGTATCTCCAGTAGATGATTAATAAATGTTTACTTATTGCTTATTGATTGATAGTGATAACAACTGCCTGTTTGATTTGAAAGCTAGAATTGGAGTCAAGAAGACCCAAATTCAAATTACTGTATGATCCTGGGCAAGTCATTTAATTCTCCTAGCTTCAATTTCCTCATCTGTAAAAATGGGGACAATAATGGAACTCACCTTGTAGGACTATTCTGAGAATAAAATGAGATACGTTATTTCAAGGCACTTTGCAGACCTTATTATTATTATTAACCTTAAGGTTTGCACAGCACTAAACATAGGATCATAGGACACCAAATTTATATGCTATTTTACAGAAAAGGAAACTGAGGTCTAGAGCTATTAAATAATTTTCCCAGGACCACTTAGGCAGTAAGTGGGTAAGTCTTCAAACACCCTCTCTATCCATCACACTTTTAATTGAACCATGTTGCTTTCCTACATTATCCTCTTAACAAAGAGATGAGGTAGTTATTAGCAGTCGCCCAAACTCAGTCCTCTAGACCATATGTATATGTATATAAACCTGCCACTCCTCCTTCCTCTACTTGCCCAGATTTCTTAGGATAATTTGGGGCACCAGCCATTGGACATCCTGACTCGGTAGTTAAGGACATTGGGAGCATCTCAGTTTTTGAGGAAGAGTGGGATTCGATGGAATTGTAGAATTCCAGTTTTCTTCACTGGAGCCATGTCACATTATTGTGAGTGGACTCCTGGATCTACTATCTACGTTCACAGTGTGTTGTGACCTATCTCTGGTCTCCAGAGGGATGGACACTCCCCAGGCCTCCCTTCAGAGAGGCGCCAGCAGCCTTCCTGTTTGGGCAGCAGCTTTCAGGTATTCTTTCCACCCAGCTGACAGCTGGCAAGCATCTCCTCTCTGCAGGACAGCTTGGGTGGAGGATTGGATGCTGCAATGGAAGTGGGGCTGGGTGTGGGTCCATTCAGATCTTATTGGAAGGAAGGAAAGGTTATATTTGGGAAGTAATTATGACTTGGAGAATTTATATTCTCTTGGATTTTTTTTTGCTTCCTTTTTTTTTTGTTAAAAAGATTCTTCTTTGCCCAAATAGTTTGACTATCTGGGGTAAACATGAGGCTTGATCCACAGGCTCCAGAGTCAAAGGACCTGTTTTCAGATTCTTCCCCTGACACTACTACTTATAATTATTTAACTTCTCTGGATTGGCCAAATGGACTCCTAAGAAGATGTATAAGGTCTCTTCTAGCTCTAGATTCTTTTATCTCACATGGGCTACTTTTTTTTTTTTTAAGCTTTGCAAAGATTATCTAATTTCTAATTTCTGTTAGTTGTCATTCCTACCTCTCCTCACCCTGCCCTTTGTCTTTCCCACCCAACACCACAAATGTATTTTGCTTTTGGATTTGGAGTCAGGACCTGAGTTCAGATCCCAGTATTTGTGCTGGATTTTTTTTACATGTTTTTATCTCATTCCTGGAATCTTTCTAGATTCCTTTTTCTACTTCTTCTTGCCTACCATCTTGCTACTCTGGAGAAACCTTCACCCTAAGGCCCTCCTTATCTCATTGGGCGACTTCCTCCCCTGTACCACCAAGAAGAACCCGGCCATGCTTTTATCTCACACCCAGATTCTCTCTCTTGTCCCTTTTCCTTTACCTGCCACATTGCCCATTCCTGCCCTGCTTATGTGCAATCTTCCCCCATCAAAACATAAGCTTCTTGAAGATAGGGACTATCTTGCTTATATTTGTATTCCAGTGCTTAGCACAGTCTCTCTCTATATAGTATGTTTTTTTAATAATGTTCTGATTATCTATTTATCTATATTCCTGTTTCTGTCAATCTATCATGCCTCTCTATATCCATCATGTCTTTTTATGTCTTCTATGATCTGTCTGCCATTGATCTTGTCTGTCTATATCCATAGCTATTTTATCTATCCATCTGTGTGTCCTGCCTAACTGTCATGTCTCTTCATCTCTATCATGTCTTTTTATATCTATTATCTATTTATCATCATCCATGCATCCATCTATTTGTCTATCATCTATTTATCAATCATATCTACCTATCTATATATAATTATCATCTATCTATATTCTGACATATCCATCTATATCCATGTCTTTGCATCTCCCTATATATCTGTCTATATCTTCTCTTATCTATCTGTCTGTCTATCTATCTATCTATCTATCTATCTTTCTATCTATCTATCTTTCTATCTATCTATCTATCTTTCTATCTATCTATCTATCTATCTATCTATCTATCTATCTATCTATCTATCTATCTTTCTATCAATCTATCTATCTATTTATCTATCTATCTATTTATCTATCTGTTTGTCTGTCTGTCTGTCTATCCATCTGTCATCTATTTTTATCTATCTGTCTTTCTGCCTGTCCTGATTCCCCTTATGTATCATTCTAGATATTCAAGATTTTCCTAGATATCATGGAGAAACACTATCTGTATGACTTAATTCATTTTTCTCCTATGGACTGGACTTTCCTCATTTGTAAATGAGGAGATTGGACCAGATAATCTCTTAGCTCTAAATTCTATGGAAAAAGTTCTTCAGCCACAAAGAGAATTGTAAGATTTTGGCTGGGTCAATATCCTAGTATCACCACTGCTAGAAAAATAACTAAGAACACATATTCCATCAACAATGGATTGGCAGAATCTTTATGTGAATGGGAGCACATTCATATAAATCCAACCTCTGGTAATGATGGATGGTTCCAAAATTCTTATCATTGACTTTGGGAAGTAACACATTTCCTTTTAAACTCTTCAGGACCTGATGAGCCAGGGGGAATGCATGTGAAGGCAGAATTTAACTATTATCAAAAAATCCTGTACTGATAACTGTAGATTTTTCTTGAGTATCAGGAGTATCCTGGTAAAAGTTTAACAACTGTCTCCATAGGAGAAATATGTGGCCCTGACATAATTTTAAGTTTTAATCTGCATTTAAATTTCTCCATTACTTTAGGTCTAGATATTAAAAAAAACCAATAAATCAAGCCCTGTTTTGTAGCTATTGTTAATTTTTAAGATATAAATACTCTTGTTAAAAATTTAACAATTGGTTCTAAAGAACTAACAGGAACTGGCTCCAGCACACCCTGTTTGTGCTCCAGTTTGAGAACGTAGGCTCTGGGGGAGTCGGGGGAAATCTGATGATGTTGATGGGAACCATAAAGGATGAGGTTGGGTCTGATTTCTGGTATAGTGAGGCAAATCATTTATGGATATGTCTCTATTTGAGGAAATGGTTCCATGAATACTTTAATGGAGTGGCAGAGCCTTCTAGCTATCAGGAATCTTCCTCTGCTACTAAGGAAACTGAGTGAAGCAAATTCAGCATTACCTGGACATTATTAGAGTACAGAGACTGTCAATGACCTCACTTTTGAGCAATGGCCAATGTATTCAACAGTCTGGTGAAGAAATCTATTAACTGGGTACCTGCCAATTGTCTGGAATAGGAACTAGTCTACCCATGTGTTTTTAAAGAAGCGATAACATTGTAAAGGGCTCCTCCACAGATATTAGGATGGGAAACTAAGGGGAGGAGTAGAGGGTCAGCCGAAGTGCTGAGGTCTGTACTTAATGATTGCTTGTGTTTTTCTAGGACTGACCAAACCATGACTTTTTCCCCCTTGGGTTTGTGCTGTTCTCTGAACCTTGGCTTTGGCAGTATTCTATGGGCTTGCTAGTTCAAGAAAAACTGTCTTGCCTGAACATAGAAAAACTAGAAAAGTTCTCTCTAAATACCATCCATTTTATCCTTATTAGCATTATTATATGACTGTAGCCGATGGGGGCTTCAAAGAGAAAAATCAGATTTTTTGTTAAGGAAACATTCAGATGATAGATGATAGCAAAACCAGCATTCTGCCAGCACCTAGCCCAGTGCCTTTTGTACAGGGGACAGGGACTGGATTTGTGATTTAATTAGCAAAGGGAATTCCTAGGTGAGGAAACTCCCTCTACCAATGCAGGCAATTGCTTTCTTCGAATCTTAAGAGATTTAGGGGCTTGCCTAGAACAGAGGAGTCAGACATACTTCTTTCTGCCTGTGTGTGGCCCATATCACTCCCAAGTGAAGCCCAAATCTGATTAAAATGTAATTGGGACATATTTAAAAACATGAATACAAACATAAATAATACTAATATGTGGTTTTCTCTTGGGGCAATTAGTTGGTGCAGTAGATAGAACACAAGCCTTAGAGTCAAGAGGATCTGAGTTTAAATCCAATCTCAGACACTTACTAATTATGTACTAGCTAAGTCACTGAACCCTAATTTTCTCATGAGATCTCATGAACTCATGTCTTCCAAGCATTGAGGCCAGCTCTCTTTCCCCTACACTGCCTCAAAATACAGTATCTAGTGCATGCTGTTGTTCAGTCATGTCCAACTCTTCATGACCCCATTCGGCGTTTTCGTGACAAAATACAGTGGAGTGGTTTGCTCATTTTAGAAACCGAGGCAAGCAAGATTAAATGACTTGCTCAGAGTCACACAGCTAGGAAGTATCTGAGGCTGCATTTGAACTCACAAAGAGGACTCTTCCTAATTACAGGCCTGGAAATCTATCCACTGCATCACCTGGTTGCCCCATCTTGTACATAATAAAGACTTAAAAATGATTCTTGATTGAACTGAAGATGAGCTCTCATTAACTGAGTGGCACAGGCTAAGTGAAATTATGGTTAGAATTTGCAGCTGATTAAATGGCTGAATTCAGAATCTTATCATTAATGGTTTGATGTTCATGTGGAATAATAACAATAGCTAACAGTTTTATAGTACCTACTGTGGGCCAGGCACTCTAGTGTGCAGGAACACTGGTTTAATCGTTCCACTAGTTAAATATCTCTGTGGAGTCTCATTCTGTCATCCAGCTAGGAGAGAAATGTGGCACAGGAAAGAGATCTAGATTTGGAGTCAGAGGACCTCAGGTCAAATTATTGCTCTGGAACTTAACCGCCTGAATGAACGAGTTATTTGACCTTTTTTTAGGGCTCAGTTTCCTCATCAATACAATGAGAAGGTTAGGTTAGAGGATCCCTGTGGTCCTTTTCAGCTGTAAGTCTATGGTCCTTAAAAATATCCCAAACATGCTATGTATGGCATATTAATATAATGCAATATTAGTTATTTTTTATTTTTAAAATTAATTTATTTGGAACAAATAAAAAATGGAAAAAGAAAAAAATATATTGCTAGGTGTACCAGAGAGGATTTAAAAATATGAAACAATAAATTCAGTGTTAGTTAATAAGAGAAAAATGGAAAGATTTGTATGAGATGATGCAGCGTAAAATGAGCAGAATCAAGAGGCAGTATGGTATAAGAAATAGAAAGTTGGCCTTAAAGTCTAGAAGACATTGGTTCAGATGCCGTCTGTTGCACATACTAGCAGTGCAATCCTGGGAAGTGCCTCCATCTCTCAGTACCTCTAGAAAACTTCCTAATTACAGAGCAAGTATTTTTCTTTAATGGCAGAGGAAGTTTCCTCAGTAAGAGTACCTATATCAAAGAAATCACAGTTTTAGTCCAAAATCCAAAAAACGAAAAAGAGTGAATACAAGAGAAGAAAGGAAAAGAACAGAGAAAAGAGAGGAGAGAAGTCAAAAAAGAAGAAAAGGAAAAAAGAAGAGAAGAGTAGTAAAAGAGAAAGGAAGTAAGAAGAGGAGAGAAGACAATAGAGGAAGAGAAGAGGAAAGGAAAAGAGCAAAGGAAAGAGAAAATAAGAGAAGAAAAGGGAAAGGAAGAGAAGAGATAAGAATAAAAGAAAAGAGAAGAGGAGAAAAAAGTAATTCAGCAAAACCATTATGGAAGCCATGGGAGTGGATGAAATCTCCAAGAGAAAGGAGGAAGCCAAGGAGAGATCAATGGTAAACTTTGGTTAGAGACAAGCCAATGAGACAGCAAAAAAGATAGAGCAGGAGTATTTAGAGAGTACAAAGGAGAACCAGGAGAATTGTGAAACTCTGGGGAGAGAGAGCATCCAACATGTCAACAGGATCAAGAACTGAAGATAATGAGTTGAGGGGAGGGGAGGCCTCCAGGTTGGGCCATGAGGAAGAACCTCTGAGACCAAAGTTTCAGTAACAGTGAGGCAGACGCCTGAGTTGTAAGGGAGGTGGTGGGAAGTAAGGAAATGGCAGTATTGGGTATAGATTATTTTTTCAAGAAAAAGTTAATTAACAACAGTATAGAGCTAAAGTACAGTTTTAAACATTTGTAATTAATTGAAAAAAATTCCATATTCTCTGTTTTTAATTTTAAAAGTATATAAGCAGATTTAAAAAAAATTTCTCTAGGTAAAACAACCCTGAATTGAGAGTTGAGTTGGAGGGTTTTTTGCACATATTTGAATGCTTTTTCCACCTGTGCTTCAGTGACCTTTTAAAAAAGTAAAGCAGTTCTCTTGGAAATTGAGTGGATGCCCCTCAGTTGGGGAATGGCTAAATAAGTTATGGAATATGAATGTAATGGAATATTATTGTTCTATAAGAAATAATGAGCAGGCTGATTTCAAAAAAGCCTGGAAAGACTTACATGAACTGATGTAGAGTGAAGAGCAGAACCAAGAGAACATTGTACATTGTAATCAGATTATGTGATCAACTTTGATAGACATGGCTCTTTTTAGCAATGGGGTGATTTAAGGGAATTCCAATAGACATGTGATGAAGAGAGCCATCTGCATCTAGAGAAAGGATGATGGAGACTGATCAAAGCACAATAGTTTCACCTTTTGTTATTGTTGGTTTGCTTGTTTGTTTGCTTTTTTCTTTTCTCCTATTTTTTCCTTCCCTTTTGATTTGATTTTTCTTGCTCAGCATGAAAAATATGGAAATGTTTAGAAGGTTTTTCTTTTCTCCTTTTTTTTCCTTCTCTTTTAATTTGATTTTTCTTGTGCAGCATGACAAATATGGAAATATGTTTAGAAGAATTGCACATGTTTAACATATATTGGATTGCTTGCTGACTAGAGAAAGAGGGAGTAGGGGTAAGGGAGGAGGAAAAGTTTGGAACACAAGGTTTTGGAAAGGTGAATGTTGAAAACTATCTTTGCATGTATTTGGAAAAATAAAAAGTTATATATATATTTTTTAAAAAGTAAAACAGTCCTCCACTTCTGATTTAGAAGATGAATTCTAAGGCTTGATTCTGATTAAGGCAGAGTCTGGAACTAGAATGGAGTCTCCTGGCTCTGAGGCTTCAGCTTCCTTTCTTGGGCTGTCATTTAGCATTCTTCTCTGGTAGCCTGGAGAAGGTGACCCAACTCCCTAAAGAACTCTGGCAATGGCCACAGGGAGAGGAGAGTGAGAAATATCAGCAAATATCTTTTGCATGGGCTCGGAGCACTTCATTCCAGTTCCATTTCCACGGAGGGAGCTTGGATAAGATGCTAATGCTTTGGCTTGTGTTTCTGGAATGCTTGGAGCATGAAGTCACCAAAGCTGGGGAGGGTCCTTTTATGCTTGGATGCTTCTCTTCGCTCAGCCCTGATCACAGTTGGGACATTTTTGTGGTATTGTCAGATCTCAAGATAAATGGATGATTGTCAGTGAACACAGTGACACTAGTTCAACCCTCTCATGTGTGAGATAGAAACTGAGGCACAAGAGAGAGCTCATGAATTTAAAGCAGGAAGGGGTCTTCAAGGTCACCCAGTACAATCCCGTAAGTATAGGGATAGGGAAAATGAGGCACAGAAAAGGGATTTGTTTTGCCCAAAGTCATGAAATTAGGAAGCAGCTGAGCTGGGACTGACACCCACGTCTTCTGGTTCCAAATCCCAGCGAGGTGAAATATATCTTACCCCAAAGGGGCACAAGTAATTAGTGGCAGAATTAGCACCAAGACTCCCAATTTTCTTTCTACTCTACCATTCATAAGATCATAAATTGAGGATTAGAAGGGATCTTAGAGACCCTTCCATTTTACATATGAAGAATCTGAGGCACGAGGAGATACTAAAAGGTCTGGGTCCTCTCATCAATTAGGACCTAACTTCCTAGTCCATTTCTTTCCTCTCCCTTCTTTCATAAACACTTAATTCTATGATTGGGTGGTGGTGAGAGGAAGAGAGTCCAGGGGAACATCAGGTGAGGGGAGTTACCTTCTCTGGAAGCTCTCAAAGCTGGAACAGATTGAAAATTGTCTAAGCCTGTGGCGAGAAAGTACTCCTGAAATTCTCGCATCCTCCCACTTTTCCACATTTAGCCTCCATCCTGATAAATTGGCTTCTCTCTGACGGGTGGAGGCATTTTAAACTATTTTCAGTTAAGCAGTGGAAAGAGCAAAAAAGAAATCTTCATGTACACTTTTGAAACTTTCTGACCCAGAGTTAAACTTCCCCACCCTTTTCTGTCATAAACAAACCCAGAGCTCACTCTCAGCTCAGGGTCATTCCATCACTGGCCTGATCACATCCAGGTTTGGACCTGTCTTATTAAACAATGTGGCAGCCTCTCTGATTCACCAGCACTTACTTGTGGATTTCTGGGCTTTGACAGTGAGTTGGGAGTTGGCCAGACATAGTGAGGCTGTTGGAGAAATGTGAAAATGTGCATCAGCCTTTTCATAATTTCCAGTTTCATCATAGGAAGAGTGAACACCTGACTCCAGCTGGTCTAGATACTGGGCTATCCCAGGGATACTGCAGACAAACAATTTACCCAGAAAATGTCTTCCTTCCTCTTCTTTGCTCAGTCTCTCCCCTGCTTGACCTCTACTCAAGACAACATCTTGGTGAAGATATAACTAAACAATAGTCACTTTAAAAAGATCTCGGGGTTTTAGTGGACAATATAAGTCTCTAGGGTGACAAATATTAATGCAACTCCCCCCAAAACAGTGCGATCTTGGGGCTGCATGATTAGAGATATAGTTTCCTGAAAGAAAGAAGTGTTACCCAGTTGTATTCTGCTCTGGTCAGATATTATCTGGAGTACTTTATTCAGTTCAAGGCACCACATTTTAAAAAAATAAAATTTGTCCTATTTTCTTTTTACATCATCTTTATTTTCCAGTATACTCCTTCCATTTTCCCTTCCAGAGAGCCATCTCTTGTAATAAGGAATGCTTTAAAAGAAAACCAAAACTAGTCAATATATTGATCTAGTCTGGCAGGGTTTGCTACATTCCTTGTCCCCCACTTCTGTGAAGGAGAGAGGGAAAGAGAAGACATTGATAAAGTCTTTAGAACAGGAAGCTAGAAGGATGAAGGGCCAAGAATCTACAGCAGTATTAGCAAAGTGATATCGGTAGGTGTGCACACATATATACAATACATAAATATATTCACACACACATATACATATATATATATATGTAATTTATAATAAGTCCATGACATGAGGATTGCTTGAGGGAACTGGAGATCTTTAGCTTGGAGAAAGCAAGTGGGAGAGGTCTGATATGATAGTTTAATTTGGTGACTTGAGAGAGGGAAGATGAATTAGACTTTTTCTTGATCCCAGGAGGAAGAATTAAGAGTAATGAGTGGAAATTTCAAAGAGACAAATTTTGATTTAATGTGAGGAAAAGCTTTTTTGAAATTAGAGCTATCCTAACATGGAACAATTCCCTCCCTCCCCACATTTAAGTGTCTAACATTTTATTTATTTTAATATATTTTTCAGTTCCAAATTCTTTTTGTTTGTCCTTCCACCCCCTTCCTCACCCACCAAGAAAGCAAACAATGCATTAGTTATAATGTGAAGTCATGCAAAACTATTTCTATATAAGCTCCAAAAGCCAGATGGGCACTTAGATATATTGGAGTAGGCATTCTTTTGAGGGTATGGACTAGACTAAATGGCCACTGAGGTCCTTTCCAACTCAAAATTTTGTGATTTTTCTTTTATTCAGTCTCCTCTTTGTGTAGATCCTTGATCTAGGATCTGGGTGGGATTTGGAGAGTGGAAAAAGATTGAGAGAAAAAGAGGAAAATCTCCTCATCTGATGGGAAAGACACAGCCTTTACTCTTACCAGCCTCTGATTCTAATGAAGAAAATAAGGGCTCTGTCCTTAGGGAACTGTTAGAGTCACAAATATTATCTGTTTTTCCCTGTGTAAATATGTGTGCATATATTGTATTTACCATATTTAACATATATGGGACTACCTGCCATCTGGGGAGGAGATGGAGGAAAGAAGGGGAAAAGTTGAAACAGAAGTTTTTGCAAGGGTCAGTGTTGAAAAATTACCCATGCATATGTTTTGTATATAAAAAGCTATAATAAAAAAGTAAAAAAGATAAAGATATGAATAGAAAATAGAAAGGGAAGTAGCAAAGAGTGAAATGAGAACATGACACTGTTCTATAAAGTGTCAGGAATGCTAAAATTCAGGAGACATTGATGAAAGGAGTTGTGGCCAATAATAATGTGATAGAGAGGTAGGAGATGGTTTTTTTCTGGAGGAATTGCCACATGGAAGAGAAAGGAAGATAAATAAGTACGTAGAATACATGTATTACATGGGATATATAGGCTAGTGATCGGATAAGTAATAATACAGAAAGAAGTCCCAGCTGCTCTTGCTGTTTTCTGCATCATCTGCAATGGAAATCACAGAACAAAGATGGTTTCTAGGTGGTGATACTCAAATGGCTAAAGAGAAATAAAGAGTTCCCAATAATTCTTGATGAATTTAAGTAACTGGGCTAAGAAGAACTATTTTCTCAGGAACTTAAAGAATTGGCATGTGTGATTGCTAAGCTATTATTAGTGATAGTGAAAAAAATCACAGAAAACAGGAGTGGGATACAGAATCAGAGAAAAGAAAATGTCCCATTTTTTAAAGAGGTAATTTGCAGAGAGAATAGAATTTACAAATTATAAACCAATGAGATAAGGAAAATTCTGGAACAAATAAAGAGTGATTGAGTGAACATTTAGGAAAAGGAGAAATGATTTCATTAAATCATGTCAATCTGTTACTAAACTGATGGTGGAGATTAATGACAAATCAGGACACTTTTGGAACATGTGGAGCCTACTGGCAATCTGGTGAAATTTGTGGATGAACCTCTTCTCAGTCTGATATTTTAAAGGAATAAAATATAATATTGAAGTATGGCTACTAATAAATTCATCATCAATTATATTGAAAAATAATTTGTTTTATTTAAAAAATAAAATAAGAAAAACGGAAATCAGAAAAGGAATTAAAAAAAAATGAAACCAAACAAAAGAGAACATTGTCATGTGTTCAGCAGAATAGTAGGAAGGATTCAAAATATATAACAACAAATATCAGATTAAGAAAGTATAAATGCTAGTAGAAGAAATTATATTCACGAGTGTCCATCTTTTCTTTACTTCTTTGTTCTCTGCTGCATACCTTTTTTTACTTTATACTTTTTCCTCCTTTCAGCCCCCTCCTCACCTCCAAGTAGATTAATAGTTAGAAAAGGTTACATTTATATATACATATGTAGATATATACGTACACATACATAGACTCATGTGCCCCCCAAATATCTTTTCTATCCCTGCTGATCCTTTGCTTTAATTCTGCACCTAACTTGCCTTGCTATTCCTTAATCTCCCCCTATTTATGGATCTCTCCCTTTCTTCTTTTACTCTTTGCTTCCCAGTTTATTCATCCTTCCCCCTTTATTTGTTTATAGATTTTGGAGGGTGCTACATCCTTCATAGTATATATGTAGTGTTCCCTGCTTAACCCATTCCCAATGTGAGTAGGTTTTCAGAACTAAGAGCCCTCCTCTCCTCTGTTTATTCTTCCTCTGCATCTCATTTATAGAATTACTATTTTTGCCTTAACTCTGATCCAATCTTTCTTTTGAGCTGCTGTATTGTTGATGACAATTTTAATATGCTATTCATTTCCTATTTATAAAAAACATAGGGGCAGCTAGGTGATGCAATGGATAGAGCACCGGCTCTGAAGTCAGAAGGACCCGAGTTCAAATCTGCTCTCAGATACTTAACACTTCCTAGCTGTGTGACCCTGGGCAAGTCATTTAATCCAAATTGCTTCAGCAAAAACAAAACAACAACAACAACAACAACAACAAGAAATCCATAAACAATTTGTCTGTGCTGAGTTCCTTGTAATTGATCTTTGGTATTAGCTTTTATATATTTTTATTATATATAGGTATATATGTTATAAGTTTTCTATTAAGTTTGGGTTTAGTTGATAAAGTCCTGAAAATCTGCAAGTTTGTTTGAATGTCCATTTTTCTCATTCAGTATTATAAATAATTTTGTTAGATATTCTATTTTTGGATGCAGGCCTAGTTCTTTCTCTTATATGTTAAATCTTCTGTTAAGTTTGGGTTTGGTTGATAGAAAGTCTTGAAAATCTGCAAGTTTGTTGAATGTCCATTTTTCCTTACTCAATATTATCTATAATAGATAATTTTAGATAATGTATTTATAGTAAATAATAGATAATGATAATAAATAATTTTGTTGAATATGATATTTTTGGCTGCAGGTCTAGTTCTTTTGATGGTTAGTAGATATGATTCCAGGATTTCAGTCTTTTATCGTGGCTGCTGATAAGTCTGCAGAATATTCTACAGTAGAATAAGTCTTCAATTCTAATTGCAGCTCTAACATATTTGAATTTTTTTTTCTTGTTTCTTGCAAAATTTTCTCTTTGATCTGGGCTTTTTAAAAATTGGCAATGATATTCTTGTGTGTTTTCTACAAAGTATCTCTTTGAGGTGTTGATTGGTGGGATTTTTTTCTATTTCTACTCTCCCCTCATGTTCTATCACTCCAGGATGATTTTCTTGGATTATTTTCTGCATTATTTTGTCAAGGTTCTCTTTAATCACAACTTTCTGGCAATCCATTTGTCCTTATATTTTCTCTCTTGATCTGTTCTCTAGAAATGTCATTTTTTTATAAGATATTTTGCATTCTGTTTTATTTTCTCATTCTTTATAATTTGTTTTGTTATTTTTCGGTCTCTCATAGCTTCACTGCCTTCCCCTTGCCTGAATCTAATTTTCTTTCTTTTTTTAAAATTAAAGCTTTTTTTTTATTTTCAAAGCCTATGCCTAGATAATTTTCAACATTCACCCTTACAAAACCTTGTGTTCCAGATTTTTCCCTTCTCTTCCCCCTACCTCCTTTCTTAGACAGCAAATAATCCAATATGTTAAACATGTGCAATTCTTCTATACATATTTCTCCAATTATGCTGCACAAGAAAAATCAGCTGATTGTAATTTTTTTTTATTAGCTGATTCTAATTTTCAAAGAATTATTTTCATCTTTGAGACTCTGGATAACTTTTTTTTCATAATTTTTTTGTTTTGTTTTTCCTCAATTTCTCTCAATTTTTAAAATTCTTTTTTTGAGTTCTATAAATTCTCTTCCTTTGAAGATGAACCCTGGAATTCCCTGTTCCCAAAATATATTTCAATGGTGGGATTTTTTTCTTCTTTGCTACCTCACTTTTTAAAAAAAATAAGAGGTATTATTATAAGCACTTATAATTGTGGGGTGGGGGGGATGGAGCCTCAAGCTTCCCTTCAGTTCTCCTCTCTGACCAGTAACCGCAAACTAAGAACTATACTGTCCAGCAAATGCCAGTAGTATCCCTGCCCCACTCCTTCTGTGTTCACCTTGTTCAAACAGGTTTCTCTCCAGCCTGGGTCTTTCTTTAGATCTTCTCAGGTTGTATCAGGAGGACCACTGTTCTGCCCCAAGTCTTCTTAATCTTTCACCAGTCTATGTTCGTTCTGAGGAGCAAATTTGTTCCATTTATGAGAGAAATTGGAAGAGCTTGAAATTTGCCAACCTACTTTGCCATCTTTCCAGAATCCTCCCCCAATTCTGTTTTTCAAAGGAGTTGTTTTCTTCAATCAACTTTTGGGTTTCCTTTTTCAAATTGTTGACTCTTTTTTTTTTTTTTTATAAATCTCCTGCATACCTCTCATTTCTTTCTTCTACTTCTCTTACTTGATTTTAAAAATCCTTTTTGAGCTCTTCCATGAGACCTTTTGAGCTTGAGACCAATTCATATTCTCCTTTGAGGCTTCTCATGTAGGTGTTTTGCCATCGCTGTCTTCTTCTGAATTCTTCCCTGTCTCCATAGTAGTTTTCTGCAGAGAGCTCTTTTTGGTTTTTTTGCTCATTTTTTAGTTAACCTCATCTCCTGGGCACAGATGACACTGTTTGGAATCTTCTTTTGCAGCGAGACAGGGGCCTTGGCACTGGTTTTCCCTGCTGGAGCCTTGCCCATTGTGCCAGGGAGGCCAGGCCACTGGTCTCTTGTGCAGGGGTTTTGGGGCTCACAATTTGCCTTCTGAGCTGGAGGCCATACAGTCGGCATGCTGTGCCACTGGCCTGCTGAATCGAGACTGAGGGGCCTTGGTTTCTGTTCTTTGCATAGCTAAGTGCCTCCCACTAGATCGCTTGCTTTGGGCTATGCTTCCCTTTTACTCAAGTGAAATAGACCTTTCCTGAAGTCCTTCTAAGTTATCTTAAGCTGGAAATTGCTTTCACTCCATCTTTTTGTGGTTCTCTCACTCCGGGATCTGTTTAGAGATTTGATTTAGCATAGTTTCTGAGGGAAGCTGGGAAGAGTTCAGGCAACTTCCTGACTTCTCTCCATCATCTTGGCTATGCCTCCAATTAAATAATTAGTCAAATAGCTTCCTCCCATCTTAATTAACCAGTTGGCTAATGGAATGATAAACTCATTTCTTTCCAAAGAGGAAACCCAAAGCATCTAGCTACCTAAAACTACTTAAGAATCAGACATTGCATATAAGAAGATAAGTACAAATAGTTCTCAAAAGAATTGTAAACTATTAACAACCATATGAAAAACTGCCTCATATCATTTAAATAAAAGAAATGTAGATCAAAAGAACCCCAAAGTTTCACTCCATCTGTCATCTCTGGGCATTTTCTCTTAAATTCTTTATACATGGAATAAAATATTTTAAAAATTTAAATGTATTTATTTATTTTAATATACATTGCTTTATGAATCATGTTGGAAGAGAAACATCAGAACAAAAGAGAAAAATATAGGAGAGGGAAAAACAACAGAAAAAATAAGTGAACATGGCATGAATTGATTTACATTTAGTTTTCTTAGTTCTTTTTCTGGATGCAGATGACATTTTCTGTCCGAAGTCTATTGGGATTGCTTATGAAAGACCAAATCTTTAATAGTTGATCATTGCGCATTCTTGCTATTATTGTATACAATGTATTCCTGGTTCTGCTTGTTTTGCTCAGCATCAGTTTGTGTATATCTTTCCAGGCTTTTCGAAAATCAATTTGTTCATCATTTTTTATAGAAGAATAAAATTCCATTACCTTCATATACCCCAACTTGTTCAAGCCATTCCCAAATTGGTGGGCATCTACTAATTTTCCAGTTCTTTGTTACCACAAAAAGAGCTGCTACAAACATTTTTGCTCATGTTGCAATCTGAAACTATGCCCAAGGGCTATAAAACTGTGCATATCTTTTTGCTTAGCAGTGTTATTACTGGGTCCATATCCCAAGAAAACCATAAAAGAGGGAAAAGAACTCACATCGGCCTAAAGTCAAGGAGATTCATCTTCCTGAGTTCAAACCACTTTCTAGCTATATGACCTTGGGCAAGTCATTTAATCCTGTTAGCCTCAGTTTCCCCATCTGTAAAATGAACTGGAGAAAGAAATGATAAACCACTCCAGGATCCTTGCCAAGAAATCCCCAAAAAGGATCACTAAGAGTAGGATTTGACTCAACAATAATAAACTTACTCTTTATGAATAAAATGGGAATAAGAATAGTACCAGCCATGCAAGATTTTTGTGAGGAACAAATGAAGCCTGATTGGGTTAAACCCTTCACAGAGTAGGGGCTCAAGGAGGGAGAGGATACAGGTCAGAGTTTCAAGCATAGGCAAGGAACAGAATCATCCTTTTAATAGTATTTAATAATATATATCATGGGACTGGAAGACGGTAAGCAAACAGAAGCAAGAGCAAAATAGGGATCAGAGGCAAAGTCTGGGCTTGGGTTTATAGTTTGGTATCAAGGTAAACCAAAAAAAGTGGAGCTTGATAACATTCTCACAATTTGTTGCATTGAAGTGTTCAGCCAGCACTTCTGTTTGCCCCATCCGGCTGTTTGCAGTGTGGGGAGCCCCACCCTTCAGCTTCCTCTGAATTCCTTTCAACAGGACTGCTGCCACCACTACCCTGATAGTTCTCCTGACAATGGTTGATTTTTTTTTCCTTTTAAGTAAAGGATGTCTTTTGTTTTTAGTCACCTTAATTTCTGAATTTATTTTTTCCTCAACCGATTAAGCTATTCCTTAAAACAATGATATAAAAATAAAGAAAAAGGCTGCTCAGAAAAACCAACTAGTACCAACATTCCATACCTTTCTTCCCCCACTTTTGCTATGAAAGGAGAGAAGGAGATTTTCTTGTCTCTTTTTATAGGCCAATTTTGGTTTTTACAATTATACAGTAGTCAGATTTATCTTATTTTTTCCTTTTATATGGTTGTAGTCATTGTACATATTATTTTCTTTGTTCTGCTTTATTATTGTTGTTCAGTTGTTTCAATCATATCTGACTCTTCACAACCCCATTTGGGTTTTTCTTGGCAAAGATACTGGAGTGATTTCCTTCTCCAGCTCATTTTACAAATAAGGAAAATGAGGCAAACAAGGTTAAGTGACTTGCCCAGGGTCACACAGCTAGTGAGTCAGAACATGAGTCTTCCCAATTTTAGGCCTGAGACTCTCCACTGTGCCATGTAGCTGCCCCTGCTTTATTATGTATCAGCTTTTATTTAAGACTTCACGTTTTTTATAAATTCTTTGTATTTTCTGTGTCTCGTAGAAGAGTAATATTCTGTTACATTTATATACCAACCTTGACTACATTATGCTTCACTTGACAGGAACCTTATTTTGTTTCTAGTTTTTTGCTATCCCCCCAAAATACAGCTTTGAATATTTGGTTTTATATGGGACCTTTCCTTCTGTCTTTGAACATCTTGGTATATGTACTTAGCAGTAGGCTAGAGATCCTACTGGGAAATTAAAAAGTATAGATATTTTAATCACTTTTAAAAACATAATTGAAAATTATTTTCCATTTTAAAACTATCAGACATTAGTATACCTGCTTTCCTAAAGTTCTTCCAATATTGTCTATTTCCATCTTTTGTCATCTTTGTCAATTTGCTGGGTATAAGGGGAAATCTATAATTAATCAATAAACATTTACAAAGTGCCTACTATGTGTCAGGCACAGAGCTAAGTGCTGGGGATACAAAAAAGACAATAGTCAGCCCCTGGAGATAACATGCAAACAAAAATATACAAAGCAATATATATATATATATATATATATATATATATATATGTATACATATATATATATATATATGTATAAATATATATCACATAAATAGAGAATTAAGAGGGATTGGGGCAGAGTTCTGGTAAAATATAGTATTTTAGTTGGAATTTAAAGGAAGCCAGGAAGGTCATTGGTCAGAAAAGAGAAGAAAGAACATTTCAGTTATGAGGAACAGCTAGAGGAAATGCCCAATGATGAGAAGATGGAGTGCAAGTTTAGGGTTGTTTTAATTTTCATTTCTATTATAAGTGATTTGGGGCAGTCTTTAATATGGTTGCTAATAGTTTGCAATTGTTCTTTTGAGAACTGTTCATTCATAGCCTCTGTATGTGATCTCTGATTCTTAAGTGGCTATGAAGGAGCTTTGGGTCTCCTCTTGGGAAGGGCATGAGTTTATCATTCCATTAGCCATCTGGTTGAGTAAGATGGGAAGCCAATTGACTGTCTACATTTGTATCTTCTTCTCCCAGGGTCGGCTAACCCCGCCTTTTGCCCCTTCCCCTTTCCTCCTGAATGGGATAGATTGTCCAGAATTCAAAGGTCCTACAGTTGTGGTTGAAGTGGAAGGGCTGAGTTGGGGAGAGAGGAAATTGCATTCCTTAATGATTGCAGCCCCAGGCTGTGGCCTGACTTCTAGGGGTCAGCAAAGGCTGTCTTTTATCTCTATGGAGATGATGTAAGACCACCCAACCCAATTCTAGTGCTTCTTACTGGCTCTGAGACCCTGGACAAATCTCTCTTTTTCAAAAAATAGTATTTTTTCAAATATACACAAAAAGAGTTTTCAACATATACCTTTTCAAAACCTTATGTTCCAAATTTTTTCCCCTCTCCTTCCCACCCCCCTCCCCAAGATAGCAAGCAATCCCATAGAGGTTAAACATGTGCAATTCTTCCATAGTAGTCATGCTGATGCAATAAAAATCAGATCAAAAAGGAAAAATAAACCGTGAAAAATTAAAAAAAAATTAAGTAAACAACACACAAAAAAGATGAAAATACTATTCTTATAATCCACATTTGGTCTCTATAGATCTCCCTGGAGATGGATGGCTCTTTCCATCACAAGTCTATTGGAATTACCTTGAACCACTTCATTGGTGAAAAGAGTCAAATCTGGACAAATGTCTTAACTTGTTTGGATTTCACATGTATAATGAGGAGGGCTAAGATCACTGTTAACTGTCTCTGCTGGTATATTTAAGGCACTAAAGACAATATGTTCAAATCTGGGCCACATGAAAAGGAACCTGGCTTAGGATGGCCAGGACTAAGCTTCTCAATGATCAAATAAATTTCTGAAAAGTGAATTAAACAATCAGTGTCCTAAAAAGGTGTGTGTGTGTGTGTGTGTGTGTGTGTGTGTGTGTGTGTGTGTGTGTGTGTGTTAATTACTTAGCATGGGAAAATAGTGATTATTTTTTTTTTTGTAGGTTGTCTCAAAGTGGTGGTAATAACTTGTTGGGATAGAAAGGCTGCATTCTGTGGTTCTGGGAAGCTTCATTATAGAACTCAAGTCACACCCACTTGACCAAAACCTCAGTGGTTTTATATGTCACTGAAGAGAAATATATTTTTAAGCATTCCCATCCCCTTCCCCTACCATTCTCCACCCCCCCAACCCATACAGATAACTACTTTCTACAAGAGTCTAAGATTATAAAATAATCAGAAGACTGGTTAAGTAGCACTAACTAGCAGTTCAGTGCTATAGTTAGTTAAATCTGTGGTTGTATAGTGTTGGACCTCTGTAGATTGGCAACATGAGCCAGTGGAAAGGGTCTTGGCCTGGGAATCAAGGCCAAATTCTACCCTTGACTCCATGTGGTTTGGGGCAATTGATGTAACTTCTCTGTGATCTGAATTTCCTTGATTTAAAGGCTAAAATAAATGCACAATGATATGAAAGATGTAGAAGAACTAAGAAAATATAAAAGTTTTTTTTACATTATCAGTAATAATAACTATAAACTATTAACCAACATCATTGCAGGGAATAATATACTTTCTTGTCAAAATTTTGGAAGGAAGAGGATTCCTACTTGATGAGACAAACAGGTGTCATGGTGATTAGAGCTCTGGGACCTAGAGACAGGAAAATGAATTCAAATCTAGTATCTGGGACTTACTAGCTATGTGACTCTGGGCAGGTCACTTAACTATATCTGCATCTGTTTTCTCAACTGTAAAATAGCATAATAATAGCATCCACCTCCCAAGGTTGTCAGGATTAAAAGAGAAGATATTTTTAGAGTGCTTAGTGTGGCTCTTGGCATATAATAAGTGCTATATAAATGCTAGCTATTATCGTTATTACTTTGATGTTCCATTGTGGTATGTGGGTTCTCAATGGCTGGGGTACACAAAATGAACTATATATGTCTGTACCCTATAGTCAGTCTAATTTTCCTGGAGAGGCTTATCACTGGAAGATCACTTATTAGGTGATGAATATTTTTGGTCCACAGCAACCCGGGACACCATCTATTAAGATGTGAAAGGCTTATGCTCTACTGCCATGGAGGGCATATACTGTATGTATACCAGTGAAATTATGAATTTTGTGAGGACTGAATGATGACTATTAATTATTGATCATCAATAACTATAAATAAATCTACTAATAAACAATATTATTTATTAAGAATTAATCACATTAATTTATTACTAATAAGATCCCAAATTTAGTGTAGAAAGGGATCTTAGAAGCTATTGAGTCCAATCTTCTCATTTTACAGATGAGGTCCAACTGAGGTCCAAATAAAGCTGGAAGTATCCTTCCTGACTCCAAGGTCCAGTGCCTTATCTATGTCTTCATGTTACTTCTCAGGAAGGGTAGATTATTTTACACAGCAATCTGTCACCCTGTAGCTGTCTCATAGCTTCTGCTGCGTTGTGACCAGGAGTGGGAAGGATAAGGTAGAACTAGTTGGCTGCTTGGACGGAGGGATTGCTCCTTTCTCGTAACCTGATGGAGGGAGGGAAGGTTTGCAGATCCCTGACATCAGGATCCTCTCAGAGAAGGATGGACAAATAACGACACTCTGAAGTATCACGGGAACATAATGAAGCGCTGCCTTCATGAAGCTGAAGCCCCAGAGGTGGAACTAATTTTAGGGCCGGCAAAGAGGTTAAATTGGGAACAAGGGGGCATAGGAGTGCTATGGGGGGGAAAAAAAAAAAAAAAAAAAAAAAAAAAAGCTCTTCAGCCGGATGGGAATTGGTATTGTGTGTTGACTTTAAGCAGGCGGAAACCTTCCAAAAGGAGTGAGTAGTGTCTGGGAGGAACAAGCAGGGAGGGTGGGGACTTCCTGTGAAAACAGCCACTTATCCTGGGGAGCCCATTCCTTCCTACCCGGAGATAAGAAAGCCAGATTTTCCTTTCTCAGGCTCGTGTGAGCTGTGAACAGCAAAGCCCCAGGTGGCTTTTCAGCAGGGTGGTTGTGGTCCGTCTCACCAGGGCCAGACCTTGGGCTGGGGTGTGTGTGTATTGTGATATTTCTGTAAGGGTCCCCAGCCTGTGGAGCACTATCCAACAAGCTCGGTGGTATAGAATGCTTACCACCAGGCAGGAGACAAGACTGTCCCTAAGAAACGTGGCAGGCCTTCTCAGATTGGCAATCAGGCTGTGGTAGCCCATCTCCTATAGAGGAGAGGAAGAAAGTTAATCAGATGATTTCTCTCTTTCTCTCTCCACCTTCTCTCTCTTTCCCCACCTGTCTCTCTGTCTCACTGTCTCTTTTCCTTTTCTCTGTCTCTCTGTGTCCCTCTCTCTTTTTCTCTGTCTCTGTCTCTCTGTGTCTGTCTTTCCTCACTCTCTTATTCTTCATCTGATCCTCCTTCACTACTTTCCTCTCTTATCCTACTACCTCTGCATTCTTTTTCTTCCTCTTCTCCTCCCTTCTTTCATTTCATTCTCTTTCTTTTGTCCTGTCCCCTTTCTTTTCTCTTTCTCTTCCTTCCCTCTTTACTCTCTTCTTCATGTCTTTCTTTCTCTCATGTCCTCCATCTTTCCCTTCTTTAATTTCATTCTCTTTCTTTTGCCTCCTGCCCCCTCTCTTTTCTCTTTTCTCTCCCTTCTCTCCATATTTTTCTCTAATGCCTGCCATTTTCCCTTCCTCTATTTCATTCTTTTTCTTTTGCCTCCCTCACTTCCTTTATTTTTCTCTTTCCTCTCCCTTCCCTCTTTCCTTTTTCTCCTCTATATCTTTCTCTCATCTTTCCTTTCTTCCATTTCATTCTCCTCCTGCTCCTCCTTATTAACTCCCTCCATCTCTCTTCTCTTCTTCCTCTCCTTCTTTCGTTTCTTTCTCTCGTTTTCCGTTTTCCTCTCCCTTCCCTCTCTTCATTCATCCCACCCTCCATATTACCTCTTCCTCTTGCTCTCATTCTCCCTTCCTCCATCTTCCTCCTCTTCCCATTATCCAGCCTCTATCTGTCCCATCCCTTATAATCTCCTTCCTACTAAAGGACAGCATGAAACTTCTAATGTTAGGGACTTGGAAGACCACAGTGAGAAGTGAGTTCTAAAATGGAAGCAGGGTCAAAGTTACATGCAGGATCCATTAATGTATTGTTTCACTAAAGATTTTTTTTTTAATACAGCTTATATTAATGGATAGACCAGGACATTTCCCATTCATCAGAAGCTGCTTGTCTTCAAAAGATCAATGGTTCCTGTATTATAAAGAACCATGTAATCTGTAGCCTAGAAGGAACTCCACAAAGCCTCACAGTCTATCTGCCCCCTAACCTTTCTTTAAATCTTTTTTTTATAATAAATTTATTTATTTTTAATACACATTGCTTTATAAATCATATTGGGAGAGAAAAATCAGAGCAAAAGGAAAAAACTATGGGAGGGGAAAAAAAAACAGAAAAAAGAAGTGAACATAGCATGTATTGATTTTACATTCAGTGTCCTTAGTTCTTTTTCTGGATGCAGATGGCTTTTCTATCCAAGTTCTATTGGAAATGCCTTGCATCACCGAATCACTGAGAAGAACCAAGTCTTTCATAATTGATCATTAAATATTCTTGCTATTACTGTATGCAGTGTATTCCTGGTTTTGTTTGTTTCACTCAGGATCAATTCATGTAAATCTTTCCAGGCCTTTCTAAAATCAGCTTGTTCATCAAATTTTTTATAGAACAATAATATTCCATTACTTTCATAAGCCACAAGTTGTTCAGTCATTCCCCAACTGATGGGCACCCGCTCAGTTTTCAGTTCCTTGCTATGACAAAAAGGGCTGCTGCAAGCATTTTGCACAGGTGGGTCCTTTTCCCTCCTTTATGATTTCTTTGGGATACAGACTCAGTAATGGCACTTCTGGGTCAAAGGGTATGCATAGTTTTATACTAATCTTCTAACCTTAGGTCCACATCTAAACTGTCTTGGACATTTGAAAGTTATTTCTATTTTCAAGGAGGTCTAGAGAAAGAAGCATTGACTTTAGAGTCAGGGCACCTAAGTTCAGATCTTAACCCTGCCACTAACTGTCTTTGTGATCTTGAGTAATTATTTCACTTCCCTAGCCCTCAGTTTTCTCAATCATTAAAAAAAAAAAAAAAAAAAAAAAAAAAAGTACTGTTTGGACAGTATGGAATAGTGAATAGAATGCTGGACCTGAGTTCAAATCCAGCCTTAAATCCTCTGTACCAGTGCTCAAGCACCAAACAGTAGGTAGAGAGTACCAATATCTTTATGATTAGTAGAAAATAGTCATCGAGTAATGAACATAGGTAAAATGGCTGAGTAAATTTCTCTTTTTACCATTAAACTGAAGCCAAGTGTTTAGGTGCTTAGCTGCTAACTAAGAGTTAGTGGGATAGATACCCTACAGTTTAGAGGCTATCTATCCCACTAACTCTTAGTTAACAGCTAAGCACCTAAACACTTGGCTACTTGGCAATTCACTTAAGTTCTCTGTGCTTCAGTTTCCTCATCAATAAAATAAGAGGGTTGGACTCAGTGGTTTCTAAGGTCCCTTCCAATTCTGAATCTAGGATTCTATGTTTTTTCCTTCATTTGGAGAGGGGACAAGGGGCCATTCTTCCTATTTCTTATTCTCTGATATGCTTTTATATTCTCAATCCATCTTCCTTCAATTGTCACAGCCTTTCTTCTAGCTCTTCTTATGTCCTCTTTTCTCATGGAGTAATCACAAATGCTAAATGCTTCAGGATAAGTATTTACTTTCCTCCTGCCTCTCCTCCACTTCTTTTCTCCCCTCCTCTGGTCTTCTCTAATCTCCCACTGCACAATGGGATTCCATGGAATCTTTAGTTCCTGTTTTAATTTCCTACTCACCATATATTTTGGACAAGAATTTTCATCTGAACGTCTTTCCCCACTTGCAGAAATGGTTTACAAATATTAGGCATGAAAGTCCTTTCTATTTCCCCTTGAGGAAATCTCTTTTGGGTTTTTTCTTTTTCTCCATCTCCTTTTACTCTCTTTTCCCTTTAATTCCCTATTTCCCTCCCTCTGACTTTATTTTCTTTATCTCCTTCCCTCTTTCTTCCCTTTTCTCATTCTCTCTATCTCTTCTTCTCTCCCATTCTTTTCTCTTTCTCTTTCTTTTCATCATTTGATTATCGCAAGAACTGTAGCATAGATCATTTACTAAACAAATATTAAGTACTTTCTACATGTCTGGCATTTGTACTAGAGATTTTAAAAGGAATATAATCTCTCTCCTGAAGGAGTTTGCATGCTACTTGTGCATTGCAATGATTGTACACAAGTAAATAAATTGCAAATATACAAAGTAATTTCAAAGGAGAGAAGGCACTAACAATTGGGAAAATTAGGAAAAGTACTCAGGGAATAGAGAGCTTAGCTTAGAGTCAGGAAAACTTGAGTTCAAAAGTGATCTCAGATAATTATTAGCTGTGTGACCCCAGCCAAGTCATTTAACCTGTTTTTCTTAGCTTGTTGTTCAGTCCTTTCACTTGCACCTGAATCTTCTGACCTTATTTACAGTTTTCTTGGCAAAGATGCTGGGGGAGGGGGGGGGAGGAGGTTACTATTTCCTTCTCCAGCTTATTTTATAGATAAGGAAACTGAGGTAAACAGGGTTAATTGACTCTCAGGCTGGATTTAAGCTCAGTTCTTTCTGAATTCAATCCAGGCCTGGTACTCTATCCACTGTGCCATTTAGATGCCTTAGTTTACACAATTGAAAATAAAGATAATTACTGAATCTACCTCCTTGGGGTAATTGTGAAGATCAAAAAAAAGTAATTGTGTGGGATGGTCATATAGCATTGTAGGCATGGAGTTCGGGCTTTGCAAAGTCATGGAGATAGGGAATATCATTTAGCTGGGACATGGAAAACCTGAAGAGTAATGAATAAGTCTAGAAAGGTAGATATGAGCCAGACTGTGAAGGGTTTCATATGCCAAATTGTATTTTATCCTAGAATCAGAAGGGAGCCACTGAAGCTCATTGAGCAGGGGAGTGACCCAGTTGAATATGTGTTTTAGGCATATCAGTTTTTCAGTTGTGTGGGTGATAGAGAGAGACTTGAGACTGGGGGCACAATTAGGCGAGTTACCATGCAAGTAGAGAGAAAAGTGTGGATGTGAAGACTGTTGGGTGGGTGAAACTGACATGATTAAATAATGAATGAAAGTTAGTGAAGAATCAAGGAATAACTCAGAGATTTTGAACTTGGGTGATTGCACGATAATACCCTCAACAGAAACAGGAAGGTCAGAAAGAGGAAAGGGCTTGAGGGGAAAGAGAATAAGTTCTGTTTTTGACTTGGTGGATGTGAAATAACAATGGGGCCATCCAGTTAGAAATATCCAATAGGCACTTGGTGACATGAACCAGGCAGGTAATCCCAATTGAATTCTAGTTGGCTTGGAAATGAATTGTCTTTTAAATTGATATTAAAATAACTTTGTGTTTGCTGAGCCTACAATGAACTAGCAGCATTATCGTAGGAGTGGGGTTGGAATAAACTCTTTGTCATGAATAATCCACAAAGTAAATGACCTACATTCTAGGACCTGAGAATTGGCTTTTCTTTTTGCTCCTCAGGCATTTCTAGAGCTGTCATTATTGAGAGATAAGGGGAGCATGGCAGCATCTATTTCTGTAATTTGAGCTCATTAGAAAAAATAACCCTACCCTGTTTGCCCTGTATGGTGTATTCTAGACCCTCATATTCTGCTTTTTGACAATATTTAGCCTGATTTTCCCTTTTCATTTCCATTGGTAGATAGGTTTTCTTTTCTGCCAGTGTCTTCCTTCCCTAGTTATCATAGAGAGACTATGCTTGGGATGCATCTAAGACTGTTTTGGAATTATTCTTTAGAAGAGCTTTTCTTGTTTCTTGATCCACTTTCAGTGAGTGTTAAGCTGGTAAATGTTTAGCAATCGGGCTCTTTGGAAAAAAACAACAACAACAACACCCTTTTAACTTTAATCTGCATTATTAATACTTTTTTAAGTCTAGATAATCAACAAAACAATAAATCACATTCTAATTTGTAGCTGCTGCCTGTTAGAGCTGGGTCTTCCCTGATTCCACTTTTTCTACTTTCTGCTCCCCTTCCTATACCTCATATTTGTAATCTTGAAGCACTGTCCTTTTTGAAAGGGCTTGCTTCTGTATAAAAGAGCTTACATAGGACCACAGAAGCAAGTTAGAAGAGACTTTAGAGGTCACATACCTCTAACCTCTCATTTTGCAGTTGAAAAAACCAAGACTCAGAAAGGTCAAATTAATTTATCCAAGATCACACAGGTATTAAGGGGAAAAATTGGGATTTGAGTGTAGGTTTTTTCTCCCCTCTAAATTCTGCTCTCTTTCCACTGAGCTTTACTAAGATCAATCAGGCCCTTGGAGGAGAAAAATGTTCCTCTCTCCAATGTATTGTAACCATTTTCTCTAGAGACAGAATTATATTATAAGACGCAGATGTGAGTTTAAGATGAGGTAGTGTCTATACTGAGTAAAGATTGGTAAGTTTTGATGAGCTTTGGAAAGGGAGACTTGTGCTTATGAAATGAAGGGCCAAGGGAGTGGGGATGAAGGGGGTGGCAAAGGGAAAGAGCTTCTAGGAGAAATTAGAAAAGCATGTCATCATGGCAAGAGCACTAGTCTAGGAATCAGGAGACCCGCTTCTTTATTATTATTATTGTTTTTTATTAATTTTTATAATTATAACATTTTCTTTGACAGTACATATGCATAAGTAATTTTTTTTTTTTTTACAACATTATCCCTTGTACTCCCTTCTGTTCCAAGTTTTTCCCCTCCTTCCCTCCACCCCCTCCCCTAGATGGCAGGCATTCCCATACATATTAAATATCTCATAGTATATCCTAGGTACAATATATATGTGCAGAACCGAATTTTGTTGTTGTTGTTGTTGCAAAGGAAGGATTGTATTCGGAAGGTAAAAAAAGGAAGAGAAACAAAACAAAACAAAACAAAACAAAACAAAAAATGCTCATAGTTTACACTCATTTCCCAGTGTTCCTTTTTCTGGATGTAGCTGATTCTGTACATCATTGATCAATTGGAATTGGATTAGCTCTTCTCTATGCTGAAGATATCCACTTCCATCAGAATACATCCTCATACAGTATCATTGTTGAAGTGTATAATGATCCCCTAGTTCTGCTCATTTCACTCAGCATCAGTTGATGTAAGAGGAGACCCACTTCAAACATTTACTAACAGTGTCAACTTGAACAAGTGATTTAACCTATCTAGTTTTTAGTTTCCTCATCTGTAAAATAAATATAATCCTATTTATTTTATCTATCTCACCTATTTTCTGTATGAGGATCCAATGAAATAGTCTATGTACTTTACAAATTAAAAGTCCTTTTAAAACATCCATTTTATCTTTATCATGGGCCCTAGGTTGCTAAGAATATCTCTTTCTGAGATGACAGCATGCCTTTGGCTGGACACCCATCCAAATGAACAGATTAACAATGACGTAGGAGAGTAGGCCTCTGGGAAATGGCATATTTTATGATTCCAAACTTCCCATTAAAATAAGGACCCATCCTTTTGAGACCAGAATTCCCACACTGATATACCACAGTTTGTCCAACCATTCCCTAGTTTATGGGCCTCCTCTCAGTTTCCAGTTCTTTGTCACTACAAAAAGAGCTGATATACATATTTTTGTACAAATGAGTCTCTATTCTTTTCACCTCACAGGGAGGTACCTAATAGGGGTATTACTGGGTCAAAAATTATGCCCAATTTAACAGCCTTTTGAACATAATTCCAAACTGTTGTCCAAAAAGGGTTAGCCTAGTTTACAGTTCTACCAGCAATGCATCAATAGGCCTGTTTTCCCATAGTCCCTTTAGCATTTATTGGTTTCCTTTTTTGTCATCTTAATCAATCTGATGGACATGAGGTGGTGTTTTAGAGTTGTTTTAATTTTCATTTCTCTAATTATTAGTACTTTAGGACTTTTTAAAAAATATGGCCAGTTATTTAGGGCTGCTAGGTGATTTAGTGGATAGAGTAATGGAGCTAAAGTCAGGACTTCCTGAAACCAAATCTGGCCTCATCCACTTATTAGCTATGCGACTTTATTTCCTCAGTTTCTTCATCTGTAAATTGTTATCCTTCCTCCTAGAGTGGAGAATATCTAGTGGGAAATCATATGTAAATTACCTTACAATATTAAAGTGACATATAAATGTGAGCTAATTATTATCTGTGTAAACAATATGAGGTTAAATCCAAGCAAAATACTGCCTGATACCACTCTTTATTCACTGAAGGTCAAATATAGCAGGGAGTCTTGGCCAGCATCTGCCAGCATTGTGATGTCAGTGTTTATTGCCAGGGAAGGACGGTAAACATTTGGTCAGATTTGCCAGAGCAGATTGGTCACCTTCTAAAATGTCAAGCCTGGTAGAAGCATGCATCACGGTACAATAGAAAGAACACTGAATGTCAGGGTCACGACTTGAGTTCAAATCCTAGTTGTGCCACAATTTTTCAAAATAGCTTTTAATTTTTCAAAATACATGCAAAGTTTTCAGCATTCACCCTTGCAAAACCTTGTGCTCCAAATTTTTCTCCCTTCCTTCCCTCAGTCCTCTCCCCTAGACAGTAAGCGATCCAATGTAGGTTAAACATATGTAGTTTTTCTAAACCTAGTTCCACATTTATCATGCTTGTGCCGTTATTTAAATTTTTTTTTTTTTTTAATCTTTGTTCCATTTTAAAGTTCCAAACTGTTTCCTTGCTCCCTCCCCACGCTGGAGAACTAGAGAACTATCCTAGTTAACCTATATATATATGATTATATATAATGTTGAATATTATTGAATGTAACATGTGGCTATGTGTTGTTATAATAATGCATGACTACACATATATGCATACTTTTAGTTAGCAGTTTTTTCTCTGGAACTGGATAGCTTCTTTCTTCATAGGTCCTTTGCAGCTGATTTGAGCATTGTAATACTCAGAATAACCATTCGCAGTCATTTTAAAAACAATGTTGCTGTTACTGTATACAGTGTTCCTTTGGTTCTGCTCATTTCCCACTTCATCATTCCACACAAGTCTTCCCCTATCTTTCTGAAATCAGCCCACTGGTCCTAGTGTTCCACGGCCAGTCACCACCGCTGGGACCTCGACCAGTCCGGGACTCAGTTTCCTCCTGTGTAAAGTGAGGCAGTCGGGGGAATTGACGTCTAATTCGCCTTCAGTCTCTAATGCTATGACGGAATCTGTTGTTGGTTTGGGAGCTTATCCGTCGCCCGTGTGGCACAGCCCCTCCCTCTTATTCACCCCCACTTCCTTCACCTAGGTACATTCTCTCTGCAGCTCCCCCTCCCCCTCATCTTCCTTTTCTCGTGGTTCATCTGGAGGTCCCTGCCCCGGGGGACGGCCGATACACAGAGAAGAGGTCGGAGCTGGGAGGGAATCTTCTTCCTGGTCTAATCCCCGCCTTTCCCCCTTGCCCCCAATTTACCGAGGTGGGCTGTGACTTGGCCAATGGCACACAGCTGCTGCCCTGGCAGGACGTTATGTTCCCCCTCTCCTTCGGGGACCTCCGACTCCTACTTACTCCTTTACTGGAATACCTTGTCTCTGATAACGCCCTTTCACTTTCTTACACGGCCCCTTGGTGGGAAGCTGTTCCTTTTCAAACGTGTGTGTATGTTTGCCTTCCCAGAATCAGCCTGCTCCCAGCCTCTCCTTTCCCCTTCCTTCCATAGTTACTCTTCCTGTGGTCTCCGAGGCCTCAACCCTCCCTGCCCGCTTTCCCCTGGGGTCCCGGCAGCCCTCTCTCCTCCTCTTCCTCCCTCCCTCCCTTCCTCTCCTCCAGGCCCTTCCTCCCTCTTTCTATTCCTGGCGGGCCAGCCTCTCATTGTCCGCCCCTCTGTTCCCAGGAAAGGGCAGTCTCTAACTTAAGAAGGGAGGAGGGTGACCCTGCAGGGGATGTGTTGGAAGCGTGTGATGGGGGGGCAGGTCGCGGAAGAGGCAGCTGTGGCTCAGCCACACCGACTCCACCCCGGCTCCGGGGGCTGGGCTGTAACAAGGGCCGCGTGGAGAAAACCTAAGTTACTCCGCCAAAGCGATGGAGCATCTTTATATGGGCTGCAAGGGGCTTTCCAGCCTAAATAACCCAGAGGGTTTCCAGGGGAAGAGCCTCTGCTGCCAAGCCTTCCTGACCCTCCTCTGCAGTTGTTAGTTCCCTGGACGTGGCTAGGAAATGGTTCTGAAGGGCCCTTGGAGGGGTACTTTTATTCTTCTGCTGCTGGATGTTCTTGGCTGTAGCTGAAGCACAGACCCTGTTGCATTTGGCTTAAGTCAAGGGAGGGTGGGGTTCAGCTTCGCAGCCCTGGAGAACTGACCCCGTGTAACCACAGTGCTACGAGGCACAGACAGCTCGGAGTTCATGGAGTCCTAGGTGGGAGGGAACCCCAAGACAGTCACGCTTCACATTTTCTATCTTGATAATTTCCCATTCTAAGCTCTCTTGGTCTTTTTCCTGTCCATCTAAATCCTCAAGCACTAAGGGTACAGGAAGATTTTTTGTTGGTTTGCTCTGGGTTTTTTGGATTCTTTTGATGCAAAATCATTCGACCAACTAAAATGTAAATTCTGTGGACTTTTAGGGCAGGAAGAGACCAGCTCACTCCATTTTATAGTCGTGGAAATGGAGGTTCAGAGAAAGAAGGATGATTTTTCTAAGATCACACAGCTAGTAAGGATCTGAGGCAGGATTTGAATCCGTTTCTCTTTCTTCACAACCCTAGGAGACTGGAAATTTCACTTCTTTATCATGAGTCAGCCAAGGAAGTGAGTTCTTTGCAATGTAATCCAATATAGCCAACATCTATTAAGTATCTAATAAAATTACACAGGGGCAGATAGAGTATTAGAACCAGAGTCATAAAGATCCATCTTTCTGATTTCAAATCTGGCCTCAGACCCTCACTAGCCGGGTGACCCTGGGCAAGTCGCTCAATCCTGTTTGCCTCAGTTTCCTCATACGTAAAATGAGCCAGAAAAGGAAATGGCAAAACAATTTGGTATTTATGCCAAAAAAACCTCAAAATGGGATTTCAAAGAGCCAGACATGACTGAGAAAACTGAAATAATAACAACTAGCATTGTTTTGCAGAGTACTTTGCCTATGTTATCTGATTTGAGTCTCATAAACAACACTGTGAAGTGGGAATTAGTCCCATTTTAGGAGACTGAGGAAAGAATTTAAGTGATTTATCCATCACATCTAATGTCTGAGGACTAGACGAGAATTCTGTTCTTCCTGACTCTAAGGCTAGCACATCACATGCCTATAGATCATCTATAGAGCACTATTTTTGGTGGAGGAGGACATAAAGCATAAGTAAGACAAAGGCTTCTGTCCTCTAGGAGATTCAATTCAGTATTGGATTAAAACAACATAAGCAGCTGTTATACAAAATACCTGATGGAGATCATGATTAAGGAACCAAAAAAAAATGTCATTTGGGTCAGAAGCAAAGGCATTGGACCTGAGTGGGTCCGTATTTCCTTTGATGTCTTATGTTCTGTGACAGATAATTCAGTGAACTGATTCCAAAATGGCTTGTAAAATACAGCAGAATTCTTAGAAGGAAAACAAAAACATTTCAGAATAATCACAGTCCTGCTGAGTGACCCACCTAATGCTCCTCATTTTATAGGTAGTCAAAGTTTTGTCTCAGAAATAAAGAGATCTGCCCCCAAAGCAAAGCAGAAGAAGGGAGGCTCGAGGTCAGATGATTTCCAATTTCAAGGGTTCTTTTCCACTGTATCACTCAGCCTTTAGCAGGCATGACGTTTCCAGAGTTGCTCAACTGGCTCTGGCAAAAATATGCTTCTCTCTCAATCACTGGCCAATAATAATTTATTTTACATGATTACAGAAGGGCCTCCCATTCTTGGCCTTTCCCAAAAGTAGCTAATTATTATTAGTACCATCTTTTAGGTGAAGATATAAAAGTTCAAAAAGGTCCCAGACTTGTTCTTCATCAGGTATGGAGCATGTTGAGAGAAGTCAGAATTCATTTAGCATGGCACCTGGCACAGAAATTGCTTTGTAAATGCTTGTTGACTAGCTAGCAAACTATAGCCCATGGGTCCTATTCTGCTGCCTGTTTTTGTACAGACTCATGAGATAAGAACTTTTTAAACACTAAAATAAGGTTTTATTATTTTTAAAAATGTAGATGGGGAGATTTTTCTTGTGTAGCATGATAATTGTAGAAATATGTATAGAAGAATTGCACATTGTTCACATATATTGGATAATTTGTCATCTGGGGGGGTGGGGAGAAAGGGAGGAAATTTGGAACACAAGGTTTTTCAAGAGTCAATGTTGAAAAATTATCCATTCATTTATTTTGCAAACAAAAAAGCTTTAACTAAAAAAAAAAATGTAGGCTGAAAACACCCTTGTACAAAAACAGGCTTTTGGATAGATTTAGCCTTGGTTGCCAAATCCTGGGCTCCATGATTCTCTCTCAAAGGAAACTGGGAAGAAAAAAGGGCAGAAGGAACCCTGCCAATGGTCTGGTCTGGGGGAAAGCGGTCCAGAATGTTCTACAGGAAACAACCTGCTACAGGTGATTTAGAGAAAACTGAGGTATTTCCTCATAATTAAAGCTCCCTCTGAGTAGTTCCTGCAGCTGTGGAATCATAGTACACAGAGCACCAGACCTGTAGTCAGGAAGATTTGTCTTCATGAGTTCAACTCTGTCCTCAGACATTTACTAGCTGTGTGACCCCGTGTCTCAGTTTCCTCATCTGTAAAATAAGCTGGAGAAGGAAATGGCAAACCATTCCAGTATCTTTGCCAAGAAAACCTCAAAGGATTGAAGAACAACTAAGCAAAATAGGTGCCTCTGGAAGTTATATGACCCCTCCCCATTCCTGTCCCCTAACTCTCATCTCTCTTTGAGGAGAGCAAATGCCAAATTGTTAGTGGTATTACAGAAGGGATTCTTGGCCAGGTATGGTTTGAGTCATATGACCTCCGAGGCACCTTCCAACTTTGAGGATCCATGATTATCATTTTGTGACTCATGAGCTGAACTTATGAATACCCAAGGTATGAAAGGGTGGGAACAAAAAGGCCATTTAAATTTTCCCAACCTTCCAGTTACTCAGTGGTTGGTTTGAAGCATTTCTGTGGTTCAGTCATATGGGCACGCTGTTCTCCATGTAAGATGGTACTTGTCTTTGTAACTTCTTCCCCTATACTGGGACATTATCTGAGAAGGTACCTTCAAGAGGTCATGGCAATGGTTCCAGAACAGTCATGATGAACCCTGCTATCCACCTCCCACAGGAGAAATGATAGACTCACAGTACAGATTGAAGCGTGTTTTCTTCTATTTCTTTCTGTTTCTTGCCTTTTTTTTTTTTTTTTTTTCTTAGATCATGGCTAATGGAGAAATTTTTTTTGTTTGTTTATGCATATTTATAATTTTACTTTTCTTGCTTTCTCAATGGGTGGAGGATGAAGAAAGGTAGGAGAGAGACAATTTGGAACTGAAAATAAAACAAAATTGAATTAAAAAGAAAAGTCATGGCAGTACATGTATTGTTCATCAGACTGATTCTATCTAGACTCCTGGAATAGGTCCATTTCCCAGCTTTCCACTTCCTGTCTTCCTGATCCTTCACCAATTTTGTCATTACTATTCAGGGAAGAAAGAATCTTGGGTCAGTAAAGCTAAGTTGAAATCCAGGCTCTGACACCTACTAGCTTGTGGGGTTGTTAGTTATGAAAAAAAGCATTCTGTAAATCCTAAAACACTCTATAAATGAAAATTTGGGCGGGAGCTGAGAACAGTGAGTCAGTCTGGCTTGGTTGAGCTCATGTCCAGGGCAGTAATAGAAGCTGGCTAGAGTGGTTTTTCCCTTCTGTAATATTGGTCACTGAGGTCAGCCAGCGGAGAAACCAGAATTGACTTTTTTATATGTGGAGTTGGGTTCTTCCTTTCTTTACAAATTTAATTGAGGGAAAGATGATCTCTGCAGAAAAAAGTCAATCAAAATGTTAGCTCTCTGCTTGAGATTTAATGCACTTAGAAAAATGTGAACGCCGAAGGAAGATAGCCATAGTGATTCCAAATCCCACCCTCTGCTTTGGGAAGACTAGACCTCTCCCTGTAATCCATTGCCTTTTATTATTTTTTTTCCTATGAAACAAAAATTCTTGAGAAGTAACAAATACAGGAGAGAAAAGAGAAAGAAAGGAATACACATTTATATAGCACCTACTACATGCTAAGAACTTTGTAAAGTTGTAAATATTATCTCATAACAACCCTGTAAGGCAGATGCTGTTATGATCTCTATTTTACAATTGGGGAAACTGAGGCAAAGTGACTTCCCCATTGTTACACACCTAATAAATGTTTATGATTAAATTTGAACTCTGGTTTTCTTAACTTCAGAGCTGATGTCTTATCTACTGCTTCTTCTAGCCGCTAAATATATCTAGGAGGCTCTGGTCAGGCCAGAGGAACTAACTGATCTCCAGCTCCCATGAAAGCATTAGTGTTTCCCAAGGGTTGTTTTTTGTCAAGTCTAGTTAAGCCAACAAGCATTTTTTGAATTCCTATTATGTGAATGGAGAGAAAGAGCTAGATCACAGAGATGCTGAAGAGGGAGTAGACAATTGGACTGATTGGACACAGTGGGAAAAATGAGGAACAGAAGAGTAGGAGGGGTGGGAGTAGAGAGGTGAGTATGAGACCAGGGAAAAGAAAAACAGAAACAAAGCACTTAATCCCAGAGATAATTTGGAGCCTTATGATACACATAAAACACAGTTTCTTGGTCAAGGGCACCTGACATTTAAAAACCTTCAGTTCATGACCATAGACACACTCTGTGCAAAATAAGCTCCTTTGACAGGGATAGTAGAAGGCTCCTATGATGAAATCAATTTAAGCCCATCTAAAAACCTTGATAAGTCTGGTTTGGGTCAGAATGCTTTGTTTTTCTGGTTGGGACACAAGTTCTAAGCAGTTGTAAAGAATGGTTACTATAGCAGTGTGGAGAGAGACAGGGGGTGGCTATGAAAAGAGGCTGCATATGTTGCTAAGCAGCATTAAGAGGAGACACTTGAGCGAGTAGCTAAATTCCTCTCCTTTTTAAGAGAAAGTGGAAAATTACTCTCTTCTAATTTGAAAAAAGAAATCAAAAAAGAAATCAGGGGTATCCTTGTAGACCTGGAATCTCTTTCAGTTTTTCTCTGTGGGCAAAGATAGAAGCCAGGTTGGGGGAGGCAGTAAAAATGGGAATATTTCCTCTCCTAGAATTCAGGAAAGGATATTCTTACTGGTGTTTTAGAGAATGAAACCCAGGGTAAGCTAAGGAAAGCTGCTCTCAGAGGCTTTGTGATGGAAACCTGATGATCCAGAGTGAGTGGGCTGAGCAGTGGTCTGGGTTTAAAATAAGAATTCAGGGTATATTAAAAAGAAAAGTCTAAAGGGAGATTCAGAAATAATGCATCTCAGTAGCCCAGAGTTTGATTAACTTTAGTATGTAAATTTACTAAGGAAAGCCCTCCCTATTTGAGAAGAATTGAGAAAACTGGAAAGGAATCTAACAAGAATTAAGCTTTGACCAAGATCTTGAAACATATTTTGCAATTAATTTAAAATTTTAATTTAAAAAACCATACCATAAAAAATTAGAAGAAAATCAGATCATTAATATCTCACAGCTATGGATTAGAGATATATTTTCAATCAAGCAAAGGGTAGGTAATTGCAAAAGACCTGTTCTTGGTTTGGTACATTTTCTAGTTGTAGAATGGTTAGATTAGAAGAGCTGGGCTAACTTCTTCTTTCTTGGTTCTGTGGCTCCCAATTGTGGTACATGAAAGTAATGGAATATTGCTGTGCAGTCAGACATGGCTTAAATGAACTGATGCAGAGTAAATTAAAGGGAGCCAAGAGAACCTTATATTCAATTACTATAATACAATAAATAGAAAGTATAACAACCACATACAGAGAAAAGGAAAGTGAACACTGCTGAATTATAAATAGAAAATGTGATTCCAAAGAGGAATAATGAATATATATCCTTCCCTCATTCTTCTGATGAGGCAGAGATGTCCAGGGATATGGAATAATGCAGATAATTTCAGTTGTACTGATTGATTTTGATGATTTTTCTTTTCTTTGATATATAGGAGGCTTCTTGAGGAAAGGAAAAGGACTACTAAGAGAAATCTAAGTAATATAGAATAAAAAATATCAGTAAAAATTATTTAAAGCTTCTTCAGTGACAAAATAAAAACTCTCATTAGCCTAGTTCATTCTGTAAATAGGATCAGATTTGCATTAATTTATGATTAATGATATTTAAGGATTAATTAAGGCAACTAGATAGAGTGCCATGCCTGGAGTGAGGAAGACTTGAGTTAAAATCCAGCCATAGATACTTAATAGCTATGTAACTTAAGTCATTTAACCTTACTTGCCTCAGTTTCCTCATCCATAAACAGGGATAATAATAGAACCTACTTTAAAAAGTTGTTATAAGACTAAAGATGAAATAATATTTGTGATGCTTTCATAAACTATAAAGAGCTATGGAAATGCTGGCTAATTTTAGCTATTATTATTTTGCTTGATGGATCTGTTTTAGGATTATGGGGTAACAGGTTTGGGGAAGTCTTTAGAAACCATATAGCCCAATGCCTCATTTGACAGATTAGTAAACTAAAGCATGAGGAGGTTAAACGATAAAAGACACTTTCACTTAGAAGCTAGAAACAACCATTTGACCTGCTTCCTCTTTCCCTTTCTCTGTTTCAGATCATGGCTTTGTGGGGTACACCCCAGAAGTGCTACAGAACAACACACTGCCAGACTACAGTCCTGGGGAATCCTTCTTTACTGTATTTGGGGTTTTCTTTCCTGCAGCTACAGGTACAGTTGAGTGGGTTTTTTTCTTTCTTTCCTGCAGGAAGTAATGGATGAAGAGCTCCTTGTGTTAGGAGACTTTTCCCCCTTTCAAAACTTCAAAATCTCCCTGATTTCTTTGTGTGGGGACCTCTTCCACTGAGAGAATGCCTTTCCCCTATCCTGCCCACTTCATAGTGGACAGTCAGTCTTCATGAAGTCTCAGGGACCCCAAAAGGACATGGTGGCCAAACCTCCAGCTTTGGAATTAGAGAGTTATGGTTCTCAATGAGGAAGAAAGGATTGGGGAGGGGGAGGGCTTATAAATTTGGATAGGGAAGAATGACATATATAATTGGTTTCCTTTGTAGGCCTATATATCTTTTTTTATGCAATGAAAAACATGTTTCTGAGAAGAGGTCCAAAGGCTCTATCGACTGCCAATGGGGTCCTTGACATAAAAAAATTATAATAATCAATCAATCATATATGTATTTATGTATATGTAGTACATATATCCATGTGAATATTATATATATGGATGTCTGTGTAGATCTATATGTTCTGGATAAGTTTTTGGGCTTTGGGGACTGACATATAGTCCATTCCTAGGTTCATTATCAGTCTTTTTAGTTTGAAAAGTGTGGCCTAGTAAATAGTTATACATGCCACAGGGAATAGAGTTTGAAGTCAGGAAGACCTGAGTTCAAATTCATTTCTGACATTCACTTGTTGGATTACCCTGCACAAGTCTCCTTTTAGCCTCAATTTCCATATTTATAAAATGAGAGCACAAGGTATAACATAGTATAGCACCTGGGGTTGTTGTGAGGTTAAAATGTAAATTTATAAATGCAAAGTACTTTGTAAATCATAAAGTGCTATATTAACAATAATTATTCTATATTATATGCTATAATGATTATAATATATCTATTATATAACAAGATAATAATGTTTTATATATATATCTAGTATTTAAAATTATAATAATTATTACTGTGTTTAAATCTTACCTCCAACCCTTAGTAGCTATATGACTGGACAAATCAATTAACATTTATGGACCTGTTTCCTCATTTGTAAATGAGAGGACTAGGTCTTGTGGATTCTGAGATCCCCTGTAGCTCTAAATCTATCATTTTATAACCTCATGATACTTCCCATCAGAGCTTGTAAGCTGCTAGAAGGCAGGGACTACCTCTTTTGGTATCCCAGAGCTTAGCACAGTGGCTGGCTCATATTAGGTGATTAATAAATGTCTGATTGATTTGTTCTACGGGATACAGCCTCTGAGAGCCAAGGATCGCCTTCATGCCATGACAAGACACTAGACAAGGACTTTTGTGGAATACCTGTAAGGCTTTTCCCAGAAATTTGTGTTCACCCTTCTGCTTTCATAAGGGGTGTATGGAAGGGGTTAAAGAGTTGTGCTTTCTATTGGGCTGTCCACATTATTCTAGTGTCAAATGTATGCTTGCCAAAAAGACTATTTTATGGAGAATTAACACAAGGCAAGTGTTCACAGGATGATCAGAAAAAAGCAACACAAGGACACGTTCAGGTCTCTTTTCAGAACTTTAGAATTGATTGTATGACATGGGACACACTGGCACAGGGCTGCCCAGCATGGTGTGCCCTCATCAGAGAAGGTGCTGTGCTCTATGAACAAAGCAGAATTGAACTAGCCTAGAAGAAATGTGAGATGTGTAAAGTTAGAGAAGCTACCCCAAATGTTCATAAAGACTCTGTGTCCCACCACCTGTGCCAGAGCATCCCGAGATCATATTGATCTGATAAGCCACAGTCAGACATACGTAACTCATTTCTAACATCGTGACGTCATTTTGCTCCTTTTCAAGAAGAAAGGACAACAACAATAATGGAAGGGGTGGCCAATCTGAGTGGAGATGCTTGATTCCCAAGATTCAGCACAATCTTTTATCATCCCATTCCTTTAGGATTTATTTACATTTAAATGTATATCATTTATGTACATTTATATAGATCCATATGTCATGAATCTATGATTTTTGTGGACATGGGAACTACCATCCCCCTTTCAACAGATTTTAATCAGGCTATTACTTATGGTTCTTAGAGCTGCTTAATGTTCAGAGAGAGAGATAGAAGGACATGCCCATGGGTGCTCAAATAGTAAGTGTCGGAGGCAGCAACTGTACCCTCTAAACAGTCACACTACATTCACTAGGCCATTTTATATATCTATATCTATATATCTATACATATATATCTATATATATATATCAGACATTTGCTAATTGTGTGACTCTAGGTGAGTCACTTAATATCTCTGTACCTCAGTTTCCTCATCTGAAAAATGCAGATAATAATAGCACCCATCTTATATAGCTGTTATATGAGTCAAATGAAATAATGTGTCAACCACTTTATAAATCTTAAAGTTCTACGTAAATCTTAGCTCTGATTATCATTGAACAAATCAACAAACATTATTAAGCACCTTCTATATTTATATGTTGTCAAGTGATTATTACTCCAATGAATACATTACTTATTCATTGATGATCTGAGGGGCAGCAAATCCTTAAGTGTTCTCCTGATTTCAGAAGGAGTTCATCTAACTGTAATTTTTTTATGGCTGTTTTATTGCTGATATAATAGAAAGAAAGATTTCTTTGTAATGTCAGGCAACTAGGTCTGGGTTCAGACCAAGCTCTTCAAGATAGTAACTGTGTGATTTTGGGCAGGTCACTTAAAGTCCGTGGACCTCAGTGTCCTCATTTGTAAAGTGGGGGAGTGGGGATTCCAGCTCTAACATTCCATTCTTCTTTTTGAGTGAAACAACATTCTTACCTGGGGACTGGAATGCCCCCTCCCAAACCACAATGCAAGCTCTAATTCAGAAATCCCATTGTCTTCGGCTCTGCAGCTTGCCAATTCTTGTAGGCTTCTTAGAAATGTTTGTTTTCCTCTTTGTACTATCCTTGAATCAAGGAGAGCCCTGTGGGGAACAATAATTAACACTCTGAAAATAGTCTTATTTTCCCTCCTAGACTTTCCCTTTTTCTTCATCCTACATTGGCTAGGGAGATAGCTTCAGACTTTTAAGTCTTTCTTGGGCAAAAAAGAGTTTCCCTCTATATGGAAAGCCTTGTCCACAGGATAACCAAGCACCAAGTAATATTGGCAATATCAAGGAAGAGAAAGGCAGAATAAGAACTTTCTCCTCACCTCCTCCTCCAAGACCTAGTTTCCTTTTAGACTAGAGATTCTTGGTCTGAGATCCTCATAGATTTCACAGGATCCTTGAACTTACATGGAAAAAAAAATACATCTTTATTTCAGTATTACGGGTTTCCTTTACTATCTTATAAATTTTCTTTTATACATTTGAAAGCATGATTCTGAAAGTTCAGGCACACCAAAAACATTTAGAACCCCTGCTCTAAAAGGCTTATTTCAAATACAGTCTTCTTCCAGAAGCCTTTACTGTTCTCCTTCAACTACTAGTGCTTCCTCCTCCCCCCTGCCATGTGTACACATGTTATCTTCCAAGCTTTTTAAAAAAGTATTTTATTTTTTCCAATTATTGTATGGACAATTTTATTATTCATTTTTATATAAAATTTTGAGTTATAAATTTTTTCCCTTCCTTCCTCCTCTTCCACTCCCTAAAATGATAAGTAATTCCATATAGATTATATCTGTGCAGTGATGTGCAGTGATATTTCCATACTAGTCATGCCACAAAAGAAAAAATATACCAAAAGGAAAAAAAAAAAGAAAGTTAAAACAAAATGTGTCAATTTGCATTCAGACTCATCAGTTTTCTCTGGAAGTGGGTGGTAGTTTTCACCATGAGTCTTTTGGAATTGTGTACCCTTTGAGACCCTCTCCAAAACTGTTTTGTTGGTTAAGGCTTTCTGGGTTTTGCAGTGGAAGCTTTGCATTCAGTACCACTATTCTGCATTTTCTTTGTCAGGACACTGAGGGACTTTCAGTAGTCTGAGGCTCTTTCCCAGTTTCCCACATGTGAGTTTTTGTATCTTCTTGTTTTTCTGTAGAACTTGGAACAATCATAAGGCAGGTGGTTCATCTAGAGAACAGATTCATAGGGCCATAAATCTAGAGGGGAAAAAAAAACTACATGGGTCTTCTATTTCAATCTCACCTCATTTCATAAATGAGGAAGCTACCCAGGAATTGTAAATTAATTGCCCAAGGTGAAACACAGGTTATTGCTAGTTACTGAGTCATTTTTCAGTCCTGTCCACCTCTTCATAACCCCATGATTTGCCATTTTTTTTCTTCAGCTCATTATATATATATCCAGAAATGAAGGCAAACAGAGTGCAGTGATTTGCTCAGGATCACACAGCTAGGAAGTGTTTGAGGCTGGACTTGAACTCAGGGAGATGTGCTATGGTCCAGTCTAGCTCCTCTGAAAGGCTCAGAATAAGTCCTTGTCAGGATAAGCAAAAGTTCTTGCCCCACGTTGGGCGCCAGTTGTAGAGTTCTGATAGTCTCTCAGTTGTAATCCTTCTCTGGGAGGAGGTTTCTTTTCTGTATAATCTTTTCCTCTATGAGCAGGTTTCTTGGGAGGCTTCTGGAGCCTCCAGCCAGCCTCTTCTTCTTCCTGAATCCTGGCTCTGAATCTCCTCCAGCTCTTGTCCTTTCCCAATCCAGACTGCTTGTCCAGGCCCAATGTTACCTCTTTTATCCTCCCAGAGAATGGGTGTGGGATAATGCAAGGACTTCTGGGAAGAAGTACTCCAACCAATGAGCTTGCTCCTCTTAGAATCTGAGCCAGAGAACTATCAAGTCAACCTGACTTCTCACCTTGTAATTGTCCAGACAACCTGAATTCTCACCTTGTCATTGTCCAGACAACCTGAGTTCTCACCTAGTAATCCTAACAGAGATGAGTCTTCCTGGCTCCAGGCTGGAGGTCTCTCCACTTCACCACCTAGCTGGCTGATATCATACAGGCACTAAGTCCTCAATTTAAATCTAAGGCCTCAGAGCTCTTTCCACTGTACCACACTGTTTCCCAGGGCTCTGTCAGTCTGTGTTCATCTCTAAGAAAAGAAATGGAAGCTTAGGTGGAGCAGTCAAGGATGCCTGCATATGTTGGCAGCAAAACATCTGTTTCTGAGTGTTCTCCAGTGGAATTGTGGAAAATACCCACCTGGGAAGCAAGTAGCAGTAGCTTCCTTAATCAGCCTACTGACCTCAGATAACCACGGGACACAGATTTCACAAAGCACATTTCATTCTTGACTACCCAAGTGCTAATGAACCAGAATATGGATTATTTACACTCTAAAATTCCTTCTTTTATTTCTTGCTTCTCTTGTGGCTAAGTCATTAGCTTCTAACTGACAATTTAGGGGCAAAGAAAGCAGGAAAACCTTGAACCAGTCATTTTAATTTTTGGAAATAGTGCTAGGTTTTCAAGATATCTGTAAATTTATATTAACCCCCTGGTTTCTGCTCTGAGATTATTGAGAATTAGCTATATTCTGTTGTTTTGTATCTAGTTTTCAGCAAGCTCAAATATTTTTATTCTTAGTAATAACTTTAAATAGTGAAAGGTTGGGGATGTCAACAGGTATAAATCAATTCATGGGAAATGGGATTCCCATCGAATAGATACATTTAGACCTAAAAGGGACCCTAAAAGTCATTCTTGTCTAAAGGTGAAAGAACTAAAGGCCAGGAAAGTTGTCACTTCCCCAAACTTACACAGTTAATAAATATCAGAGGGAAGATTTGAATGTAGGTCAGAGGTTTACTAGTAAATGTTTAACAATTGACTCTCAAAAAAAATTATCTGCATTTTTCCCTATCACTTTTTTAAGCCTAGACAATCAACAAAATAATAAACCAAGCCCTAATTTGTAGCTGCTACCAATTTTTGAGGTGTAAATGCTCAAAATTAACCTTTGGCTCTACTGAACTAGTTTGAACTAACTCCAGCACACCCCTCTCTTACTTTTTAATTCAATGCTCTTTCTATGTACCCTCATATTTCCTATTCCTCTGATGTAGGTCTATCTGTCTAAGTTTTATCTTTGAGGAAAAAGGAGGAATCTGGGGGTCAGAGAGAACTGACCAAGATTAGAATAGGCAAGATTGTAATAAGGTTACCCAATGATGAGTAAGCCATCACCTCTCCCTAGTATCATCTGTAAAATAACAGGTTGGACTTTTGTTCTTTGTGATCCCATTTGGGGTTTTCTCAGCAAAGATACTGCAGCGGTTTGCCATTTCATTTTCTATTTCATTTTACAGATGAGGAAACAGGAGTAAATGATGCAGCAAGTATGTGTCTGGGGGTGGATTTGAATTCAGATCTTCCTAACTCCTGGTACTCTGCCACCTCACTTTCCAGGAGTTTAGACTAGGGAACAGCAAGGTTCCTTAGAGTTCTCCCTCTGTTATCATCATCCCTTTGACTGAAATAGACTAATATTACTGTGTGAGGTGCTACAAGAGAATTGAAAAGTGATATTTTTAGATCTTGTTATTTCTATTATCTCATCCACTCCCTTCTCTTTATTCACAGACAACTTTCTGGTTTAGGTGCCTATCACTTCTCTCCTCGATTATCTCCTACTGTTCAGTCTCTCTCCAATCTATTTTCCACAGGATTGCCAAATGGATGATATTCCTAAAACAGGATTACTCCTCTGTCCTAGGAGGCTCTAGTGGCTCCCTATTGTCTCCAGGACAACAAATGAGCTTATCTATTTTGTATATTCACACTTGCCTCTAACTTATTTTTCAAGACTAATTTAACATTGCACAGATTCAGAAAATGTAAAAGAAAGTGAGAGGAGAGCAACTGAATGCATTAAATATAGAAAACTTTTTCAAGAAGTTTAGATGAGAAGGGGATTAGAGGAGATGATAAGATCAAGTGAGAGTTTTATTTTGGGCTTTGTTTTTTTTTCATAGTGAGGGAGACATGGACTTGTTTGAAGGCAATTGGAAAAAGCATATCTCAGTCTCCTGGTGTAGAGATTGTCAGGTGATATGCTTTGTTTTCTCCACGCAGACCTGATATGTCTTCCCTTTCTCCTTTTAGCCCAGAAATTCAGTCAAGGACATTATGGCCACAGTTGAGTGAGTAGCAGGCATTATGATCTGGGCTCCAAGCTCCGAGTCAGAATTTCCACCAGGATAGTAGTCTTGTAAGTAGCACGTATGTGTGTAGGTAGATCTGTATCTATGTGTGTCTGTGGAGAGGTGATCTGTATTGTTGGCTCTTTCCCAATCAGACAGGGAATAACAATGACCTGAACCTTTTGACTCTGATCAGTGGTGGGCTTTAGACTTAGAGAACCTGGGTTCAGATTCTTCCTTTGATACTACTTAAGTGATTCAGCTTCCTCATCTGTAAAATTGAGTTGGATTAGATTTTTCTTACTAACAACAAAATGAATCTTCAAAATAAAAAGAAAAGGAACTAATAAACTGAATAACTTTTCATTGATTTAGTATAACAAAATTCATATCTTTTTCACATATTAAAACCAGTTAATCAGTTATTAAGAACTAAATACCTACTATATGCCAGACACATCCTGCTTTACAAGTGGCTAGATGGGGCATCGAGCTTGGAGTCAGGCAGTTCAAACTTGGTCTCAGGCACTCACTAGCTGTGTAACCCTGGGCAGTTTACCTCAGTTTCTTCATCTGTTAAATAAGCTAGAGAAGGAAATGGCAAACCACTATAGTATCCTTTCTAAGAAAACCCCATGGACACTTTGATGTATTCTGGCTCATGGGGTCACAAAGAGTTGGACAAGTCACTTAACTGCTTTCAGTCTCAGTTTTCTCCTCTATAAAATGGAGATTATAATATCCACCTCACAAGGTTGTTGTCAGGATCATATGTATAGTGTTTTGCAAACTTTAGAATGTCAAAGATTATCATCATCATCATTATTTGGTATCTGAGGTCCCTTATTTATGATACTGGAACCGTACATTTTTAGAGCCTTCAAGGGACCTCATTTAGTTGAACACCCTCCTTTTATAGATAAAGAAACTGAACCCTTAAGAAAGGAAGTCAGAAGAATATGAGACAAGGAGAAGGAGAGAGGAGGGATGGGGTTTGGAGAATTATCTCTATTTTTTCAGTGAAGAATAAAAGGGTGGAGATAGGGAGCACTATGAAAGGCTTAGAGAGGAGGTTTGTGAAGAGTAGGATATCAAATGGGGGACTAGGATGATTGCCTTTCTGTGGCGAGTGCCCAGTTGAAGCTAAATAACATAAATTTGTAGTGGACTCAACATAATTTTGTTACTTATTCACTTTTATTTAACAGGAAATAAGGAAAGTAGATGATGGGAGTAAGCCAGGAGATTGGGAATTGGCAAGAACTGATCAGTGATGAGATGACTTCCCTACATCATACCACTAGTGTCAAATGATCTACAATTTGACTGTTGACTCAGGGTCCTTTGAGGAGGGTGTCTCCCTTTGGTGTTGACTGCTTTCCTGAAATTCCTTCATTTTGTTTACCTCTGCCCCAAATGTACACTCATTGGGTGAGATGGACACTTGGGGTTAGTCTCCTGGACAGACTTTCTCTTAGGCCACCCAGCTGATAAAAGCTGTAGTGATTGGCAGTTTCCATGGTGATGGATTTGCAAAGGATTAGGTTTAATCGACTCACAGCTGGGTTCTCTCCAATGTGTTTCACTTCTGGAGCTGGTGAAGCCTCTGGCAATGAACAAGGGAGATGGCTTTTGAATAATAAACATTTTTGTCCCCTCCATCACTCTTTCCCCCCCTTATGCCTCCCACTTCTGGGCTGAGATATATTATTTCATCCTTTCGTATCCCCATGTCTATAAGCAGCTTGCTAGAAAGGCCAGCTAAAAAACTGGGTTTTAGAGGCTCTCCTGGACTAATACAATATTGCTTTTCCTGCTCTCTCCATCCGCCATACCCTGAGTATTTGACAAGTGCTTTTATTTGTTTGTTTGTTTTATTGGTGTGTGTGTGTGTGTGTGTGTGTGTGTGTGCACAGTTAGCCAGACATGGGGGAGAAATAGCTTCTGCACTTGTAAGCTTCATAAAAGTTGGAATTTTTCAGTCTTTATCTTTGAATCCCCCACTCATTACCTAACACAGTCTAGTATCAAGTAAGTGCTTAATAAATGCTTATAGATCAATTGCTTTTTAGGAAAAAATCTGTGCTTTTTTTGTTTTTTTTTTTTTTTGTTTTTTTGTTTCCTGCTCTAGCTACAATCATACTACCTTTTTGTTGTTGTTGTTCTGGGAAAAAACAATTTAGAGAGATGCTTGTACCTTTGTCTGCCTACAGTTACACACACACACACACACACACACACACACACACACACACACACACACACACACACACACAGGCATACAGCCCACTGCAGAATACTTTTGGTCTGTATAATTAGACTATGCAGTAGATATAAGTATCTTATTTTAAACCATGAAATCTGACACTCCTGTGTTCCCACCTTAGTGAATCTCTTCCTCTTTGGGAGCAGGGCTAATGAATTTGAAAATAATCACAAGTCGAAACTCTTACAGGCCTGGATAATCTACATTTTGGATTTTTTTTAGGATAGTATTCTCAAACTTTTTGCTCTCAGGATCCTTTACACTCTTAACAATTTTTGAGGACCCCAAAGAACTTCTGACTATGTGAGTTATATCTATACTATATTTAAAATGAAAAAGGAAAAAAATACAGCATTTATTAATTCATTAGAATAACAATAATAACAAATCTACTACAAATAAAATATTCTTGTGAAAAGAACTATATTTTCCACATATAAAAGAATTTGAAAATTAGTGAGAAGAGTGACCTAGTTTTAGAGATTTTTTGCAAATCTCTTTAAAGTACAGCTTAATAGAAGACGACAGCCAGATTTTCCTAATCTGTTTCTGCATTCAATTTGATACTTATGTTGTTTTTTGAAGTGTATGGAGAAAATCTGGCTTCATATATATATGTATAGTTAGAAAAAGGAGGAATATTTTAATGAAAGTAGCATTGTTGTATTACTGTAAAAAATTAGTTTTGACCTTATACATCCCCTGAAAGGAGCTCAGAGATCCCTAGGGGTCCTTAGGCTTAGACTATATTCTGAGAACTGCAGCTTTAGGAAGTAGAGGATAAGATAGAGAGATAGCATAAAGTGGCAATTGTTTAATTGGATGAGAGTCAACAGATCTGACTTCTAGCCCTGGCTGTCATTAACAAGATTTGTGGATGGAAGTCACTTTTGTCTGTTCCTCACATTGAACATTTACTCATTGAATCCCCAGAGATGACTGCTCTCATAGGTACCATGTATAATGCTGTAAGTGACTACTCTTAAGATTGTAGCACCTGAGTCCCCATCCATACTTCCTATTAACAATCACTCTATAGATTAACAAGCTTTAAGTAAAGGCATTATTTATTAAGATGTATTAGTTAGACTATTTGGCACAAAATATTTCTCTTCAAAACAAATAGGGCACATTTCCATTCAACATACAGAATCCATGGGATAAAGGGGTTCAAATTCACAGTAGTGAAGACTCACATGGAATGTATATGTATATCCTAATAGATGGCCTGGAAATTCTCTCTTTGTAAGGTCCTTATGCAATTCACCTTTCAGTAGAGCCTTTGTTGGGTGGAGCTTATAAGATCTGCTCCTTCAGGAGTCTGTAGTTATCTGTCTTTTCTTCTATGAGCCAAGATCTTTGACACTTTTCCCCTCCTCAAGTGGCTCTTTCACTTTATCAGCTTCCTGTCCTTGGATGTTTGTTTTTACAGAGTGCACCGTCTCCTACTTGTCCAGTAATTCTGGAGAACATCCTCTTCCCTCCCAATTAGCGTCTCTTCCACAAGGTACTCCTGGGCTTTTGATCAACTACTGAATGGCTTGCTGTTTTTATATTTCGGTTTAGGACATTTTGTTGTCAAATTACATGATCTTTCCTGTGTTATATCAATTGCCTTCATTTAAGGCTAAAATCCTATGAGTCCTCTCAAGTTGGACATGGTCACTCAGGCTTGTGGGCTTGTGGAAAACTCCTTTAACACTACCATAATATGTTGTGATTATATCTTGGGTCTTTTGTGATTTATTAACTGAGGTAGGATGTGTGTGTGTGTGTGTGTGTGTGTGTGTGTGTGTGTGTGTGTGTGTGTATGGGGGTATAACCTCCCTTTAGTAAAATGTAATACAAAAAAATGGAGGGACTGGTTATCATTATCCAAGATTTCTTCTAGTTCATCAAGGTGTAGTTGTTTGTCTTTTTCTCAAAGGTGGCCATGACATCAGGGAGGTGATGTTGTGACATTCAGGTGAGCTGGATTTGAGGAGGGAGAGCTGTGCTCATCATGGTATAGTAAGAGGAAAGCAGTGGACCTAAAATCCGAAGAGACCTGGGTTTTTTAATTCCACCTTTGACATGTACTAAAGGGGATTTAGCTCTCCAACAATGTTAGCTATAAAGAAGAGAAGTGGGGTCTGAGAGGAGAGATACCATGTGGCATGGCGGAGGGGTAAGGACATGGCAGACTGACCCAAAGGAGGCTCAGCAGAGATGTTCTGGGCTAAAGCAGATTTTTAGGGAAAATTTAACCTCAGGGGCATGACTGTAATTCATAGCCTGGCTGCCTATGACCTCCATGGATGGTGAATCTCAGGGGTTTGACATAACTTGGATTTCTGACTGGATGACCTTCCCAGAGGGTAGGAACACATGGAGCTAAATTGATCTCTATCAGCCTTTTCCCTGCCTGCCCCAGGGAACAATTCCATCAGTGGGCCAGTTTCTCTTGGCCAACCCCAGTCAGCCATCCAGGACCTCATCAGTCATCAAGACAAAGAAGGAAGAGAAGAAGGGTCAGGACATGTGCGATAATTGTGCAAAGGAGAATGAGAAGGATTGGTCAGACCGGAAGGAAAAGGAACAGTGTCATGAAAACCCAGAGAGGAGGAGAAAGTACTCAGAAGGAGGGGTGAACCACAATATCCATGGACTAAGAAAGCCATTGAATTTATAGCAATAAAGAGCTCACTGATGACTTTGCAGACTAATTGCCACTGAATGAGGGGAAAAGAGTTATCTTGTAGGGAAGTAAAACTCAATGGGAGGTGAGAAAGTGGGGGCATTGCGTATGGAGGGCTTTTCCTAGGAAACTGGCTTTGAAAGGGAAGAGAGATAATGATAGCTTCAGGAGGTGGAAAGATCAAATAAAGTTTTTGTTTTTTAAAGTTAAGCGATTGGGGAGATCTGATGATATTTGTAAGTCACAGCTCTTAGTCTAAATAATTAGTTCAGTGTATATCCAAATGCCCCATATGTCTTCTAGGGTTGTTATGATGATCAGATTTGAAGGTTTAAATGAACAAAAACTGCTATACAAATATGAGATCACTATCATAATCATTTAAGGGAGACAGCAAAGTACATTGGAAAGATTGTTAGATTTGTCCTTTGATGATGGCTCTGCTGTTTATTGTGTGTTTTCCGGATTAGAGCTGGTTTCCTTGTCTGTTACAATAGAAAATTGAGCTAGATGTCCTCCCTTCCATCTCTAAATCAATGATTGCGTTATTACCTGAGACATGGACTTTCAAAGTTTCACTGTATCTCGGAGATGATGCTGGGGCCAGTAATAGTTGATCAGAAACTGGAAGGAAATTGAAGATCAGTGAAACCCATAAAGGAAAACTTAAGAGAAATTTTTATTTTTTTGCTTTTGTAGCACCTGTTTTTACTAATACAACTATTTCTCCTTCGCAGAAGACTATCCAGAATATAGAATTAAAAAGGGGAAGAAAAAAAGTCCCCAAAGCTTAACTAAACACATAAGAAATCTGACATTGTATGCAGTATACTCACTCAAGGTCCCTAACTTCTGCAAGTAAGAGGAGAGGTAACTTCTTTTCTTTCCATTCAAGAACATTTGAAACCCATGTTGGGTCAGTGTCTGTCCCATAGTAGGTACTTAATAACTAATGCTAATTGACTGACCTAAGTAGTTTCTTCCTTTTAACATCTTTTATATTATAATATATGTGAAGCATTTTGTAAACTTTAAAGCAACATATGAATATCAGTTATAATAATTAATATTATTTAAAGACTTTTGATTAGACTTGATATATGGGGTATTCAGGGAATCCTAGCACCTCCAGTGTGAGGGCTTGAAGAACCCTTTTCAGGGCTGCTTATCCACCTTTGGTGTCCACCTTGACCCAACTCTCACCTGTGCCTCCAAGAAGCTGTATAGTGACCATGATAAGGTAGAATAAAGACTCCAACAAAGACCAAATCTTTGTTATCTAGGCAGGTCATGAGGAAGGGCATTAACAGCAGAAGATCTGAATTACTGTATATTATTGGGAAGCCAAGTTTAGAGAGAGGCGTTAAAAAGACTAAGTGGACCCTATTCACAGCCACATTGACAAAATCATCATAACCTCACAGTTACTGGATCCAATCAGAAAGCCAAGTTATAAAGTCAACCTCCAAGGTTATTGTTCTCCTATAAAAAGCCGACTGTACCTTATTTCCTTGTTAACTTATTACTCTGCTAGTCAACAGTATATATAATCCCCCAATTTTTTTTTCTGGTTCATTAGTAAGTTCATTAGGACTTAGTCTGCTTAACGGCCTCTTTCCCCTGATTAATTATAAGTTCTGTCATGGAACAGCTCATGTTTTTCCCCTTCTTACTGACTAAAAGTTCCTTTTGGAACTTAAGCCCACCAGTCAACGGTGTAATAATAAAATCTTTGCCTCTTGATTAGAAGATGGCTTAAGCTTACTAATTCTTTTGAGATACCTTGTAATACTGGTCTGAGATTCAATTTTACTTTTGGGGTCCAAAAACCCTTCTCCCCAATATTTGATGGACTATATAGAGGGAGTCTGAAACTTCAGTATATTTTGGGGGGTTCAGCACCTTTGCAGCCCATATCCCATCAACCACATTTCAGTCAACCAACTTGTCAAATGGGCTAAACCAGGTTGAGGGTATCTGAGATGCCTCAGATATGTCGGTGAGTTAGGCAATGTGTTTCCCCAGGTAGAATGGATGGATGAGAACAGTTTGTTCCAATGATCATGAAAACATTTGAAGTAGATGCTATGGAGCATTTAGAGCTCCCCAAAGGGCAGTGAAGACATCAAGGTCATCCACTGTATTTTGGGCCATTGCCAGTCATCTTGATTTTTGTTGCTGGACTTCAATGACCCAGGAGGGGAGAATGAGACTGACAACTTTGTGCAGCTCTGGTCTTAGAAAAATGAAAGATGAACTACATTTAAAACCAAGTGTACCTCCCGTTCTTTTTTTTTTTTTTTTTGTCAGCAGGCCACTTTTAAAATTTGAAGCTGGAGGAAATCTAGTGAAGATAAAAAATTCTAACACTTAGTTTTCTTTTTTTTGGTGGAAAAGTCCTACAAGAACTGTCAGGAGGCTACTTGAGAAATAAAAGAATGATAATGTCCTTCTCTTCATTGTAGTGCCAGTAATGAGCTGTGACTCAGGAGGGGTACATGGTACAGAATAAATCCTTGTTGATTCAGGGAATGAAGAAAAGGTGAACAAATGAATAAGATGAACAGGACATCATCAGATGGGAACTGGGAAAATGAGACCTGGGAAAGGAGAAGGCCAAATTTCATTTTGCAATAGTTTGATAGTAGAGAGTAGGGATTGTTTTCTTCTTTGAATTTGTCTCCTCAGCATCTAGCTCAGTGCTGAGCACTTTGTTGTTGAGTCTTTTCCATCGCATCTGACCCTTTGTAATCCGATTTAGGGTTTTCTTGACAAAGATAGTAGAATAGTTTGCCATTTCCTTCTCCATCTCATTTTATAGATGAGGAAACTGTGACAAATAAAGTGACTTGCCCAAGGTCACCTAGCTAGTAAGTGTCTGAGGTCATATTTGAACTCAGGAAGAGGAGTCCTCCTGACTTCCACAACCAGCACTCTACCCACTGTGCCAAATAAAACCTTATTCTAGAGTAGATAGATCTATGGTCTGTCCTCAGGAAAAAAAAAAAGAAAGAAAGAAAGAAAGAAAATAACAACAAAGCAAAAGTGAATACTGTGTAATCATAATGATTAGGCTTTTCCCTGAAGCAGAGAAAAAAGATACGTCTCCAGGCATTGCAAAGCTGAATGATATGGGTACTATAAGACTTAGTTGATATGTTTAGTTTTTAGTTTTAGTGTTTAGTATTGCTTTGCTGCTTCCCCTCCCCTCCTTTTCATTTTTGCATTTTTAATTCTTGGATCCAAGGGCTGGTTCTCTGGAGAATAGAGTAGGGAATAAATTTGAAAATGAATGTGATATAGAAACAAAAGAGAGCAATACTTTTTGGGGGAGGCATGAAAAAATGGGGTTAATAGACTTGGGGTTAATAGACTTGTCTAGGGTCACACAGCAGATAAGTGTTAAGTGTCTAAGGCAGAATTTGAACTCATGTCCTCCTGACTTCAGAAGCAGTGCTCTAAGATGGCACTAAGCCATCTAGCTTCCCTCAGATGATAAGAATTTTAAAAGTTATACATCCTTCCTAATTTCCACCCTAAGTTAAAAGGAAGAAATTTGAGATATTCATAATAATTGTATTACATAGGTAATATTTAAGAGACTTAGGGAAAAAAAAACCCTTACTGGGATATGGTTCTTATAAGTTAAAAATTCTATAGGAAGAATAGGAATGAGTGGATAGGTGAGGATCTAGCTTTGTGTGTGAGAACAACAACAACAAAACCACAAAAATACTGTGAAAATTTGATTGTGCAAAGAGAACTATTATAAGTACTTCTATGGGTTTATGAAGGAATCCAACCTAGTTGTGCTTTCTTTCACATTTCTCAAAACACAGACTCTAAAAGAAAAGCATGCCTTTTTGTCAAGCCAGACTGTGAGTTAGAAGCCCATTATAGTAATCAAAAGGAAACACTTAAGCAATTTTCTGCAATTTAACTTTTATATTAGCTTTGGGTTTTAATGGAAAGGGAGCTAGGGAAGAACAGCAGGTAGAGGAGAAGATTTTCTTATTTTGATGGAAAAAGAGAATTCATGTAGAAATGTACTGTATACAGAGTCACGGACTTTTTCACTCTTTGTTTTAACTATGGAAGGGAAAGGAAGTAAAAGCAAAGCAGGAAGACACTTTCTCCCTTATGAAAAGGAAGACTCAGTAGGGTGGAGAGATTGAGTAAGGAGTGCTCTGGGAATCAATTAAACCATCTGAGGTGGAAGCTTGGAGCCTATTCCCTCACAAGTTTGAAGTAGTAATTAAAAGCATCCTAAAAGGTTGGACCCAGCTGCTTCCAGGGATTTTTGATACAAAAGGTAAATGGAACCTCCAAAGTACCATTCAGTTATATTATCTGGAATACTTTGGGTTCCAAAAAACAAAACATTACACTGACTACCAGAGCGCTTGCAGCCTGTAAGGCAAGGCAAATTATATTTCATTTCTCTTCCAGAGTTCTCTGCTGCCCTTAAAGCTCAAACTCCCAGGTGCAGTGGGGATCCCCCAGGCACCTGAAACTGAGAAGGATAAAAACATTCACCTAAGCTCATTTCTCCAACTTGTTATAAAAGCAAGGAAGAAAGAGAAATCCTTCCTCCTCCTCAGTTCAATCCTGGGCACCTGTGCTGTGGATGAACAGTATCTTCATCCTCTGAATGTAGCCAGAAAGGGCATTTAACAGAGCAGAGAGGGACCATCTCCACTCACCTGTTTTAAAGACAAAACCTGTTCAGCTACATAGCTAATCAAAGGAGGCTAAACCTACCTATATAGCAGGGGATGAAGAAGCTTCCCTTTAGGAAGGCGTGCCCAGAAAAGTTACACACAATTAAAGGTAAATTATTTACTCAGCCTCAAGCACAGAACCAGTATTATTTATAGGTTAATTGTTAATAAAACAGTAGAATTTGAGTCAGGGCTGTACAGAATTTTACCTAGGTATTAATATTCTTTTTATCTTTGGACATGTTATACAAGTATCAGTAATTCAATTAACACATATCTGTTACACATCTACTATGTGCCAGGTATTGTGAAGGGCACAGGGGATATAAAAATCATCCTTATTCATAAAGAGTTTAAATTCTAATGAGAACCATAAGTATATGTTTACACACCTATATATATATATGTGTGTGTGTGTGTGTGTGTGTGTGTGTGTGTGTGTGTGTATACACACACACATATATATATAGACACACTTGTATACATAGATTGTATACATGTTTATGTATATGCATACACACATTATAAAGTATAATTATAAAATTATAAATTATAAGATGAATAAATGCAACTAAACACTAAATAGTTAAATACAAGGTAGTTGAGAGAGGGGGCATTAGAAATTAGGGAGAAATCAGGAAAGGCTTCATGCAAAAGACAGTGCTTAAGCTGCATATTAAAGATTGAGAGAGCCCATATGGGGCTGAGGTAAGGAGGAAATATATTCCAGACATGTGAGACAAGAAGATGGAACATCAGAAGGGAGCACCAGGATTATTTAGTATTTATTATTTGAATAGAAATATTTTTACACCTGCAGGAGAAATGAATGTTGGAATTTTTAAAGAACCTAGATTGATATCTTGATATTTCCCTTTACCACTTGGTGACAATGGGCCAATTTTTGGGGGGGTGTCTCAGTTTCTTCATCTGTAAAATGGAAGGGTCGGACTAGGTGACCTTAGCTCCAATGGTCTATCAGTGGTCCTCAAACTTTTTAAATGGGGCCCAGTTCACTGTCCCTCAGGCTGTGGGAGGGCGGGACTGTAGTAAAAACAAAAGCTCACACTGTCTCTGCCCCTCAGCCCATTTGCCATAACTCGGTGGGCCACATAAACGTCCTCAGCCGGCAGCATCTGGCCCGAGGGCCATAGTTTGAGAACCCTGATCTAGATCAATTGTTTCATACATTCTTTCTTTTGGGAGGCCTGGTCATTTAGATTCACTTATTGTATTTGCATTTTCAGCAGCTAACTCAGGCTTTGGCACTCACTATTATTTTCAGTTGTCTTTTTCAGTTGTGTCTGACTCTTTGTGACCCTATTTAGGGTTTTCTGGACAGAGATACTGGAATGGTTTGCCATTCCCTTTTCCAGCTTATTTTACAGAGGAGAAAACTGAAGGAAAACAGGTGACTTGCCCAAGGTCACACAACTTGTGTCAGAGGTCAGATTTGAACTCAGGAGGATGAATCAGGAAGACGCCTGACTCCAGTGCTCTGTGCATTATAGCACCAACTAGCTATTCTGGCACATAGTAGGGACTTACTTTGCACTGTATATTGCATTGCTATATTGTATTACTAAATACTTTGCACTCTATATCCCAACCCAAACACCCCTGACTCCATGGTGGGAGGTACAAAAAAAGCAGTACAACGTATAAAGAAGTACAAAGATAGGGAGAGTCTCAGAAAAAAGAAGCAATCTTATGATCATAAACCTATAAAGTGATGAAAGATAGTGGTAATAGGTGAGAAATCATATTTACATGATAAAGATCATATGACAAGAATAATAAAATGGAGCTGGAAGTGTTTAATAAATTGTTCCATCATTCTTTCACTTGTGTCTCACTCTTTATGATCTTATATGGAGTTTTATTGGCAGAGATACTGGAGTGGTTTGCCAATTCCTTCTCTGACTCATTTTACAGATGAGGAAACTGAGGCAAGCAGGGTTAAGTGATTTATCCAGGGTCACCCAGCTAGGAAGTGTCTGATTGACAGATTTGAACTCAGGTATTCCTGATTCCAGATAATGAATTAGACCTGTTTCTAAATTCAACCAGTTTTCTCACCAACAAAATGAGGCAATTAGACCAGATGGCCCCCAAAGATCTCCTCCAATTCTAAATCTTTGAGATACATTATAACAGGAGCTGAGATGGGGAAAAAAGGGCTTTGGATGAGATAAATGTCTGTTTCTTGGAACAGGTAGTTGTAGAAAGCACAAGTGAAGAAACTTGACTGAGTATGAACATTAGTCAGGGAAAAAAATGGAAGGAAATAGTTATTTTAAAACAAAACAAAATTAAAAATGGAATCAGGAAGCCTGGAGACAGTTTTTTGCACATGAGTCATTGAAAGTTCAATAAAAATGTGGACTGCAGTTTTGAGAGAGGCCATGATGTTACTCTAGGTACCTGTATAGGATTGAGAGCACAGGTTGAGGATCCATTGTGATTTATAGGTTCTCTCCCTTAACAGTTTGTCCTCTAGCCATCAAGAAAAATACACCAGAGATTGTTGTTGTTCTGTTATTTCAGCCTCTTTGTGACCCCATTTGATGGCTTTTCATGGCAAAGATCCTGGAAGTTAAGGAAATTAAGGCAAACAGGGTTAAGTGACTCGCCTAGGATTACACAGCTAGGAAGTGTCAGAGGTCTGATTTGAAATCAGGAAGATGAATATTCCTGCTTCCAAGTCCAGAGCTCTGTCCATAATGGTACCACCTAATTGTTGCACAAAACAGATTTTGTAATGATTGAGTCTCTTGACCCAGTTATAGCCATAACTAGGTCTATACCTGCTCCAACCTCCCAAAAAAATCAAAGAAAAAGGAAATTTATCTAAATGTACATAGATATTTATTTAGAGCAGTTTTTTTCATGGAAGACAAAAATTAGAAAAAAATGGGTATCCTCTTATTGAAGAATGTCTAAACAAATTGTAGTATATGAATATAAATGGAATATTGTTGTGAAATGATGAAACAGGCAATTTCAAAGGAAACTAAAAGGTCTCTATGAACAGATGCAGAAGGAAGTGAGCAGAACCAAGGAGTTTATACAGTGATAACAATCTTATAAAGAAAAACAACTTTTTGAGACTTTAGAGCTCTGATCAATTTGATAATAAATCATGTGAACAAAAGAATGAAAATGAAACATATCACTCACCTCTTGGTAGATTGATTTACTTAAAATTCAGAAAGAGACATCTATTTTTGAACATGGCTAATGTGGGAATTTGTTTTGCAGGCTGCAGTCATGCATTGAGGACTTTTTTTCCACCCAAGTTTTTTGTTTGTTTGATGAGTATGGGAAGATAGGTAGTCGGGAAAACAGAATAATTTTATGAAATACTTGTTAATTGAAAAACTATATAATGGTTGAAGCCTTTTGGTGACTAGATTGTTTCTTTATTATGACCATCATCCTTTCTTGTACTTGGAGAACAGAAAAGTCATTATAAGGTTTGGGAAAGAAAATTATTATCAGGGATTGGGAGAAAGACTTTGTAGAGAAGGTGGTATTTTAGATGACCGTTAAAGGCTGGGCAGGAATTCGAAATGGGATTTGGAGGTGGGACAAGTAAGGCATTTTAGGATATAAGGAATAGTAGGAAGAAGGGAAGAGCATAGGAGACAGTAAATAGTCCAGTTTGTCCAGAACATAGAGGGCGTGGGAAGGAATAGAATGAATGAGAAAGGACAGATAGAATGGTAGCAGATGGGAGAGGGCTTTGAATGCCAATTGAAAGAATATCAATGTTCACTACTGCCTTTTTAGAGCTTAATGACTGATGAGGGTCCAGATCAGAGCTACTCTTTCTGAAGTCCCTTAAATACCCAAGCAGTGACTCTTTCCTCGAGAGAGATTATACAATCATAGAAGAAGAGCTGGAAGGAGAAGAACATCAAATCTTATCTCATTTTATAGATAAGGAATTTCCCACGGTCTCGTCTATAGGAAATCTCAGGCAGGATTTGAATTCAAGTTTTCCCAAATGCAAAATTAGCAGTGTTCTAGCTACCACACTACTTGGAATTTCCTTTTCAGTTTTCAAGTCTTATGTCCAGGTCAGTTGCCTCCCACTATTTTTTAAAATAGTATTTTATTTTTCCAAATACATGCAAAGATAGTTTTCAGCATTCACTTTTACAAAACCCTGCGTTCCAGATTTTTCTCCCTCTCTTTTCTCTTCCCTCCTCCCCAAGACAGCAAGTAATCTGATAGCTTAAATATGTGCAATTCCATATTCATCATACTGAACCAAAAAAAAAAAATCAGATCAAAAGGGAAAAAAACATGAGAAAGAAAGAAAAAACAAACAAGCAAGCAAACAATAACAACAAAAAGTGAAAATATTCAGTTTCCACAGCTCTCTCTCTGAACGCAGATGGCTCTTTCCATCACAAGTCAATTGGAATTGCCTTGGATCACAGCATTGCAGAAGAGTCAAGTCTATCACAGTTGATCATCACATAATCTTGTTCTGTGTAAACTGTTCTCTTGGTTCTACTCTCTTCACTCAGCATCATTCATGTAAATCTTTCCAAGTTTTTCTGAAATCAGCCTGCTTATCATTTCTTTTTTCTTTGCGGAGGCAATTGGGGTTAAGTGACTTGCCCAGGGTCACACAGCTAGGAAGTGTTAAGTGTCTGAGACCAGATTTGAACTCGGGTCCTCCTGACTTCAGGGCTGGTGCTCTATTCCTGTGCTACCTAGATGCCCCTGTTCATCATTTCTTAATTCCATCACATTCATGTAGCATAACTTTTCAGTCATTCCCCAGGTGATGGGCTGCTTGCTATTTTTGACCTTTTTTTTTAAATGACTATGTCCTTTGCTTCTTTAACCTCAATTAATTTCTTTTATTTTATGTGTTCTCTTATTGTTGTGGTTCAGTTGTGTGTGATTGTTTGTAACCCCATGGATTATACCAGGGGTTCTCAAACTACGGCAGGCCAGATGCTGCCCGCTGAGGACGTTTATGTGGCCCACTATGTTATGGCAAATGAGCTGAGGGGCGGAGACAGAGTGTGAGCTTTTGTTTTTACTTTAGTCCGGCCCTTCCACAGTCTGAGGGACAGTGAACTGGCCCCTATTTAAAAAGTTTGAGGACCACTGGACTATACTGTCCATGAGGTTTTCTTAGCCAAGGTATATAGGGATTTGCCATTTTCTTCTCCAATGGATTAAGGCAGACAGAGATTGAGTGAGTTGGCCAGAGTCACACAGCTAGTGTCTGAGACCAGATTTGAACTTGGGTTTTTCTGATTCCCAGCCCAGTGCTCTGTCCATGAATCCTCAGCTGCCTTCTGAGTTCTCTGATCAGTTTTAAAACAAACAAACAAAATCTCTTCATTTTTCTCTGTCTGTTCTTGAAACTCTGTCCCCACAACTGCATTGTTGGACAATTAAATTACTGGATTGTTAAATCCTTCTATTTCATATTTCCAGGGCACATTGTCAGATAATCATGAAATTGTATTTTCTAGGCAAATTATAAAGTGTAAGGGAAAGGAATTGTAATGCAACTCATCACTGAGACTAAGCCACGGGAAGTGTGACAGCAAAGTCCATTTCCAGATTTTTTAGCCAGACAGACCAGAATGGAGGGTCCAGAATTCAGGCCCCCAGTAGCTGAATTGAATTCTGTCCCTACTTTCTTCCCAGGTTTTTCTGAAACTACCCCCTTCATCATGTCCCTGTTTTCAATGCAACAATCCTGTTGCATTGCTGAATTTGAAAGTGAAGATGGTGGAATGGATGCCATGAGAAAACTATCTTAATTCTAATTCTACTTCCTCCAAGAACCAGGTCTAAAATAATGACAAGTACCAGCAATGATAACAACGATAACATAGTCTACCATGCAGACCTTTTTATAGTGGCAGGGAACTGCAAATTGAGTGGATACCCATCAGTTGGGGAATGGTTGAATAAGTTGTGGACAAGCAGGCTGATTTCAGAAGGCTTGGAGAGACTTACATGAACTGGTGCTAAGTGAAGTGAGTAGAAACAAGAGAACATTGTATACAGCAGCAATGAGATTATGTGATGATCAGCTGTGACGGACTTGGCTCTTTTCAACACTGAGGTGATACAAGGCAATTCCAATAGATATGTGATGGAAAGAACCATTTGCTTCTAGAGAGAGAAAACTATGGGTACTGAATGTGGATCAAACCATAGTATTTTTATCTTTGTTGTTGTTTGTTTGATTGCTTTTTTTCTTTCTCATGTTTCCCCCCCCACACCCTTTGATAAGATTTTTTTCTGGTGCAAATATGGAAATATACTTAGAAGAATTGCACATATTTAACCTATATTGGATTACTTGCTGTCTTGGGAAGGAAGGGAAAAAGGGAGGGAGAAAAATTTAGAACACAAGATTTGGCAAAGATTAATGCTGAAAACTATCTTTGCATGTATTTGGAAAAAAGAAAATATTATTTAAAAATGTAGTCTACGATAAATGGAGTGGGAAAGGGGAGTGCTTCTCTTCCTAGACACTTGAAAATGAAAAAAAAGTAACTTCATGAATATTTGTTAAAAATTGTAAGTGCTATTGTAGTGGGAGCTAAGTTGTAGCTAAAAGCTATAAAAAAGACAGAATACCTAAGTGAGAACAAAAGGAAAGCTTAAAGAGTGTAGCTGGTGAAGTGAAAACTAGAAATTAGTTGACCCAAAATAGAGATGGAAAAACTCTTTGCATAAGATTCCAAAACAAACAAGCACTAATATTGTTGTGGTTGTTTATTCTTTTTTTGAATAATAGCTTTTTATTTTCAAAATTTGTTCAAAGATAGCTTTCAACATTCACCCTAGCAAAACCTTGTGTTATAAATTTTTCTCCCTCCCTTTTCCTTACCTCCTTCCCCTTAGACAGCAAGTAATCCGATGTATGTTAAACATGAAGCACTAATATTATTTAAATGTTTTAAATTTTATTTTATTTACATTAGTAAATTCTTTCCCTCCTACTGTCCTCTCCCACATCCATTGAGAAGGCAAGAAATACAGGGCTTATTATACATATGAAATCATACAAATTATGTTTGCATATTAGCCATATTGCAGAAAAAGCAAGAAAAATTTGAAAAAAAAGATATTATTTAGGGCTTTGTAAAATCACTGAATCCCAGAATTGACAGATTCTTAAGAAGCCATCTAGTCCAACCCATATTTGAATTCCTTCTTCAGGGGTCCCAATAAGGAACAAAATGGCATGGTTATTGGGCTTAGAGTCAGGATGAATTGGATTTGAATCCTCCCTCAGGCACTTAATAGTATGTAACTCTGGGTGTCACTTAACTTTTCACAAATTGCCTATTAGCCTTTTTTTTCTTCCCATTGGATAGTTTTTTTTTTTTTAAACTTTCCCCACTAGATATTTAAAATTAGATGTTCCAATAAGTATCTCAAGGTCAAAATGTCCAAAACAGTATTCTCTTAAGCTTAACTTTTTAATTTTTAGCTTTCATTTTTAAAATTTTGAGTTGCAAATTCTGTCCTCGCTTTCAGCCCTTCCTCTACTCATTGAAAAGGCAAGCAATATGATATCCATTATACTTGTGAAGTCATGCAAAACATATTTCCATATTAGTCATATTGCAAAAAAAAAACCCCAAGAAAAATAAAGTTTAAAAAAATATGTTTCAGTCTTCATTTGGAATTCATCAGTTTTATTCTTGGAGGTGGAGCATTTTTCATGAATCCTTGAGAATCATATTGATTGAGATCATATTGATAGTAGCTATTTCATAGTTGATTATCATTATAATATTTTTCTTATTGTGTACAATGTTTTCATGGTTCTGCTCACTTCATTTTGTTGTTATTCACTCATTTCAGTCATATCCAACTCTTTGTGAGCCTATTTGGGGGTTTCTTGGCAAACATACTAGAACAGTTTGGTTTTTTTCCTTCTCCAGCTCATTTTACAGATGAGGAAACTGCCCAGAGTCACACAGCTAGTAAGTGTCTGAGGCCAGATTTGAATTTAGGTTTTCCTGATTCCCGACCCAGTCCTCTTTCCACTGTGCTACCTTGTTGTTACTTGACTAGACCTTGCTTCAGTTCATGCAAGTCTTCCCAGATTTTTCTGAAACTACCCCCGTCATCATTCCTTACACCATTATAATCATGTACCACAATTGGTTCAGCTATTGCTAAAATAAAATCCCCTCATAAAACATAAATCTTTTAATTTAAATTTAAACCCACTCCTTTTTCAAACTTCCTTATTTTTGGAAGGTACTATCCTCTATGCAGGCACCTAGGTTTGCAAGCTAGGTATCACCCTTAGCCCCTCACTGCCTTCAGGGAATTTGTCAGTTATCCTCTCTTTTCTGCTGTCACACCTACCCAGCTCCTTATCATCTGGGCTATTGCAAAGTCTTCCAGGTGGTATCTCTAGTTCTATCCACTCCAATCCATCTTCCTTACAGGTGACAAAGCGGTTTTCCTAAAGTACAGATCTAACTATGTCACTCTTTCCTCCTCTAATAAATTCCAGTGACTCCTACTACCTGTAGGATTAAATTAAAAACTCCTTGGTTTGATGTCTAAAGCCCTTGACAACAGAGTTGACTTTCCTTTCTAGACTTATTATACATTATCCCTTCTTACTGCTTCTCATACATATACCATCTCTACTCCATTTTAATGTCTGATCCCAATGTCTAGCAAAAGTATTTTCCTTGCCTCTTTCCATCCTTCTCGTTAGATGCTTAATTTCCCTGAAGACTGAGCTCAAGTGCCACCTTCTACATAAAGGGAACCTTTTCTGATCTCTCCCCGCTTCTAGGAACCCCCTCCAAATGGTTCCTATTTATTTTGAACATATTTCTACATGCACATGTTATCTCCCATAATAGAACATAAGCTTCCCGAGGGCAGGGACTCCTTCATTTTTGTTTTTGTATCTCTAGCACCTGCCCAGTCCCTGGAACATTATAGAAGCTTCGTGAATGCTTGTGAAACAGGAATGATTCCATCACAGAGCTGTTATGAAGATCAAATGAAGTAACGATACAAGCTAATAGCTAATATTTATATAGCCTTTACCATTTACCAGGAACTGTGTTAAATGTTTAGAGTAGATCCTTTTGATCTTCATTTGAGGATGAAAGGCGTTGATGCTCACAACAACTCTGGGAGGCAGATGCTATTATTATTCCTATTTTGTAGATGATACAGAGGTAAAGTAATTTATTTAGAGTCGCACAGCTAATAAATATCTGAGGCCGACTTTTAATGCAGGAAATTCAGTCTTTCTGATTCCAGTCCCAGTTCTCCAGCTGCTTCGCTACCTAGCCTATCAGTTAGTTAGGATTTATTTTGTGTTTACTCTGTACCATGTGGATAGGTAGGCAGTGCAGTAAATGTATGTTGGGCTTGAAGTCAGGAAAATTCATCTCCTTGAGTTCAACTCTGGCTTCAGATGATTACACTAGCTGTGTGACTCTGGGTAAGTCACTTAACCCTGTTTACCTCAGTTTCCTCATTTGTAAAATGAGCTGGAAAAGGACATGACAAAAACTACAGTACCTTTGTCAAGAAAACCCCAAATGGGGTCATGAAGAGTTAGATACAACTGAAAATGACTGAATAACATGAACTATGTACAGGGCTAAGCACTGGATTACAAAGGTGACAATAGTCCCCTGCCCTTAAGGAGCTTACACTCTTAAAAAAAAAGAATGTGTAAAGCACTAGTTACAATCAAAATTATATATATGGAAAGAGAGAGACTGAAAGAGAGAGCAGAGAGAGAGAGAGAGAGAGAGAGAGAGAGAGAGAGAGAGAGAGAGAGAGAGAGACAGAGACAGAGAGAGACAGAGACAGAGACAGAGACAGAGAGAGAGGCAGAGAGAGAGAGAGAGAGAGAGAGAGAGACAGAGAGACAGAGAGACAGAGAGAGACAGAGACAGAGAGAGAGACAGAGACACAGAGACACAGAGAGAGAGAGAGGGGAGAGAGACAGAGAGAGACACAGAGAGAGAAAGAGGGGAGAGAGAGAGAGAGAGAGAGAGAGAGAGAGAGAGAGAGAGAGAGAGAGAGAGAGAGGAGAGAGACAGAGAGAGAGAGACAGAGACACAGAGAGAGAGAGAGGGGAGAGAGACAGAGAGAGACAGACAGACAGAGAGAGAGACAGAGAGAGACAGAGAGAGACAGAGAGAGAGAGACAGAGAGAGAGAGAGACAGAGAGAGAGAGACAGAGAGAGAGACAGAGAGAGAGACAGAGAGACAGAGACAGAGACAGAGAGACAGAGACAGACAGAGAGAGAGAGAGAATAGAAAATAATTTGAAAGCAGGGTGGGTGAAATATATATAGTGAAATTTGAACTAAATCTTGAAAGGGCAGTCAGGGAAACTAAGAGTTGGAAGTAAGGGGTGGAGTATTCCAGATGTGGGGACAAGCACTTCACAAATCTTGAAAAAAGTAGTTATTATAGTCAGGACAGCTAGGTAGCCCAGTGAATAGATATCTGGAGTCCAAAAGACTCATGTTCCTCAGTTCAACTTCTGCCTGAAACTGTATGTGATCTTGGGTAAATCACTTAACTCTGTTTGCCTCAGTTTCCTTATCTGTATAATCAGCTGGAGAAGGAAATGGTAAATGACTCCAGTATCGCCAAGAGAACTCCAAATAGAGTCACAAAGAGTGGGACTCAAATGAAAATTACTTAAGAAGGACAAAATTATTATGGCCAATCAGACTGTATTTCAAGATATTCAGTGATGAGACAGCTTTTTTTTTCATCCTGAGGCAACACATTCACTTTTGGACATGGGAAGAGGAAATTATTAAGCATTTTTTTCCATCGAGACTGAAAGATTTCCCCTCTATAACATTCATTCATGGCCCCTACTTCTGCTTTCTAGGTCTAAACAGAGTAGATCAGCCTTAAAAAAATTCTTTTCTTCCCTTCCTCCTCCCTCCTTCCCTCCTTCCTTCCTTCCTTCCTTCCTTCCTTCCTTCCTTCCTTCCTTCCTTCCTTCCTTCCCTTTCCTTTTTTCCTTCCTTCTTCCTTCCTTCCTTCCCTTTCCTTTTTTCCTTCCTTCTTCCTTCCTTCCTTCCCTTTCCTTTTTTCCTTCCTTCTTCCTTCCTTCCTTCCCTTTCCTTTTTTCCTTCCTTCTTCCTTCCTTCCTTCCTTCCTTCCTTCCTTCCTTCCTTCCTTTCTTCCTTCCTTCCTTCCTTCCTTCCTTCCTTCCTTCCTTCCTTCCTTCCTTCCTTCCTTCCTTCCTTTCTTGTTCTTGTTCTTGTTCTTATTCTTTTTTTTTTCTTCTTCCTCTTTTAAAAGATTATCAGGGGAGAAAAATTTATAGATAGTTTCTCAGATAAAATCTCATACCAAAAATATACAAAGAACTTTGTCAAATCCATAACAATATGAGGCATTCTCTAGTTATTAAATGGTCAAAGGATATGAACAGATAGTTCCCATGAAATCAAACCCATAAATTGAGATATAAAAATATCAAAGCTATAAATATAGAAAGTGCTCTAAATCATTATTAATCAGAGAAATGCAAATTTAAAAAACCTTAAGATTTCATTTTATACCTGTTAGGTTGACTACAATGTTTGAAGGGGAAAGCAACAAATATTGGAGGGATGAAGGAAAACTGAGACGCTAATTCATTATTAGTGGAATTATGAACTGATCCAACCATCTTAGAGAGCAATCTGGAATTATGCCCAAAGGATTATTAAATTGCCTATACACTATACTTCTACTAGGTCTATTTCCAAAGATGACTAAGAAAAAAAGGAAAAGAATCTGTATGTTCTAAAATATTTAAGGCAACTCTCATTGTGATGGCAAAAAACTGGAAATTGCAGGGATGCCTGTCAGTTGGGGAATGGCTGAACAAGTTGCAGTATATGATACTAATGAAATACTACTGTGCTATAAGAAAGGATGAGCTCAGTGTTCTTAGAAAAAAAGGAAAGATGTGCATGAAATAATGAAGAGTGAAATTCACAGAACCAAGAGAATATTGCATAAAGTAACAGCAATATTGCTTTAAGAATGATGAATGAATAAGTTATGTTGACTATTATAAATATCCAAATTAAATAAAGGACATCTGAAGGAAGACACAATTTGCATCCACTGAAAGAACTGATAATTAAAGTTTCTTCCTTCACATGTATGGGCATACATGCTTGGTTTATTTCATAAATATATATTAATGTTAAAAAAGGGAAAAACATAGAATGTAGGACATAGACCATCCAAAAAAAAAAAAAAAAAAAAGACTATCAAGGGCTTGCCTATTCCTAGCACTTCTCCCATTTGCTTTGATTTTTTAATGGTCAGTGACCCAGAAACTCACTCCAATAAGAGGAACTCAGAGACCAGACAATCCCAGCCTACTATTTTTCTGAGATTTAGTGCTCTAGTGTGGGTCTGACCCTGGCTCTACAAACAACCAAATCTGCCGAAGGGAATGAACCAGACTCCTAAGTAGACTTCCTCCTCTTTAAATAACCTAGCTAATACCATCTCCTCATGTCATTGCATTGTCTTCCAGTTTCTGGCGATGTATTTCACCTCTTTCTTCACCCCTATCTCTTGGGGTTGCTGATAATTGCAGTGTTAATAGTATCTCCCCTCTAGGGTTTTTTAATTTTGTTTCTGAATATATGAGGGTTTTTTGGGGGGGGAGGGGAGAGAGAAAGGGAGAGAGAGAGAGAAGAGAGAGAGAAAGGGAGGGAGAAAGAACAGGAGGAAGGCAGGGAGGGAGGGAGGAAAAAAGAGAGATTTAATCTACCTACATTTACCTGGGGAGATGACTCATGGTATCATGGCATATATAGCCTTCTTTTTTCTGTGGACATGTAAGGCAGTTATCAGCGTTTTTCTGCTCTGTTGTGGGTCCAGCAAATTCTCTGATATTGTTTAGAACTCTCAGCTCAGAGCTACCATAACTGGGCTTCCCTTGGTTATTGCTTCTTGCTTTTCTCTTGAAGGGTTGATTGGTGCTGACCTGCTTCTATGGTAATCCCTTCTCTTCTATATCATTGAGTTCTACCAGGAAGAGTAACATATTTCTCCTTGCCTGTATCTTTGTCTTTTATGGTTTGCCTGCCTGTGTCAAAAACTTGAATTTGAAAGTGCTGCCTGAAATGAAGCAAGGCTGCAATAATGCAAACAAACTGAATGCCATGTAATTATTATAATTACCAAGCTTGGTCCCAGAGGAGAGTCAGAAAAGTCACCTCTCTCCTTTCCTTGTGGAGGTGGGAGATAATGTCAGATAAAGTTTTGCTGAAAACTTTTTCTTCTTCCTTTTTGTGATTTTATGATTTATAAGGGCTGGCTTGACAGGTGGGAGAGGTAGATAGTTGAAGGTTATATAAAAACAAAAGGTATCAATACAAAGGTTAAAAACCTCAAAGAGCTCATATATAATTAGTTATTAAGTATGTATGAAATATATGCAAAATGTATATAAAAGATAATACAGGAGAGAGAGGTACTGGCAGTTGAGGAAGATGGGAGGGGACTTTTTTCTGAATAGAGTAAATAATAAAATGGAACAAAATAGCAAAAAAGTAAAGCTTCCCCCATTTAAAAGAAAGAAAAAGAAACAAAATCTCATATCTTCTGTACCTTCCTCATTTTGTGAACAAAAATCCTATTCAGCCATTGTTAGAGGATAAATTATTGATTGACGCATCTCTGGATCAAGACTTCCAACTTTTATGTTGGAGGAACTGGTATCTTCTCTCACTAACCATTTTCAGGAAATTTGCACATAGTAAATGTATAATAAAATTTTATTGACTCAAATTGAATTAAGCTATCTAGAAGGTATGTGAAGTCAAGAAAACCTGAGTTCCAATCCTCTCAACACTTACTATGTTTGTGATCTTAAGCAAATCACTTAAATTCTCAGCCTCAGTTTGCTAATCTGTAAAACGGGGGAACTATATTTGATGAAAGTACATAGCTTAAAATAGCACACTGCCTTTTTGACCATCCTCAAAACTAGTCTGAATGATTCTTTGCTTTTCAGGACACTGTTGAGTTTCCCAGTCCTTGCTTTATTATTGTTGTTATTACAATTATAAACTGAAGCTGTATTGCTCACCACATGACCTTAGTTTGTGAGACTGACTAGTCATTCTCTCCTCGAGCAGTTCCAGGACAATTCTTGTCAACCTAAGATCTCCCTAAGAAGTCTCTAATTCAGAACTTTTGGCACTACAGGGCTGGAGAATAAAAGACATTACATTAGAAGCTGTGACGGTTGCCAGTGTGGTACTGCCATCCCTTTAGGAGATGGAAATCTAACTGATCATTCTCCTTTTCATCTATGGTTTTAGGATTCTTCGTCATCCACATTGCTCACTATATTCTTTCTGATCCCAAATATGTATTATTGTCCCTGTTTTCCAGAAAGTCAGTCAGCTACATAGTCAGATCAACCAAAGTTGCCACATCACTGAGTTTATTATATCCTTTGAATCCTCTCCCTTTCTCTATTAGGGAATCTAGGCAAGACATAATTTTTGGTTAGAGATGTTTGCTATGTTCACATTTTGGGTGTTGACAATCTGTTGCTTTAGAATTTTGAAAAAAGAAGCAACGACTTATCTAAAAATGTTTGTGTTTAATTCAGTTATTCAAATTTAAATTTTTTTTGGGAAGGCTTTTGGGGTTAAGTGACAAGCCGAGGGTCACACAGCTAATGAGTGTTAAAGTGTCTGAGGCTAGAGTTGAATTCAGGTCCTCCTGACTCCAGTGCTCTATCCACTATATCATTATAGCTGCCCCTATATTTAATTTTTTAAAATGTAGTAGAATAAAAAATGTTTTAATTCACTGTATACCTTTTAGTTTCTTTTTTTTTTTTTTTGCTTCTCTTGGCTCCTGCGTTTCCATTTTTAAATTAATATCACACTTAATATCTCCCAGGTTCAGTTTCCTCATCTGTAAAAGGAGGGTTTTGGATCTGACTTCCAAAGCCCTTTCCAGTTCTAAATCTATTATCTTTTCAGTGTATTCCCTTTGAATTTCCCTATCATAAAAGTCACACATACCTGATCTGTCAGAAAAGTTAGTAGCTAAGTCTAAAATGTTAGTTTAAAATTCTTAACTCAGTACCTAGTAGGCTGATTAATCCTTATTGACTGACTTAACATCGGCTGAGTTTCTGTTCTTAATTCTTTTTAAAAATGGGAAATAATAGCAGACTCCTGCAAGGGTTGAAATGATTGTAGGGATAGCAGCTATGAACTGAAAAACCTGCTTTTGGTGAGGCATCACCCTGATCACCACAGCTGTTCCTCTATCTCACTGAACCTGTGAACTACCTGATAGCCCTTTCCTAGTGATAGGGGAAGGAGGAAAGGTTATTATTCTAAAGTCCCTGTTAACTTGGGACTCTCAAACATGCCCACAGGGTGACTGGGTGGAGTCTCAATGACACTGGCCACATCAGAAATACAGCCTGGACTGTATCTGAATACTCTTATCATCAAAGAAACAGTCCTTACTGGAAAAAAGAAAAAGTCCCTTTGCAACTGGAAACTTTCCTATTTCCTTTATTCACATTGTTATGTTGACTAGAAATCTTGGAATCTTCTTTGACTTTTTCCTCTCCTTAGCCTCATATATGGGATTGGATTATTTATTATTCTGATTTCTATCAGACTAGTCTCACTTTACAACTTCCCTGATCCATCCACTGCTACCAAAGTAATCTTCCTAAAATAATATTCTCATTATGTCACGAAAATCTTCACCTTTATTATACATCCTTATGTGTAATTTGTAGGGCAATGATCCTACTAGAATTTTAAGTTGTTTATGAGCAGAAATCATTTCATTCTTTGTAATTTCATTCCCACCAAACACCTAGTTCAATGGCTTGTCACAGACCCTTAATAAATACTTGATTGATCAATTGATTGATCCCTCCACTCTCCCATAGCCAATTAAAATTTTCTCTGCTGGCATTTAAGTCATCCTGGCTGTCCAGCTTTTTCTTTTACTTCTCTCCTACACAAATCCTGCACTTCCAATAATCCAGAAGTCTCTATCCTAAATAATTCTTAATAGACTATATAAATGATGACTTGAGCATTTAAATTTTGTTCCCCTATCTAGAATGCCCTCTTCTTTTTCTGGTTTGTGGAGAAGTAGAGAGAGAACTGGAATTGGAATGAGAGGGGAAAGGGAAGGGTAAGGTAACAAACATTTATTAAGCTATGTACCAGGTGCTGTACAAAGCACTGAAAAATATCTCTTTTTCAGATCTAGTTCTAACATGTAATAATAATACCTAGGCCTATATTGCTTTAAGTTTTGCAAAACACTTTACATATATCATCTCATTTCATTCTCACCTTTGGAAGGTAGGAGCTATTATTATTTTTCCTATTTTACAGATGAGGAAACTGAGTCTGAAAGAGGTTAAATGACTTGCATAGAGTTGATGAGCTGCTGAGTGTCTGAGACAAGTTGTGAATGCTGACTTTTCTGGCTCCCAGGCTAGTACAATGCCACTTTGTTTTCTCACCACTTGGGGAAATCTCTAATCTTCCGTTTCTTCATCTTCTAACATGGATATAATAAAACTTGTACAAGTATACTTCATTTTATTACACTTCACAGATGTTGTGCTTTTTACAAATTAAAGACTTGTGGCAACCTTGAGTCAAGCAAGTCTGTTGAATGCCATTTTTCCAAAAGTGTGAGTTTACATCATGGTTTTGGGTCACAATTTGGTAATTCTCATCGTATTTCAAACTTTTTCATTATCATCATATCTGTTATAGTGATTTGTTATTAGTGATCTTTGATGCTACTGTTGTAATTGTTTTGGGGTGCCACCAACCATGCCTATATAAAATAGTGAACTTAACTCTATGTCACCAGTCAGCTGTTCCCAATCTCTCTTCCTCTCCCTAAGCCTTCCTGGCTTCTTCCCTGAGAAACAACAATATTGAAATTAGACCAGTTAATAACCCTATAATATGATAACTTCTAAGAATTCAAATGAAAGGAAGAGTTAATTAATGTGGCTAAACATCATTGGTGTCTCATTTTAAGAAATTATCTTAACTACCCCCAATCTTCAGCAACAACCACCCTGATCCGTTAGCAGCCATCAACATTGAGGCAAGACCCTCCACTAGCTGAAGACTCATCTGAAGCACTTTTTAGTAATAAAATATTTTAATTAAGATATATACATTTTAAGACATAATACTATTGCATATTTAATAGACTATAGCATAAGTTAAACATGCCTTTTATATGCACTGGGAAACGAAAAACTTCATGACTTGCTTTATTGTGATACTCATTTGACTGTGTGTCTAGAATAGAACCTGTAATATCTTTGAGGTGTGCTTGTATTACCTACTGTAATTAGAATTGCCCTGAGGAGAGTAAAACCCCTCTGTAAAACCATAAAATGTGTAGGACCCATATTCCTATCTATGTTTCAAAGTTCAGTTCAAATGCTACCATTTTTTTCCCAGGAAAACATTTCTGACCATAGCCCACAATCTTTCCTTCCTCTTAGGTCCTATAGCATTTACTCTTTGAAGTACTCCTTTGATATTTCATTTTATTCTGCTTTGTATTTATTTAGCTCTTCTTGTCTCTAATTTTTTATGTTCTTAACTGGGTCACGATCTCTCCGAGGGCAGACATATTTATTTGCATTGCTCCAACTCTCCAGATCAGAACCTCGTCAGCATTAGGGTATAGTAGAAAGATCATTGGGGCCGAAGGCTGGCTCTGCTTTCCCTCTCTCATGGGGATATTATAAAGATAAAACACTAGGGAAGTAACAGTTAACTGCTCTTGGTTTTGTGTTTTTTTATGAATGGTAATGGTGAGAAAACTTAGAATTTGCCCTTAAATTCATGGTTTGAGATGAGCCCAGAATCAGAAAATTTCAGAATGGAAAAGGGCACTGGAAGCTATCTGGTCTGATTCACATCCCCCAATAAGCCCCCCCCCCATAACATGTCTAATAGTGGTCATCATTCAGCTTTTGCTTCAACAAATGTGAACACGTTGCCTCCCAAGGGAGCCGGATTCATTTTTGGACAGCTCTAATAGGGTGGGAAGTTCTTCCTAGCATCAAGACTTCTTTGTAATTTAGACCCATTACTTCTGGTTCTTCCCATTCACCCCACACAAATTTCATCCTTTTTCCAGAGTTCATGAGCCCCAATTTAAGAAGTCCTGATTTAGTCTCTCCCTCCCATTTTAGGGTAGCTAAGTGGTTCAGTTGATAAGGTACTGAGCCTGAGTCAGAAAAAACTCATCTTCATAAATTCAAATCCAGCATCACACATTTACTTTGTACGTCCCTGGACAAGTCGCTTAACCCTGTTTTCCTCAGTTTCCTCATCTATAAAATGAGCTATAGAAGAATGGCAAACTGCTCTAGTATTTTTGCCAGGAAAACCCCCAGTGGGATCACAAAGAGTTAGACATGTCTGAACAACAACCGCCGTTATCTTGACTTTTGGTTGACTCATGAGACTGAGAACGTTTGAAACCTGTATCATCCATCTCAACAAGGACAGAAAGGGCACCGGATGAATGAGGGCCTTGTGTTGGGCCTTGGCACCTTGTCTCTGATGGGCATCCTTCCAGCTTGGCGGAGGGAGGGGGACTCGGTGTGGAATGTCAGGACCTTTGTGTTGGTTGTCAGATCCTACCACCATTCCTCATTATGTTTGCCCCAAGATAAGGTGTTTTTGTTGCCGTCCAGGGCTTTTTCCCCCGACAATTGCCCAGCCTGAACAAAGGTCCCTTTTGTAGCTTGCCGATGCTTCACAGGTTGCTAGGGGAAATTCAAAAAGAGGCTGATTACAGCCACGCAGATGGTAGGGATGGTGACGGGATGGCATCCAGAAAGCGCTGCATTTGGGGGGAGAGGGCGGGCAGCAAAGGGGGAAAGATGTTTGTCAAATGCATAATGATGCTCCTCTCTTTTCTTTGGGTGTTTTTCAGGAGTCATGGCTGGTTTCAACATGGGGGGTGACCTTAGAGAACCCGAATCCGACATCCCCGTTGGCTCGCTGGCAGCAGTTGGCATCTCGTAAGTTCCCAACTCAGCAGGCAGAAGGAAGAAAGAAACAGAGAAAGTCAGAGGGAGAGAGAAAACAAGGGTTTCCTTTCCAGGTTAGAAGCCTTCTCCCTGACTGGGATTGGTCTGTTTCATAGTCCAATTGGCCCTTTAAAACCCAGCCAACTAGAAAAAATCAAGTCTGTCTCTTCTTCAAATGATCATCCATTAATACCCTCTGCACTGGCAGGCTCAGGAAGGATTTTCATTAGTACAGAAAGAAACAGTTTTTCCTTCCTAACCATCCCCCCATCCCCAATACCCTTGTTATGAATAGGGGAGATTTATTAACCCTGGAGCATTTCTAAAATCTTTGAAAGTTTTATATTCGTATCTTTTCTGAGCTAGGGAACCAGGTTGGGAGTTAAAGTACTAAGAGACCTGAGTTTTAGCTCAAGTTATACAGGTTCTGTGATCTTGGCCTCTCCTTCTTAGGACTTAGTTTTTCTACCTGTATGAAGGGATAGCTTTTGGTCATAAATATAAAAATATTTTTTCTACTTGTCTTTCTACTTAACTCTCCTTAAAGGGGTGTTATAAGGATAAACTGAGGTAACAGATATGACTGTTTTGAAAACTTAAAAGAATTATATTTATATAATAAATATAAATATTTTATCATAATTAGTATTAGGGCACAGCATAATTGGCATTATTAACATTAATATTCCTATAGTTCAGATTTTTGTTGTTGGTTTTTTTACAGTCATATTTGACTCTTCGTGACTCCCATTTGGGGTTTCTTTGGCAAAGATACTGTGGTTTGCCATTTCCTTCTCATTTTACAGATGAGGAAACAAGAGGCAAACAGAGTTAAGTGCTTTGCCCAAGGTCACAGAACTAGTAAGTATCTGAGGTCAGATTTGAGCTCACAAGAGAAGACTTTTTGATTCTCGGCCCAGCACTCTATCCACGACATCCCCAAGGGTCATATTAATATGTGCCCTATTGACCAGGTCTATTAAAATCACCTATTTGGGAAGTAGAAAATTATTATTAATAATTATAATAAAGCAACATTTAATCAATAATTATAAATTATTATTTAATCAGGATCAAGCTGTGTAGTTCACAAATATGAAAACAAAAAAGGTGACAATTTAAGATAGCCCCAGATTTTCATGAGGATGAGACTGGGTTTGATCTCAAGGAGACTAAATATGATAATATATATGAAGAAGTATGGAACTATTAAATACTACATAAATATAAGTTATTTTTACTCTATTCTCTTTCATTCAATAAATGCATATTAAGCAACTTATATTTCTCTGGCATGTGTGTGCAAGGGCAATAAACACTTGATCTAGCAGGCTTCACTATGTCCCAGGATAACTTATAAGGGAGCCTCCAACTTGTCCTGAGTATCACCTCCTCTCTTCAGACTAATTGTCTTAACTTGCCCAGGCCTGTGTGGTCCTCTCCCTGCAGTTGTGATGTCTGTACTTCTACTCCAGGGAGACATCAGCAGTGGCTCAAACCTGGAATACTCTGCCCAGTGCTCTGACATCATGGGAATTTGCTAAACTATTTTTTTTAACATGAATTCATTTTGTATTTACTCATATGTGCATATGTTTTTCCCAAATAGAAAGTAATTCCTTTTTGTTTATTTCCACCGTTGTCTACAACACTTCTTGGCACCCAGTAGGAACTTAATAAATGTCTATTGAATGAATGGATTTGTTTAGCCTGAGGTGTCTTCAACTCTGGCTTCTTCCCCTTCATAACCCTACTCTCTATTTTCTGTCTGTTTATTTTATGATATTAATCTATTCCCTACTCTCTATTTTTTCTATTTCTATCTATCTTTTCTATTTATTTTATAGTATCAGTCTATTGTAATGTAATGAACTGGCAAAACAATTT